>NC_065511.1:36059613-36178217 GCF_006386435.1 Epinephelus moara | reverse complement strand
TCCGTCGGGGAACTAGATATTTTAAATGGTTCGGCTTGCAAAAACGGAATTAAAATAAAACAAAATAAAATAAAATAATATCCTGCTCAGGGTCGTGCCGAACCGAAAGTCGCGTACCGAACGGTTCGACACAAATACATGTACCGTTACGGCCCTAGTTAGCACTGTAACTCCGAGTATTCAGACACCAGCATCATCAGCTCCTCCATCTTGTCTTCTTTCTGCCTCTGTGATGCCCAGTGTTTGATTGGCCAAAGCCAGTTTGACACAGTTAGCTCAGTGCGGCATAGTAAAGTCTGTGCGTGCACATGGCCGGCAACCGCTTCATACCTTTACCGCCGTGTTGGAAAACGCTTCCTCTCTGCCACCTTCCCCTCATTGAGATGACAGGAGGCACCGAGTGACCACGCACTTGTCCACTACAGGGGGGCTTGGTTAGCATGCTGATGTTCTTCTGAGTGCTATATCGTAGGCGACTGAACTTGATTGAGTTTCTTGAAGATGCACTTAGAGTTACCATGACCTGGATGACTGAGAATCTTCTGCTGTACAGTACAGCCCCAGAGAGCCGACTGCATGGCTGTAGACACTCAGACACTGCTTTATTTGGCTTCAGATGACCTATGAACCTTCCTGTACTGACCTTACAATCAACAACTGCACAAACATCTTTGCAACTCTCCGTCAGCACTGAACACTTGAGCAACAAGAGGAGGGGGTAATGAAGACACAAACATGTTATGAAACAATGAATTGCAAATCATCCAGCAGGGATACCATTAAAAGAGCCAGTAATTATCCGTTTGTTGTGAGTCTCAAAGTCTAGACTGATGGTGTTGTAATTAAGAGTGAATAAGAACGCAGACACTGCTGTAAATATTCCCGTGTTGCCGGCTTTCGTGGAGGGTTTCAGGATGAAATGTTTCAACAGGGAGAGCTGTGCTAATTGTGACAGGCTTTTGCAGAGTAGAAAGCGAGATATTCACTATAGTGTGATGCAGAAATTCTCTCATTAAATATTAACCGTCTGAATTCCCAATTCATGAAACATTGATTTACTATTTCACTCTATATGTTGGAATCTGTTTCTGTCTTCTCTCTAGCTCTCATATTGAGGCAAAACTGCAGCCTTTTCTGGAATGCAGCTGTTTGCAGTTTTTTGTACACTGCACCAGGTGGTGTATTTCCACTCAGGACCATATTTCACTGTGAACTGCTGATTGTATTCAAAGCATTTCTTTTGTCCCTTTCTTTGCCCTTGGGGTTTTGCTTTCAGTGGATTAATAAACTTGATGCCAGGTCTTCTGTTTCTAGCAGTACATTGTAACAGGGCTGCTTCGAAAGGAAAGACACAGTGATCCAAAAATGATTGAAGTCCTCAGTCTGTTTTATGCGTGCAGACAAAAAAAATCTCATGTTATTCTGAATGGAAGAAGAGGAAACACTTCAAAGTGAGCCCCATTTAGCAAAACTAACTCACGTCCTGGTTTTCCTTCCAAGCCAGTTCATAATGCCATATGACGGTCCCCATTCATGTGAGGAAATGAAAAGCCCAATACAAACGAACGGGCTGTGAACCTTTTCAGCACAGAGTACAGTGGCTAAAAGCTAATGTGTATTTTACAAGCCCCAAAGCAGAGAATATCTTAGTGGGAGATGCTTTTAAAACGGACTCAGATTGTTTCATCATAACAACGGATGCTGAAGGTTCACAGTGTGTTTTGGGACAGCAGCAGAAACGATCTATTATTCAGTAACTGAGTCTTGTTAGGAATTAAATAATATTCTTTAGACTGTTTGTAGGTACACATTTTTGTCAAATGTCAAATAAGGCTGATGGGATGATAGCAGATTGAAATGTTAGAGTTTGGGGTACAACAGATGAGTGCTTTATCTCCAGTGTCCCTCAAAATCTCCCATTCGTTCTCTTTCGTTTCGAGTTTGGCCTGTTGTTTGAGAAAAGACAAGTATGTTCCAGACGCAGGAACAGGCACGCTTACTGCAGAAGTCTGGCCGCAGTAGCGAGGGGAAGCCATGAGCAATGGAAACTGCAATAAGCCTTGGCCACTGTCCCTGAGGATGAAGAGAGGGAGCAGAGGAGGGCAAAAGTGGGGCAGAGAGGCAGCACGGGGGAGAAATGAAAGTGATAGAGTGGGGATGCCGAAGCCACACAATTAAAGCTAAAGTGAAATGTCAGCTTAAACACGCCCCTGGAAATGTGGTTTTGGAGCGATGCGTGACTCAGAGATCTTTTTAAGATTATACCTAGACATGAAGTCATTCCAGTTTTCCTTATCTCTGTTGCCTATTGTACTTCTGCTGTCAGAGAAATGCATGGGCTTCACACATAAATGCATTTGCTTTATATCTTCCTGTCACATTTTTGCGAGTTTAACCAAGGGAGTTGCGTTCATGTTACCCTTATCACATTATGTACATAGCCCAGTCTGATGTGGAGTGCCAGCAGTACTTCACCTTGTGTATTCCAGTGTTATCTAGTGAGTGCACATGCCTCACAAGACCCTGAGGCCCAAGTTTGTCAGTCTTGACAACCTTCAGAGGACAGATCTGAGACACTAGGCGTATAAAAGGAATAACAAAACAAGATCTGAGTAGCCTCTGATGTTCTTAAAAGGGGATGAGGAATTCAGCTGCGGGTTTTCTGTGGGTGTTGATGGAGAGACTGAGGGAAAGCATACGACATTTTAAAGCCAGATGGAAAAAAATGAACAATGCACTGGCAAGCAGAAACGAAGTGTTGTAAAATTTTAGTGTCCTGCCGTATAATCAAAAAAGCCTTGTTTTTCTCCTGCGGTTTTTGCTAACAGAACTTTCAGCCTTTTAATATGGCCGGTAAAATAGTTGGAACTATAACCATATTTTAAATATTTGTCATGCTGTTGGCTAATACTTGTAGTTTTGTTACAGATGCTGGAGTTGGCTGTACTGAGCCATTTGAAAGCAAGATAATGCACCAGAACAAACTTGCCCATATGACATTAATTAGTGCTTGTGTTATTTTGATTGTTTTTATTACAGTGATCATGGCTCACTTAGCCCTAGTTTAATTAATTAGCAAATTAGTAAGGTCTCTTTTTTTCGGCAGTTTACATAGTATTCCACCATTCATTATTTTTACTGGACAAAATGTGAGATGTATGCATTAAATCAAAAACTATGACCTTAAAACGAAAACTTAAAGGTCCAGTGTGTAGGATTTAGAAGCATCTAGTGTTTTGGTTGCAGAACTTAAACTTTTCATGTGTGCCAAGCGTGTACTACGGTGACTGACGCGACACATGTATGGCCCTTTCTAGAACCAGTGTTTGGTTTGTCCGTTCCGAGCTACAGTAGAAACAATGGCGTGCTCTGTGGGACGGGGCCAACTCCATATAGATATAAACAGCTCATTCTAAGGTAACAAAAACACAACAATACTTAATTTTAGGTGAACTAATTAAACATATGGTGTGTCTCAAATCCCATACTTCCATTAGTACACTTACTTGTAGTATACTATGTGCACTATGTACTCATTGGCGTAGTGCGCGAATTTCGACAGGGTAGTGTTGTCTCAAACCAAACACGGCCATCGTGCACTCACCGGGATGACGACCACAAATTAGCTAGTTAGCAAACTAGCGTTAGCATTTGCGTTAACGTTCGCGGTACCAAATCATTACAGACTGCTAAATTAACCCAATAAACATACTGCTGGCTTATACCCGACAACAGTATAGTGGTGCTTAGTGCAAAAAACACATTTGTACAATGCAGCGACGTTCACAGTCGCACAGTCCTCGGCTGCTATTTCCAGTTTGAAAAGTGGTCCCTCCCCTTCCACTACGTAGCCAAGATGGCGACCACTGAGGGCGAGAAGTGTCCATAGTTTCACACTCAACTTCTTGAGTGCACCATCCGGGTACTCATAGTGCACTGCATTTTTCCATACTCGGTGTGAATGCACCTATGCACTCAAAATATTAAGTGTAAGTAGTAAGTACAGAAGTATGCGATTTGAGACACAGCAATAGTAAGGAATATTATAATGATAATAACATTGAATTTATTTTTGCCAATAGATGACCCTAAATCCTACACACTAGACCAGTGGTTCCCAACTGGTCCAGCCACAGGGTCCAAATTTCCCCTTTGTCATTAGTTCAAGGTCCACACAATTAAATACATTCAGTGTCATACTTGCGTTTGGCCGCGTCGTCAAGCTAGTTTATTGTCTCTGTCAAATCCATTAGTCACTCACTCTACATCATGAAACAGCACTTCAAAATAAAAGCTCTGTGCCGGAAATTCACTGTACAAAGTAAAGTGTGTTTTTTGCAAACATGACACGTTGGACCTGCGACCCACTTTTGGACCGCCACCCACCAGTTGGGAACCACTGCACTAGACCTTTAATACCATTAAGATAGCATCAGTAGCACACTGCAGAATCTGTGAGTTTTTGTTAAAGAAACAGCCAGACGCTCTCACATACAAAGAAAACAAACCGCTGTGAATAAGTGTGATTTTACTACCTTTTCCAGGAGCAAAGGTCCTCTTTGTTAAATGTTTTTATGGGGGGCCACAAGCTTAGAGTCTCTGGTTTTCATGAGCGGGCTGCTAACACAGAATCCACCACACTGCAGAATTGTTAGCATAACACGGGCGACTGAGCAGATTCATTGTTATTGTTCACACGTCCTTGCTGACTCAAAGAAATACCAGCATTTTTTGATCAAGCCGGTGCTTTAAATGAAACAATGATTAATAGATTCATTGTGGGTGAAACTCAGAGCTGAATTGCTGAGAGAGACATTTTGGGGCTGTATAATGTATAGTTTTCTTGGATGTCAACTCCGGGCTGTAGCTCTATTTCTGTACTACTATAAAGGGTATTCACCACCTGTATAATCACATCATACTCTCACTTTGCAGGCCTTGGCATATTATGGGATTTGAAGCCGATAAATGTAAATGGCCTTCGCAAGGGGGGGCGGGGGGTTAGTAGCAGAGTTAAGTGGAAGCATATGTGCTAGTAGGCTCACAGTCTGATTATAGAAACCTCTGTGGCTCTGTGGGGTTGGATTCTTGTCGGATTCTTGCTTGTAGAACAGACTCGAGTACGTGAGACTGTTATTGAGAAAGCAGGAACAAACAGCTAAATGGAAACTAAGAATCATGGAGCATTGTGTGGTTGGCTTTGTGTTGTTTTTTTTTGTCGATGAAAATGAGTCCGTTGAGGCGAGCCAGGCTTTGATGAGAGAAACAGGCTGAGCCATAACTTAAATATAATCAACAAGACCAGTGGTGACATAAGGCTGTTTTTTGACAAAGTCTACAGAAAGAAAAACACATCATTCCCCTAAAATTAACACTGCCTTCAAAGTCATTCAGGATATTCAGGTTCTTGTCAGGAGTAGTAAACAAAATGTTGCATTCTGGGAGCATAAACTTACTGAATTTTGTTGCTTTCATTTAAAGGAGTTTAACATTTTAGTTTCTTGATTTGGGCTGCATTATGAAATCAATACCACTTTATATCTGCTGCAGCTGGTTAGCTTAGCTCAGTGGAAAAACTGATCCAGACAAGCAAGTTCCTGAAACTACAAATGTATTCCTTTCAGGTCAGGACATGTCCTGTGTGTAACACTGATATGTGGAATAAAGATGGGTTAAATTATGCTAATTTCTGCTCTCTTACAGGAGAGGATGCTGAGTCAGAGTGGGATGAACGCAAGGAGTCGAGATGTGTTTGGACTGCGCTGCCTGCCAGGTAAGATTGTAATGTTCAGAGATATGTATGAAGCTTTTTAAATATGTAAGAATATTAGAAGAGCAGTTATTATGATGGTCACAACAGATCAGTTTTTACTTCCTACATTTCTGCTTTTGAGAAATCCACACATCGTCCACGTTTGGCAAATCCACCCACGTCTTGCATCAATCAAATAAATAAGGAATGATTCCAGCTACTATAACAATAAACAGGTTGCAGCTGAACAGCTCAGCCAGACACCAGAAATGTGTAAGGTAATAAATAATACAACACCTCACAGCATGAACTTCAATTGACAACTGCCATGCCGCTCCAGGACCAGATGAAATATCAACATTCAGTAACACCGAGGCTGAAAGCTGCTGCTGTATTCATTGTTCTCTGTGGTTTGAATTTTCTATTTTGCACTTGTAGCCACACCTGGACCAGGAATGTCACAGCAGGTGTTTTGCCTTTGAGGCGGTAAAACATGTGCTGTTGAAAAGCTAAACTGAAAACACAAAATGGGACCAGGAGCCTCAATGAACAGTTGTGTGGCTAACGTTAAAAAGTCACGTAACTTTATTGCAGAATGAGTGCTTGGACAGAATGAAGTTAGAATCAGCAGCAATTGTCCATCAGACTTTTTTGTCGTGTGTAACTAAAGGTGTTGTGTTGCAGAGCTTACTACAGCCTATGTTTACTATGTGGTGACTAATTTGTAGTTACTGCAGAATGTAATCATTCGCTTATAAAAGCACAGCCACAAAATTACATGGAGATGCAGGATGTGCATTATCAAGCAGTGTAGTGTATTCACTGTACACTTAAATACCGCTTTTTGACAGTCATGGGCTGGCTTAGCTTGGTTTGGTTTGGTTTAGCCCCTTAGGCCAGTACAGCAGGGATTTGCGTCTCCATTACAACAGGGTTACCCGCTTGAAGGTATGTCTTTAACTGATGACGGCTCATCCTGAGTGATGATGTCTAAAAGCAGCAGGCTGATCCACAGCTAAAGTCCCCTGATATTTTTGCTGCAAAAGCACAGCAGGTAAAAGAAGTTTACCTGCAGTTATTCCACACGCTAGTTATTAACATGTCAGGCAGGAAATCCAAAGTGTGGGATCATTTTGAGAAGGTGAAGGATGAACCCAAGGTGATATGTAAACTCATCTTCATTGGTCGACTACAAACATGACGTATCATCTAAAACATGGAAGTAGCTACATGCCCATTAGCCCACAGTGTAATTAACAGGCGGCTCGCTCAGTGTGTGACGTGCACTTGTAGATAAAATACTGGCCTATATTAAAGAAGGGTCATTAGTACGGTTTTGTATTTCTCTGTAATGTAGCACAGTGTTAACAGTGTTACTGATACTATTCTTTCTCACACCTTCAACTCACACCATTGTGTTGCCCCGCCCAAAATATGTAAGAAATATGAAAGATTTTTAAAAACACTGTTATCTCTGAGAAAGGTAGGTGGAGTCTCTCAACACACATGCTTGTTTCAGGGTAAAAAGGGGAGTCGTGGAGGGTTGGCAAGATGTCACCACTACCTGCTTGGAGGTGGGTGCATGTGCTTTTGGCCCTACTCCAGAGAAGGTCCATCTCTGGCGCTGCGTGGCATATTACAGCTGACAAAGGGAACACAAATCAGTGTGGCGTCATTGACTGGGCACGACCAAAAGTGACTATGAAAAAAGGCCCATTATATCAACTGTGACTAGGCTCCATCTTGTTTAGAGATCCAGCTGCCTTGACAAGATATGGCATGCCTTAAACCTCTTTGCCGGCTTAAAGGTACCGAATAACAGTGCAAATTTCCCGCCTTGAACAGCCAGTGTAAAAGCAGCTAGGGTTTTGCCAGCAGGGTTAACTCGAGGTCGACACTTTTAACCCAAGTGATAATTTGCTGGATGGTTCAGGACCACAGAAAATCTCTGCTGCTGCATTCTTAATTATTTTCCTCGCCCTGCCCTGCTCATATTCTTGTGTCAGCACCACTCTGCAGGAGCTTTTCATAAGAACGACAGCAGACCCAGACCAGAGGGCCCAGATCTTTAACCCTGCATATCAGCAGTTACTCACAGCACTCTTCACCAGAGCAGATTTAGTGTTAATGAGTGTGTGGGTGTGTTAGCGGGGAGTTTATGAGGTGGAGAGATGACTCCTTGGCCTGTTTCAGACTCAGCCTGCCACCTTATGACTGATATCTCCTTTTGTCACAGTGTCATTTTTTACATTTTAAGCTTTGTATGTATCTCTTACTTTTTAAAGGATTTTTTTTATGCCTGTTGTTTTGACGTAGGATCTCGTGACCTTTTACACACACAGACATCCACATGCGTAATTATACACAGACAAACAATGCACACACATTCATGTATGCACACGTATTCTTCACAAACGCACACACTTCCTTCCTCATTTTCACTCACTTCATGTCAGCCTAATTTGTTTTCCAGCAGTGTGTTTTCATCAAATACTTTCCAGACTCGGCTGGTCCTTGACAACACACACACGCACACACACACACACACACACACAGATCCTATTCTTAGCTGTTAACATTTCACTGTGAAATGTCGACTGTCTTTACTTCACATTTTTCCCTCCCGCTGGCTTTCAGCTTCATCTCCATCTCCAACACCACCCTACTGTTCCCCTACCTCTCTCTGTCTTCTCTTTCTCTCCTTCTCCATCTCCATTCCAGGCAGATTAGAAACACAGCTGTCCATGAGAACCAGTCCTATATTAAGAGAGAAGAAGAAACATGTGTATTGGCAGCGCTGTTGTGTTTCTTTTTTTTTCCTCTGTTTTCCATTGAGACCTATATTAGCTCCACCGTGAGCTAAAATTACTTAGGGTTAGCCTGCTGTAAATGTAGCATTTCATTTTATTTTGGACGTTTTTCTGAACCGATTCAGATTTCAGACAGGGAAATCTATCCTTTGGCTTTGTGTGCGCTCTGCACAGTAAGTGTTGAGACAATTTGTGAGAACAAGTTCACTTTCAGACACAAAGGAGTCGCGAGTCAGTGTTACCCCACCGAGTGAAAGGGCTCACGTTGCACCTGTGGACTCCCTCTCTATCGCCCTCTTCTTCTCCACAAACACACACAAATCAGATAAATGTTTGCAGAAGTTGACCCATTCTCCCCGTAGTTAACAGACAGTGCTTGGTGTCCTCTGCGTTCTCATGTGACACCGCGACACAGGAGCGCAGAAACCGAGCCGGTCTGTGGGAGGGCAAACGGGTCAGGGCAGCTCTGGCAGCCATAGGTAGATCATGTACCTTTTCAATGCTGCGAGTGTGGGAGGGGTTATACTGTCCATTCACACACAATGCCAAGAGTCCAGGACCCCCTTCAGAGCAACTTCACAATCCCCTTTCTCCACAGTCTTATGTTACTGTGGGATTAAAAGGCTGTCAATCAGCTTTATCCCTCGTTGATTGATGGACAAGAGAGCATTCGTATACTTGGGTTTCGATCTTGATATTGGAAATGGTATTAAATTCTCTTCATGTGTATGACTTTAAAAGGATTTTTTTGGCTTATTGTCCTGACAAAAGAAACATCAAACAAGATTTTTGGGCAGAAATCATGTTGCGGATGATCAGTATGTCTGGAGATATAGTAGTAAGTGTGGTTTTTACTGGCTCGCAATTACAGTGTAACCTGCATTCAAGAGCAGACAACTTTAAAGAGACTGGCCTAGTGAAGGGAAAAGTTGGACAAGATGTTTTGCTTTTGTTGTTTCACATAACAAGCCAACCTAACATGGTTGTCATTATGAAACTGTTTGTCACTGTTTAGGGATGTTGCACACGAAGGTTAGTGGTTTTTGGTTTTCTGTGCAAGAGCAGTCTTCTTCACATTTTATGCTGTGTCAAATTTTAGGGAAGACACCAGACATCGAGGGCTTTTCTCACAGTCATCGATACAGAAAATGTCCTTATCAGCTGTTAATTTGTCAAAAACGACTGTAACCCTAAATTTAACCCGACATGATTTATTCCTGGTCTTTACTCATCCTCCCAGTGGGTTGAGGAGGGAAGAAACCTTTTCGCTCTGCATGCATCTCAGCTGAAAATGAGGAACAAATGTGGATGAAAACAAATAAAACAGAGGCATGTGGTTCAGATCTCTCTCAGCTGTATTTTCTCAGGCTGATTCTTAAGGTCGCTGTCTCCTCATATCCGAGTCACAGACCACAACGTCAGCAGAAGCTGCTGAAACATTAAAGGGGAAGTTCAGATTTAAACTTAAAGCTATAGTGCGTAACTTCTGTCGCCTCCCAGCGGATAATGCGTTATTACAACTAATAAGCCAGCGGCACTTCCATGTACACAGAGTAACACTTGCCAGTTGCCACACACCGTACACAGAGTAACACTTGCCTTTGTGGTAGGATCCACTTCTGAACCGTGTCTCGGCCGCTTCTCCGCCATGTTGCTTTCTCTTTCTACCTGCGCTCTACCTCTTGCTATGACACTCTCCGCGCTTCCTCCCCCTCCCTTCTTGTTGTGAGGAAGCATTTCCTGTGTGCCAGCGCGGGAGTGTCGCCGGTCGACACCCATACTAAAAATGATATATATTGAAAAATACCGCGAGATGTTCGAGGAGCTGATTGGCTTAATCAGCATTGTGTCATCTCCTCTAGTAGTGGCTTGGGTGAAACGGACATTTAGGGACCTGTAGAAGTTACGCACTATAGCTTTAATGTGGAAAAAAAACAACCTTTATTTATGCCCAACTCCGTGTTAGGAGTGCAAAAACATTAAAATACTTTCAGATTGTGTAGAAAACGACAACTAGAAGTGGTCTTATAGGTGCACATATTCCTTAACAACTTCCTGAAAACTATTGTCAATCATTTTTTTCAGTATTTGAATTAAGGCTGGGTAGTATCGACTGAAATTATCCAGTCCCGGACAGTCCCAACTCCGTGCTGGATCAGCAAACTTTCTGTTGCTGCCATCTCCGTCAGTTCAACGTCTGCCTTGTTAGCACAAGCTAACACAACAGCAGTGGCTGACATCCAACACCGAACTGTTAAACAGACCCACCAAACTCACTCTGACACAGAAATGAATTGACACTCTTGTTAAACACGTTAATAATTATTAGGTAACATGTAGGGTTGCAACAGTACGAGATTTTTTACGGTACGATAACTGTCTCAGAAAATATTGCGGTTTCACAGAGTTTATATTGTTATCAGTCAGAATGACCCTTAAAGGAATGACAACAGAAGCATTATTTTTGATTGAATAAATGTTTTATTACTATAATTGAAACTTTTGTCGACGGAAGTACGTGTAAAAAGTCTCCCGCTTGAGAACAACTAAAATGAAGGGAAGGTTCTCCGTCCAGTTTCCTTTTCAGTATCATAGATAAGCAAATGTACATGGTATGATAACCGTCAACATGTATATCATTTGCAACCCTAGTGTAGTAACATGGCTGTGTGATGCTAGCAGTTAGCCCTGTCACTGTGTTTGCGTGCAGCTAGTCTCTATATACAGACTCTACATTCAGTGAATGTAGAGTCTGTAGGCAAACCCCGGAGATCTTGCCTCCGGAAGAAGAGCGGAAGAGCCCTGGTTTCCGGTGCTAGGCTGTTTGTAGTCTGCGTGATATTGATCAATCACGTTTGAAACGGCTGCAGTTGTTGCCAGGTTAAACGGTCCGTGCGGTGAACTAACAAGGCGGAACATAATTGGCGTCACTGCAAACTCTGAATCCATCGCAATGGATCAGCATATTTACTTATATATAAACGGAAGTCGGAAACGGAAATTCGCCTCCTCCGCCCAAATCCAACCGGAATGCCAAAAAATCGGGGGTCTGCCCCCAGTCTGCCGGAAGTCAGACGCCGAATACAGCCGATGGGTTCCGAGAATGGCGTGCAGCTAACTCTTCTGCTGTCCCCAGTGCAGAGCTCACACTCCTGCAGCAGCAGCTACAACCCCTACAGTCAAGTGCGGCATATTTGATAGAGTTGGTGTCTCAAAATCCTAATCCTAAAATGCCACCAAAACATTCACAAGTATGGCTTTACTTCATGCAGCTCCACTCACATCCGTATTGAATTAAGTCATTGGAATTGGTGTCCCATTAAGGGTACTGGTATTGGTACTAGTATCGTAATTTTTTAAACACTCAGACCTAATTTGAATTGAACTCATTTCCTCTACTCGACAGCAAGGAGGCCTCAAGTTGTGGTTTCATTTGAAGCTATACTTTTCAAATAAAGATAAGAAATACCACTAACTGCTGGGTTTCAGTGTAATAAAACTATGTAATGCAGCTTTATTTTCCTCGACACAGCGTCTCTTGTTAGTTTCGCCCTTCTGCTCCTCAGTTGCTCAAAAGTCCAACCCAACATTTTATTTTGGCGAGCTGTCCACCCTGTAATGCTGTCAGATGTTGATGTCACTGCCATCTGTAGAGCTGCAACTGGCACTAAAGAATCACAGCAAACACAGGGAATCTGAAATCAAACAGTTGTGGTCAGTGAGTTTTGTCTGTTGTATGACAGTTGTTGTACTGTGTCTTACTGCCTGCCATTGTTGCTGCTACTGTTTTATTGTTCGTAATAGCTGTAATCCAGCTAACTACGGGCCACACCCACGGCAAAAGGCGTGTGCCAAACAAATATCCCAGAATATCCCAAACATCAGTGGCATATACACACAGGGTTGCAGACAGGACACAGACTGATGGTGTGAAATAACCTAATTTATTATCTTAAAATAGTGGATGGTCTGGCTTTAATCAACGTGAAAGCACACTTGTACTGTGTTAGTACAGCAGACATGGTTACACTCTGTAGCTCTCCAGGAAGCACATAAAGATTTTATTTGATTAAAGGACAACTGTCTCGTAAAACACCTTCACTTGTACAGCTGACTCATTCTGGGCTGAACCACCTGCTAGCACTAACCTCCTAAATCTCACCAAAGAGTGTAAACAGGCCCTGAAGCCTCTTCTTTCTCCCTCAGCTCTCGATTCTTCAGGCAGTACAGGAATGTACTCGGCTCTGTTGCGCCCTGGGGAGACATTAAAACAAGGCACGGAAAGCCACAGATTGTCCTCTTGAAAGACAACAAGGGTTCACTTGTGTCCGCTGATACTAAGCATCTTAAATCTCTCTCGCTAGATCATGTGTGGTCGGGTTTAATTGATAAGTCCAGCCTAGGGCTTTAATGCGTGGTTTTGGAGGCTGAAGGGCATAAGCATAATCATAGAGCACGCCCTAAGATTTAAACTCCTCTTGTGCAATCAGCAAATTATGGTGTTGGAAGCAAAGGCTCGTCTTCCTCCTTCTCTCACAGTATAAACAAGTGTTTCATGTGTAAAAATGGCTCCTTCCTGTTTGTGCTTTTGTATCCCCCAAAACATTCTTAAAGCTAAGAGGACTAAGTAGCTGAGACTTTCAGCCCAACAGCTCCACTGTCATTTTCAGTTTAAGGGCCGAGTGAGTTCCTTCCACATGTGCAGTGAAGGAATTTTGTGTTTCCTCAGAGTGTTTTTTCAGTTTCGAGGAACCAGGAGTCTTTCCCCGTCTTTTTCATGGTCTTGTGAGCGAATATGAAAACATTTGCCTTGCCATATGTGTCTGGGCAAACACTCCTCTTGTCGTGGACAAAAAGGCCATTTTCACCACGTCTGCTTTATCCTCAGCTCTGTTGCCATGGAAACCCACAGTCTAGCTGGCAAAGGCTTTTGTATTCCTGCGGGAGACTGTTAAAAATGTGCTGTCTCACCGCTGTGTGTGTGTGTGTGTGTGTGTGTGTGTGTGTGTGTGTGTGTGTGTGTGTGTGTGTGTGTGTGTGTGTGTGTGTGTGTTTTGCTGAAACTGTTTTCTTTTTTTTCCCCCCCTTTGAGAGCGTTCATGCACATCTGTGTTTGTGTGTACGAGATTGTTCTGAGTGAAAAGTTTGTTTTCGGAAGCTTTTGTCCTGGAATTTCAGATGCTTCTTTAACCTTGCTCTCCGCTGAGGAATGATTAGGATTCATCTCAGTCTCAACTAAAGTCGTGCACAAATGAAGTACATGTTTCAACTTGTCAAATATTGGCAAATTTTATGGTTTGGTGCGATATGACACAGGGATGTCATGGTTTGGTACATTTTCAATACAGAAAAATAGAGTAGAAATATCCTTGAATTTTAAATGCATAATTTATTAAAACTAACATCATAAAGTATGATTTTTTTTGTACTTTGGACAATTGTGGCACTATACCTGAGTGTTGAGTGACTCATCTTCTTCCTAGCAGCATATGAAACAAAATCAGTTCCTTAAAAAATATTACATATAGTATAGTAGTCACAAACAAAAGAATCAGTTCTGTTTCTGAAATGAAAGAAAAATGTCCTTGTTTTTTCTTTTTTAATTCATTTGTAAATGTATAAAAGCTAACACCATAATTTGGGCTTTTGGTTGTTTTGTATAAAGCAGGAATTACACTCTGGCTGGCTCGTGAAGGAATATCGTAAAGGGGCTCCATTGCATTAAAGGGGAAGGTCACCCATTTTCAAAATTCATATATTTTACTCCTATGGTCTCAGAAGGTACAAAAATAATAGTGAAGATTAACAATTCTCCCCCAAATCCAAAACTAGAGTGCTACAACTCAAATGTGTGATGTCATAGGGTATAAAGGCTGGAGCCGCTCCATAGACAATGAAATGGGAAAAATGAGAGAGCATCCAGGGGAATGTTTAAAGTATACGCGAACACTTTCTGTGGGTCCGCAAAATCAGGCTCCCAGTCATTGTGTATGGCGCAAACTTAATACCTGTTAAAGATTTGCTTCTTTGTTGTCTGGCTTTGAGAAAGAGCAGCTCATGTTCACAAGTATTGATTAAACTTTCCTTAGACATGGAAATAACACACTGGAATTCTGGATATAGGTGGTGTTCTCCTTTAAGCATGTTCGTAAAGCCTGCACTTTCTACTACAGAGTAGAGTCTCATATCTGGAGCAGTAAATGTTAACCACAGTGATTTCCTTTTCTGTGTTTGAATCAGTTATGAATGGCTGCCTGAATGCTGTGGGGTTAACATTAGCGTTCATCTAGTTCCAGTCACGGACACACTGGGGAGAAGTCGTCTCTAGTCATCGTCCTCATAATTCACAGCGCAACCAAAGTGGCTCCAAACGCCAAACCTGTATGTTAATGGAGAATCTTCTATTTCTGGTCTGATTATGGTGTTAATAACCACCTTGCAACGAGCTAGCTTAGCATAGCTGCCTCTCAGCGTGTCTCAGTGTGTCTCAGTGGAGTAGAATGTTTTGGTTTGGGGGTGGGAGGGGCAGACAGCACGTTGTCTGTTACATCATGTGGGCTGCAGCAGCACTGGAACATTATATTAAACGCTGTTTAAGCTGTATATGTTTTTTCCAAATGTAATGGCATTAGATCAAGAAATCGCTCGGATTTTATTGCGCACTGAACTAAAAGCCTTGTACTGAATGGTTCAATACGTGTATTGTTACACCCCCAGTCAAATATTTAATCTGCTGTTAGAGCTCAGTTTTCTATATTGATATTTCTGAAAATCCAAAAGCAGAGATTAAAGCTTTCATTTCAAGTAGCTTCTGCAGATGACATCATGAACCTTTCTACACCTGACTAGATGAACACACTATTTGCTGGACTCTCATGGGTCTTTGCTTAAACTGTAGTTAACAGCTGTTATTTAAAATTATCACATCTCTCATGAATTATCCACTGAGTTATGTCTCATAACACACAGCTTTTGAATCATTCATTTTATATTTATACCAACTACCTGTAACCATTTAAGAGTTTTGATATCCAGCTGTACATTAGATAAACAAATACTTTGATAGATCTTTCACTCATATACAAATTTAAACGTATTTACCAGCAAACCAGACTGGTGTAATGTATTCAGAATTGTTACAGTCACCAGTAAGATGGCGTTTTTGTTATTCTTTCTGCTCCTCTCTGCCCATCCACCGCCGCCTGAGGACAGTAAGCAACAACTTGACCTTTTTGTTTGAAGGTGTTTGTTACGCCCACTCCCAGTAGCTTACACAGTGAACTTCCACGCTGCTGTTTCTTTGTCTGTTCTCTTCCTGTTATGTATCCTCACTTGAGCCCCCCTCCCCTCCCCTCCGCCCCCCCCACCCCCACCCTTTATACACCCTCAGTTATGCAATTTCGTACAAATCTGAAAACCCTTGACAGACAAATTACCCACGAGCTGCATCCTGTAACCTCTGCGCTACATCCAACTCTTGTCCCCACCAGGCGAGTGTGTACTTCAGAGAGCTGTCATGGTGAGGAAGAAGCTGACCGCCAGGGAAGGAAGAGGTTGGGTGTCTGGGACCCTTTTCTGTACCCACTTCAGAGTGGCCTTTGTGCCTCAGGACAGTCCCAAACCTGACGTGAGTCACTCTCAACTGCTGCACTGATTAAAAATACCTGCACTCATTTTCTATTATGATTTAATAATAATGATGGAATTGTCTCTTTAAAGGATGACATTATGAAATTTATTAGGAACATTTAATGCCATGCAAAAACTGTGGGTTTTTTGTTACATATTGTTTTGTTTTTTTCTTTAAATCACATTGATGATGCAGGACAATGCAGATCCAGTGCTTTTAGGAGATCATGACGTGGCTTTGGCGTCCATAGAGAAGGTTGTGGTCGGTAAGTAAAACCTCATGGCCGCATTGTCACTCCCCATCAGTAAGAGATATTTTAATGGATGCAATGACTGGAGATTTATTGACTGCTGTTAGTCTTATGTGACACTCACAGACTAGTATACTGTACATCATGCCTTTTGCTGTGATGCTGGTAATACTACTGCTAACAGTGTGAATCCATAAGGGCTTACAGTTGTAATCCTTAAGATTTCAGCCCTGATTGATTTGGCGATAGCTGTGGTTACTATGGTAACAGCAAGTGAGGTTTAATACAACAGCAAACACACGCTGAGCAGATAATTTGTCAGAAATACAACAAAAGACCAATTCTTTGTTTTCTATTTTTGTATTTTTTAAATTGTAACAACAATCTGATTTCATGCTGCACACAGCACAATATATTACTACGCATTACAAATTAAAACCACTATATAAAGAGGTGTTTTTATTGCATAAAAATGCTGACCGTAAACGGCATCAGAAATGGTGTTTGATTGCATTCGAATCTTAAGGATTATAAAGTGGCATAGTCCAAACAAGGTGTTTAAATTGCAGCAATAAAAAGACTTTCCTGAGATAACAGCTAAAATGTAATCATGCAAAATGACAACTTAAAATAGCAGGTTTTGGGCTCCCTTGTAAAGTTAGAGAAGCATACTTTACTACAGGTATAACCTACACACTGTAACCTCTACCCGAGGGTTCTTTGGGTCTTGACCCATTTGTCGGTTTAATGTTTAATCAGGTCCCTTTTCCACTCCTGTGTTGCAGTGGGCCCCAACAGGACCAAGCTGGTGACCCCAAACTCCTCGCTGAAGTTCACTCCAGAGGAGCTGGTGCTCTACTGCAGGGACCTGCGAGTCATCTGCTTCCTGTTTGACCGCCTCACTCCTGACGCACAAGTCATAGAGGTGTGTGTGCATGTCTTGGTTTTAATAATTTGGTGATCTCATTTTTAGCATGACTATGTCTTACACAAAAAACAGAAATATGCAGACAACTGCTCATTTTTATAGCCTCTAAAAACACTTTTCTGGATTTGTTTTTTGTTATTTAATGCTGTTCTTGTTTCAGTGTTACGCCTCTTTATAAGCAATTTCCAAATTCTTCTCATGCAGATTTGTGCACTTGGGTTGCTAAATATTTGCATGCGACTGCATCTTTTGGGGGGTGTGTGTGCATATTGGCTCAGATTCAAAGCTCTGGTTACTGTCATGCTGTTCACCAGTCCTTTCAGAGCCTAAAGACTCGTGCATAGAGAAGTTGATCTGTACCATACACCAATGATCTGTCTCTGCAGGGCATTGATGTTGAAAGCTGACGACCTTTGTCATGTTGATGGGCTCACTGTGGTTTCCCTCCTCAGATAACCTACACCATCGCCAAGACCTACCAGCCTCCCAAACCCGGGTCAGTTTTATCTTTCCAGAACGCTGCCCTTGGGAGTGTAGGTGAGTAGATTAATGTATGCATCCTCATGTATACAGCCATACAGTCCCTCCCTGGCACTGATACAAAACCTCATCAGTCTGTCAGTCTGTCTTTCTCCCTACAACTGTGTTGGGTCCTCACAAACAAAGAGAATAATGTCACATAGCTTAATTTTTCATGATGTCCTGCTTAAGTTGGCAGATATCTGGAAAGGCAAACAAAAAGGCGGAAATTGAAAATCCACCCACACTCACACAGTAACCCAGGGTTTCACATACATAGATTTATTTAGTCTTATTTCATTGTTCAGTTACACACAGCTCACTGGCTCAGCCCCTCCTTGCCCTGCTCTCTCTTTGTTTATCAGACTAGAATTAGCTCAGTCCGCCTCACTCCTTGCTGCTGTGGACTGCTTGTCGAGGAGGAAAGCAGGCAGCAGCTCTGGAGACGGAGCTTTGGTTGGAGGCTGTAGCATCTCGAATTCAGTCAGTGCAAACCCCCCACAGTGGGCTGGAGGCCTGCAGCAGCACCAGGTCTAACCTGTGTAACAGCAGCAACAGAAAGTTTGCTAATATGACAGGGAGTGAGGCGGAGGACACACTGTGATTCGAGGATCTAGCTAACGTTGGCTACATAAATGTGCACTTAAAGCCGCAGACGTGAGCCTTTTACTCCAGTTAGCAGAGGGCTAAACTATTAGCAACATCTTTCCATCTCTGAAACACTTCGCAGATACTGACATGTGTTGTTTCGTTTATTATCAGACTTTTTGGTAAGTCTGGCCTCCTTTTGGGGGGGGCATTGCTTTGCAGTGTAGACAATGGTTGCCATTGTTGGAATAGCAAATTTCTCTGCAGGACTCTCCACCATTGAATCAGGCTTTCATAGAAAGGATGTGCATGCACACCTGTATTTACAGAGCAGCAATTAGAGTCGCCCTCTCTCTGAAATGACTGGGAATTGCCAAGTCTCCTGTCAGGGTCTTTTCTAAAGTCTGAAAACAGACTCCGGGGGAAATGCAGAAGTCTCATGTTCCCTCAAACCACTTGATTTACAATATGCTCAAAGTTTATTGTGGATTTTTTTACCCAGTGACACCAAAATGAAACTGCTTACCCCAGCTTTAAATGTAGAGAGTTGTATAATTTAAACCTAATCCAAATTATCTTGATATATTCTCGAGATAGGTGTGACATTAATTAATGTTTCAGGCACTATTGTACTTCTTGTGTATCTGTTTGGATGTTAATGACATGAAAATGATTGAGATGCAGTGATCTGAGGTATTTACTGGTAAATGTGTCTGTCATTAATTTTTTTCCCTGTAATGAATATTCATAGAAGTAACAGCTCAGTGAAAGTGAGAAGTGAATGCCCACATGAATCAGAGAGGCAGCATGAATGTGTTAGTCACATGCTGTACTTGCTTTCTAAATCCTTTAAAGTTTCCTCCTGATGTGTCTCCATCAAGTCTGTTCTCACTTTCGTCTTCACCCGCTCTCGCTCTGGGGACAGAATGTACCCAAAAATCACTATCATTTAAACACGACTCCAACTCTGTTTCATCTGTTTTAGTTTCTGCCTATTTCCACTTTCTGCTGTACCATGAGAACATGATGTTACAGCTCTGAAGACTGGAGGAAATATTACACAGGAAACATAATGGTTTCTGTGCAGACCATAATGATATATAAAGCTCACATCCTCTCGCGTTGGCAAAATTAGAAACATTCTCGTCTAAGATGACGCAATGACAATACTGTCCTTGAAACCATGCCCAGATGTGAGGAAACCTCTGAGTGGTTTGAAGGCGAGGCTCAATAAAATTTTCATGGGCTGATTCTGACAGTGATTGAAAAGCTTAATTTATGATACATTAAACAACCATAATTAAATGTAATAGTCTGCTATCAGATAGAGGGAATCCAACTCAGCTTCAGTGAACAGGACACACTACACATCTCACTCGCTCAACAAAAACTCTTAAATGTGCCCAGTCGTAACCAACCCACTGACTCTTCAACTCGACCATATACTGTAATATGAGCCCGTCTGAACAATACATTATGCTATGTTGGAGCTACGCCAGGCTGACCAGGCTGTGGATGACTGTCAGCTGTTGGATAAATAATGCAAGCCCCCCTCTGAGACAAGTCACTAGATGACCTACAGTTCAACTCTGCCCCAGGGGTCAAGTATGTCTGGTGCGTGGTCACTGCTCGACGACATCACTTTAAAGGTCCAGTGTGTAGGATTTAGGAGCATCTATTGGCAGGAAGTAGTGCATAATATATTTAATATTCATAATATCAGTCTTCTTTCAGCATTCGCAGTATAAAAACAAAATCGGGGAGTGCAGCAAAATGCCGCCTACCTACTTTTGTTCATACAGAATGCGCCTTTTTCGGGGCAATGGGGGGCGTGAGCAAGTAACAAAACGTGTAGCTCAGCGTGTGACGTAAACAGTGACGTGGGAGGGAAGCCGCGGCTGGTCAGTCCTTCGGCAATTCTCTCATAAGTCGGCCCGTTCTTCACCGTCCCTGTCATCTGACGGTTAATGGCCTCTTCATTTGCGAGGACAAGGAGGGCGCGCAATTCCTTGACTCCCCAGTTGCTCATCTTTACAGTGTCTGTCAGGTTTGCGTTTCCCTCTTGTGACTAGCTGCTCGCTAATTCCTGCTATCAGCTGTTTTCTGTTTATCCACCGCCAGTGGCTCGCATGTGCGGCGTCATCAACAGCTCCTCCCACAAGTCTTCAACAGCCCCTCCCGTTGCGGAACGCCGCCTCGGTCTGTTTAAACTAAAAGGGTTCCGCCAATATGACTACCCTACGAGGCGGAAAATTGGGCACCTCAGATCAACTCGCCATTCCGGCTCTGTGTGTCTGAACGCTCGCAGCTGGCCGGCAAAACGGCCCAACATTCGCGTAAAATCTGGCAGTGTAAAAGGGGCTACAGTCATTTCTAAACATACAGTATGTTCACTCCAGTGCCACTAAGACACATTTTACACAGTAGATGAAATGGTTTACTATGAATTTACATGATTTTATCATTTTAATCTCCCCCTAAATTTAATTTAGTGGAAAAGGAAGCACAAGCTCAGACTGGATTTGTTAAGCAGAGTCTCACATTCCGCCAGTATCATTTGTATTTCATTCTGTTTTAGTACATTATTCAATACAATTCATTGTAAGGATTATTTAGACAATAAATCATTCAGTTGTTTGGTCTGTAAAATGTAATTAAAGTGGGGAACAATGCCCATCATAAGTAAGTCCAAGGTGGCATCTCCTCCATCAAACTGTCCAAAACCCAGATTTATTCAGCTAAAAACGATATAAAACTAGCAAAACGGAGAAACCTGGAAGCAACAATGTCTTCAACAATTAATCAGCTCTACTCATAATACACAAGACTAATGCATTATTAGTCACTCTCTGATCAATCCTCCTGTAGTAGTTTTATACCCACCTGGACTCATGGCTGAAATGCATGGGGCATGAGCGCAGTGTGTCATGGAGGTGGGGCGAGGCTGTGTTTCATACCTGCTGCTATACAAACTGTCTTTGCAATGTGTGCTTGCTGCCAGCTTCACTGTGTGTGTAGTGAGTTTTACTAAGTGATAATACAGTTGGTTATGCAGGATTTGAAAAGTGTAGGCAACATTAGCAGGTACTGCATTATTTACTTGGATCGTTTTAATGAAAGGATGCATTAATGTTATTGATTTATTTTGATGTGAAATGTGAAAACACCCACCAGGTTGCTCTGCTGCGTGGCTTCGCCTCCGGTACAATGAGCTATTTGTTTTATTCATTTAAAACTGATTTTACTTGCTTTTCTTTTTACACAGTTCTTTGTAGATTTCACCAGTTCAAGGGTTGTAAAGCTTCCTGTAGAGGAGAAAAAATAGACCAGCTATGTAAAAATAGAGGAGCCGTGCGAGTGCAGC
Source organism: Epinephelus moara (assembly GCF_006386435.1). Classification (NCBI taxonomy): domain Eukaryota; kingdom Metazoa; phylum Chordata; class Actinopteri; order Perciformes; family Serranidae; genus Epinephelus; species Epinephelus moara. The sequence continues at coordinate 36,156,376 of NC_065511.1, read as the reverse complement.
TTCTATGGTCACTGTAGCAGCCTCAGTTGATGATAATGGATATGCTCTGCTGCAGACATGCTACGGCATGTATTTTGGCTGTCACTGTTATGTTTTGCTGAATTGCCACCCTGATCCCTCTCTTTAGAAAACAGTTGAAAGCCTTTTTCCCCAAAAATTGATATGTAGTGATTATATAGAATATAATTAAAAAGTCACAATATCATCATACCCAGTCTTGTTACCAAAAGTGTCATGAGCACCAAAACAAAATTTGCACTCATCACACTTTCTTCCTCCAGAAATGAAGCAGTTTCTAAGCAACCGTCGCCGAAACACCCACATGAACTGGTATGAGTGTGCCTCAGACTGGGAGCATGAGCTGGAGAGGTGCGGGGCCACGGGCTGGAGAGTCAGCTCAGTCAATGACCGCTTCGAGATGTCCACCAGGTAAATTCACACCTCAAGAAGAGCGTCTCTTAATCGAAGTCTAAATGTTGTGTACTGTCCGTTTTCCCAGATATCCATCTCCTCGCGTTATCTCCTAATCAGTAGAAAAACCTGAAGTGCAGTGCCAAACTAAAGCTACCAGCAACACTTTCCTCAGGAATGTGTGAATACATCTGCCTGCAAGTCCCTGACAAGAGAACATTTGAGAAGCACTGCTGAAAGAAACTGAGTGTCAGGCAAAGCCAAGGCTAGACTCCTATAAAACACACAAAGAAGAGCACTCCGTTTATTCAGTAGATGCTCTCAGAGGTCAAAGCTGTTGGCGTTTTGAATACATGAAAATCTCATCTTCTCTCTGTCAATAAATCAGTACATGCTCTGTGTTTTCTGTCAGCCTGCCGAGGTCCATCGTGGTTCCACAGAAGGTTTTAGACACTGAGCTGAAGAAAAGTTTCGCCCACTTCAATGAAGGACGCATCCCTGTGAGTGCACTCATTATTGAGAAACATTTTGATTTAACCTACCACCACTTATTTAAGATTGGTTCATTAATTCATATGTATGTATTTCTATACATAAAAACATATATGTTTATTTTATCCGTATTTCTACAGATTCTATTTATTATTCTAATCGTTATGGACTTCAGACAGTATGTGTAATTCCTATATTTGGAACTTAAATCAAGACACAAACCTGTGATGTCATTTGGTAGGGCTGCTCACAGAACATATTAAAGGTGCTTTAGGGAGTACTATGTGTGATTATCTAAGAGATTAAAACACATTTTCCAGTTTAGAACCAACTCTGCGTTTGTGTTTAAAAACTCAGTCATGCCAAACATTTGTAGTCTCGTACAAGTCTGACTTCATATTTTCATGCTTTAAGACGAAGGTGCGATAACGTAGGAACTTGAGATTAGCATTTGTCCCTCCCAAGTGTGTATTATGTCTTGTACTAGAACAATATTTCCACCGCAGTCATCTTTCAGATATGGTTTCCCTTCTTATTGTCATTCCTGTGAGACAAATTACAAGATGAACACAGATGCAGTGAGCGCCTTTTAGAATTTTACACAATGTGGAACTTGTCATTAAAGAGGGGGAAATGATGTTTTGTGTTGCAGCGCTGGTGTTGGCGACACCCCCGAGGCAGTGATCTACTGCGAATGGCCAGTTTCCAAAACAACATCTACCATGAGAAAGATGACATCAGGTGTGTGTGTGTGTGTGTGTTGGTTTGACATTTCAGTGTATGTGTGCCTGTGAGCGTAAGTATTAAAGGGATAGTTTAGATTTTTTTGAGGTGGGGTTGTATGAGGTATTTTACCAGTCAGTGTTATTATCGACAGAAGATGGCAATTGACACACGCTCAGTTTGGAGAAGCAGGCAGGAGTACCAACACAGAAGCTTAGTAGTGTATTGCTGTGGATGGGGGCAGTGGCAAAACATAAACTGCTCAAGAAAATTAAAGGAACACCTAAATCATACGTCAGACCTGTATGAATGAATTATTCAAGTTGAAACTCTTTACTGATGTGCATTGTATAATTTGTTGAGAATAAAATGACGTAACAGCAGTCAGTGGCTCCAAGATCATCAACCCACTGAGGGCTGGATTCAAAATCACACCAAAAATCAAAGTAAGGGCCCACTGCACCAGGAGGAACCCAGGACCCACTGCACCAGGAGGAACCCAGGACCCACTGCACCAGGAGGAATCTAGGGCCCACTGCACCAGCGTAAGGTCTGACAGTCGCTCTGAGGATTTCATCCCGGTACCTAACAGCAGTCAGGTTACCGTTGGCTATGACATGAAGGTCTGTGTGACCCTCCAATGATATGCCTCCCCAGACCATCACTTACTCACTGCCAAACCGGTCATGCTGGATGATGTTACAGGCAGCATAACGTTCACCACGGCGTCTCCAGACTCTTTCACGCCTGTCACGTTCTCAGTGTGAACCTGCTCTCATCTGTGAAGAGAACGGGGCGCCAGTGGTGGACCTGCCAATTCTGGTGTTCTCTTGCGAGCTGCACTGTGCTGGGTTGTGAGCACAGGTCCCACTAGAGGACATCTGGCCCTCATGCCACCCTCATGGAGTCTGTTTCTGACAGTGTGGTCAGAAACATGCACACCAGTAGCCTGCTGGAGGTCATTTTGTAGGGCTCTGGCTCTGCAAGGTAAAATGACTGCTTTTGTCACAGGGGTCTGGTGGCTTTAAGGTAAACCTAGATACTGGTTTCAGTTCCCCCTCATAAAGGGCTGTCTGACGGCAAAGTAAAGGTATATATAAGGTATAAGGTATATGCTCTTCCTGTTACTCCTCACACAAAGGAGCAGATACTGGTCCTGCTGTTGGGTTGATGCCCTTCTACGGCCCTGTCCAGCTCGTGTAACGGCCGGTCTCCCGGTATCTTCTCCGTGCTCTTGAGACTGTGCTGGGAGACACAGCAAACCTTCTTGCAACCGCACGTATTGATGTGCCATCCTGGAGGGGCTGGACTACCTGTGCAACCTGATTGGGCTGCAGGTACAGCCTCATGCTACCAGTAGTGACAAGGACACTAGTAGAACACAAAACTAGAGAAGAATCAGTCAGGAAGGAGAAGGAGAGAGCAACTGTCTGTAGACACCACATGTAAAAGCATTTCCTTTTTGGAGGTTGTCTTGCTTTTGCCTCTCTGTTGCACCTGGTGTCACTTTGATTTGCACCAAAGCAGCTGAATCTGATTCACCATCACTTGTGCTTCCTAAATTGACAGATTGATGTCCCTGAAGTTTAACTGACTTGGTGTTTTACTGTGACCATTAAGTGTTACTTGCATTTTTTGAGCAGTGTATTTTCACCACCTTAACAAATCAGTTTCAGTTTAAGTGTATGCTACATTTAGAATATTCTCAATGCTTTACTTTGCCGCCAGACAGCCCTTTATGAGGGGGAACTGAAACCAGTATCTAGGTTTTCTTTAAAGCCATCAGACCCCTGTGACAAAAGTAGTAATTTTATCTTGCAGAGCGAGGTAGTTGCTGGTCTACCTCTGCCTCGATCTGTTGCTTTGTGTTATTCTGTGACTTTGGTGTTTTAATGAAAGGGTTAGTTCAGATTCACCAAAGTCACACAAACAAACTAACCGATTAAGGCGGTGGTAGACCAGCACAGTGTGTGTTCTGTGAAGTAAAACAGCTGTTTTGCCAACGGAGTCTGTTTTTGACCAAAATATATTTTACCACTGAGCTTCTGTGGCAGTACTCCTGTCTGCTTCTCTAGTCTGGGTTCATAGGGTCCAACATCTACTGTGTGTAATACCCTGACTATAGATAACTTCAAAAAATCCAAACTATCCCTTTAACATGTGAATGTGTTTTACAATGATATAGCTGTAGTCGTGACCATTACAGGGCAAAGCAAAGCATGGGTTACAGTAAACTAATAACAGGGTTGACGTTACGCCTCAAAGCTGCTGCAGGAAACAGTTTTCATTCGCAGGACAGTGGAGTTGTCTGTGTGCAGTTTATTAGATCAGTTAAGATCTCAGGATATTGAAGTTACATATTACACAAGTTGCATATTACATGTTTAATTGCACGTTGTTCACCTCACCAGCTGTTTGAAGAAGTCTATTCTTTGATACTGTGTGAGAGCGAGACAGTCACACTCCTCTCTTCAACTGAACCACCTTTGGCACTTCAATTAGCAGTCAGTTTATTTTAATCATCCTGTAGAGAGGATGCAGTGTTGTGCTGATAAATATCTGAACACAGGAAACCAAGGTGCCAAAATAGTCTTCTCTAAAACAGCAGTCACTGCCGAGACACTGCAAGCTGTTAAAGAAGCTTGAGACTGCAGTTTAACAGCAACATAATACAGCATGAAGTCAGAGTAGCAGACTCAGCTTGCACTAATGGGTTTTTACAACTTAAGATACATTTAAATCAATTACTTCTAGTGTGCTCTGATAGATTTTTAAAGGATGTGCTTGCAGATGAAATCCACTGTTCACAAAGATATGACTGGAACGCTAATAAAAGGAGTATATGGTAACTTGTTTGCAAGTAGCTTGTTGCAGGTGTGGCAATGTGTTAACCACAGGATGTGCTGTTCTGTAGAAACCTGGAGTTGATCTTGTTTGGTTGCCAGTCCTCTCTGTGTGTGGTGGTGGAGCTGGACGAGGAGCTGCCGTCACCTGCAGATATCCAGCTGGCACACAGCCGCCTGCGTGCCCTCTGTCTGGGAGGTGGGGACAAGACATGGACACACACAACACCTGAGCAAATATGTATTCACACACGGGACAAAAAAAGCCAGAAGCATATAGAGAATAGTGGCAAATGAAGCTTTCACTGGTTATTTTAAACTCCGCCATGTCGGAAAAATCCTTATTTATTTATTCACTTTGGTCTCTTATTTATTGTAAGCTTATTTGTCATTGAAAGCACCACTGAGGCTCCAAATTTTACACAAAAGTTCTGCTTTATCACACTTGATTTACATTTCAAAATGTAGAATTACATCACTGCTTCGTAGAGTTCAGGGTTCCTGCACAGAATGGAAAAGTATAGAGAAGTGTGGAATTTGATTTTAGTAATTTCCAGGTCTGGATGAGTATGGAAAAAAGATACCTGATACTGTTCTCTAAAATATAAAAATCAAATTTCTAAAACTAGATTTATCATACAAGCGGAGTGTTTTTCATGCCGTTTGGAGCAGGCAGCAAGCACAGCCAAAAGGTTACCGCTCTGTGAGAGAGTACAGGCTTGAGTGAGCTTGATGTCATCAAATGCAGTGTGAGAAGTATGGCGTGCGACTGAGCACTCCTACGCAGAGCTGCCTCTACGCCTCTACATCACAGCTCTGCCCCAAATGCCTTCATAACCACTCCAAATCCAGACATCGCAACCAAATTAGTTTGAAAGAAAATGCAGCGGTATCTTCGAATTGCATATATACTGTACACAGCATCAGAAGTAACCAAATATATTAGGTTTGTCTGAACATTTATGAGTCACACAGTGATGTCGATAACACAAAAGTAAACGTCTTTTTTGCACAAGGAAACATGGCGGCAACATGGTAGCATACATAGTCAGAATGTAACATACATGTTAACAGTTGGATTTTAAAGTGATTTATTTACATAATAAACATCCAGCTGTTTGTACTCAGATGTCATATATGGGCTGAAAAATCTACCAAGAAGTCTGGAAATTAGAGTTTGGAGAAGTATGGAATTTTAAAATGGAGTACGTATAGGAACCCTGAGAGATATGTTTGGGTCTGAGACATACAGCGGCAGCTCAAAACAGCTTTGTGAGATGCTCTTTTTTGTGTGTCTTTGTCATGTCGGCGCACACAGCACATTCCATGGTTGAGTAAACAGAGGTGACAAAACTCATGGTCGTCTACAACTCCTGGCCCTGAAACTGAAACACTCACACACACGCTCTCTCTTGCATGCAAACAATGTGAAAAGGTTACACAGATTGTCACGGTTCACACATTTGTCAGCTCAGTGTTTTGTCTTTGTGGCGAATGCCTCACTGCTCACAGGATTGTCCTGTAAAATCAGCCTCTCGGATGTATTTGGTCGGCTTACTGGCAGCGGGCTTTGAGTCTTCACAGCAAGTAAATGGGAAATGAAAATAGACTTCGTATTAAATCTTTCTGGGATTATGCAGATTTTGTACCTAGGGTCACATTCAATATGTAGTGTTGGGAAAAAAGAAATACTGCTCTGTCAGGAACAACAAGACTGCAGTTTGAAGTATTGAAATATACAGATGTAAATGTGAGTCAACCTCAATCACAGTGTTTAATTGACTGTTTTTCAATTTCAGAATATGAAAAACGCTAACCGCTAACTTAATTGGGGTTAAAATGATTTAATCATGCAGCTCTTCTAGACTTGTAGTGTTATGTTATCAGATTGAATGGATTAAATCCTGAGAGTGGGGTGAGTCATTTCGCAGGGTTGTGACTCTCAAAAAAATGTATTCACTGATTTACAGACATCTCTTTACCAACGTTAGTCTATGGGAAAAAGTCTTTCTGGGCCTCATGGCATCATGTGACAGACCCAGACGCTGTAATTCGACGTTTGGCCACTATGTTAAATTGGCTTTAAAGCCTGGCACTGTTCCTGGGGGCTTGTTCCCAACAGCTTAGGGGTCTTTCAATCAAAGTAGCAACAAAGGACAGACTTTTATGACATTGTGAAGTAGCGTGGGATCATGGGAGTTGTTGTCTTCATTGTTAAACAACCATCATTGCAGATGCAAGTTTATCTGACAAGGCTCAGGCAGAAATCATGTTCATGGACGTGGAAATGTATTAACGTTTAATTTACATTAGGTTTATTTACATTTATTCACATTATGTAATTTCCTTTTATTGAAATAGCCGCATTAGCTAATGTAACGTTAACTTGCTAACTTACCAGTAGAAGAGTTGCCTACTCGTACAGCTACTGTAGCTAACGTTATGTGGTGAATTGAATCATGGTGTAGCTCAGCGCTGTTATCCATGATCTAAACAACCACACTAAAACAACTGTACGAGTGTGTTTAACACTGCTGTAACTTTATAACGTTACCATTCACATCAGCGTGGTGGCTGCCATCGGCTACTTGTCATAGTAGCACATTGTAGCAAGCTGGATCGATACTGAAATATATAAATAAATTAGGTCACTGCTGAATGACTGTGTTGTAAAATGGCATGCAGTAAATGGAAGAATGGTGGTGTGTGGCTGAAAAATGGCTGCACTACTGTTACCGAGCAAAATTCCTTCCCATGTTTCCTGGAAGTTAGAGCAACTAGTGGAGGTAAAAGGGATGTTACAGCATTGAGGAACAATCAAATAAATTAAATAACAGGTAAAATGACAGATTTTCAAGGGTTAGAACATTGTTAGAAACGTTTGGGAGTTGTTTTTGGATATTTTAATGCAGAAATGCTACATATTATACCTTTAAGGCCTGGAAACATGCTTATAATTTTTTTTTAGTTAATATTCAGTAACTAATGTTTCAACAAATAGCATGTCTTCATCTGAGTATGGAGACACGTTTTCACCACAGTAATCTTTGTACATATATATTCAAGACTTGATGTTTGATGCTGCACCTGATTAAAATCTTTATTTAAGACTGCGTGCTCTGTATCTCATCTCATTGTTTTGTCTGCTGTTCTGTGCCAGTTCTGACCTTCAAGTCAGCTGATTTGTTGAGATCCCCTTTATCCTTTAAAGGCTTTTATGCATTTGCAGTGATACATAATGTCTGAACATGATCTTTCTTTTTCCTGTTTTGGCTTCTAGATATTTCCACATCTGTGTCAGTGCCTGATGACAAATGGTTATCCACGCTGGAAAGCACCCACTGGCTAGACTACACCAGGTAGCACAACTGTTTTACCAGTCTGGCAATCCATGTCATCCATACCACCTGTGGATTTTTATTGTAAACTTGTGCTGTTTGACTGTTAACTGGCCGAGGAATTACAAGAGTAGTAATCAGGGGCATTTAAAAATCCTTAAAGACTTTGAGAGTTTGTGGAGGTAAATGGGTACAAATTAAGCACCAGGTTTCCATTTAAATACAGCATCAAAGCTTTCAGCTCAGTCTGTATGTTTGTTTAATGCACTGAAAATGGTAATTAGCTGTACTTAGTCTTAACATAAGTAAATGTGTGTATTTATGCATTTATATAGCCTCGAAATTTGAATATGCAGCAAATATTTGGTACAAACAAGTTTTATTTGTAATGTAGCTTCTTTTTGTGTAGAAATCAGAAAAAAACAGTATTTAGAGAATTTTTTAGGGGACGTGAAACTTACGACAGGTGTTAGTGAGGCTACTCAGAAAGCAGAACTGTTAGAGTAGTATGTATTAGATGGCTTATTATGTTTCTACGTAATGACACTATTTTCTAGAAGTATTTCTGATGTAAATATTGTGTTTGGAAGTGAAATGTGATGAATCTTGTTTGGTATTATCCACCTGCGTCTCCGTCTGCAGGGCCTGTCTGCGGAAAGCTTCAGAGGTAGCCTGCCTGCTCCGCGGCGGTCACCTGACTGTGGCACTGCAAGGTGAGTCATGTGACCCAGACCCCGGCTCATATTATTCAATCCATTCATTATTCACGGCGCCTCCCTCTCATTAATCCCACATTAGGGCTTGCCCTGAAGTAGCTATATACCGGCGACAAGCACACTCCACTGAGCCTACATGCACACTGTCAATAGACCTCCGTACAACAGGCTTTTAAGGACACGGTGACACCAGGCTGCAACTGAGGAGACAGACTTCATATAAGAAATATGATGTCTAACTCATGGACATGCAATTAAAACATATTGTTCAAGATATAAATGTATCTTGAGGCATTTGTACATGAGGTAAATGTCACTGGCTCTTGGACCAAACTTCTAGATGAGCTGGATTTTCCTTCCTCCTGAGATGAGAGGCACCGAGCAGGTGTTGGCAAACTGACAAGCCCTCACAAGCCCCTGCCTGAATGTTGCCGAGTGTCCCCCTCAGAACAAGAGAGTCACCTCTATGTGACTGAGTGTTGCGAAAAAGGAAGATGCTGATTGTTGTTTGTTGTGGAGTAGAGGTGTCAACTGATCACCACCTGGCAGTGAGTTGGATCAGGTGACAGGGAACGCTGCTGGACAGACCAGGTAAACCCAAACATGCAGTGAGGGTGACCTCAAAGTGTCTGGCTGGGGCTCCTGACCGCAGCGTCTTCAGCTTTCACCTCCTCGATCTATTGCCAGCTGACATAGATGTGCTTATTGTCGTTCTGACTCCTGATATTTTCATTGCTGAAGACAAAAGAAGGGTGATTTAGAAAGATGTTATTTTGCTGTAGATTTCTTTTTCTGGCTCATTTTGCAGACAGTAAGCTGTTGTTGATTTCTTATCATCTGGTCAGCCTGCCTGTGGTGCATTCATAAACACCCAGAGAGACAGGCCTAACACTCAACACCTAAACAATGGTTGTTTTCAGCGAAGGATGTTTACTACTTGCTGCTGGTGTTTGACTTTCTCTGCCCCTCTGCAGCTGTGACTAACATCAGGCCGGCCTTTTTAAGGCTTGTTTAGCTGCGAGGGGTTTATACATCAAGTCTCCTTGTTGTTGCGGCAGATCTGTCTTTGGCCGGATCAGCTGTAAATATCCCACCGCAGAAATGACTCACGACACCAGCCTTGTAAAAACTGTGTCTCTCAGTGCGCCTCTCCCTCTTCTATTGTTGTGTCTGGTGATGGGTGTTTGTCTTTTTATTCACCATCATGACTTTAATCTGCAGGTCTGTCCAATCAATATTTTCTTTGTTTATTACTCCCGCTCTGTTGTTGAACTGAATAAGCCTCAGGAGGAAGAAGAGCAGAGTGAAATGGTGTTTGTAAATTAAAAGGGTGTTTCCCAAGTGGTGCTCTAAAATTGTGAACAGGTTGAGTTGATTACACAGTTGAAGTGTATGCTTTTTAATGATGTCAGGGTTACTCATCACAGTGATGCTAGTGTTTTGAGCGATGCAGGAAGAATACAACCACCCCCCAAATGCTAACATGATCATATCAAAGTCATTGTCATTTGGTGGAAGATGGTAAATACATGAACCAGTGCAACCAACAGAGCTTGATGACCTTCAATCATGTGCTCCCTCTGCTCTGATGTCACAGAAGCAGAAGACCGGGACATGGGCTGCGTGGTGTCCAGCCTGGTGCAGGTGATGTGTGACCCTCACTGTCGCACCCAGCACGGCTTCCAGAGTCTGGTGCAGAAAGAGTGGGTGGTGTCCGGCCACCGCTTCTACAGCCGCATCAACTACCACCGTGACAACGACAAGGAGGAGGTGAGAGGTCAAGCTCTGCACCGACACTGACGATCACAAGTTTAACTAAGACCAGTTATTGAATACAAATGTCTTTATTCATTGCTATTTGACATAAGGGCAAAGATTAACACAGAGGTTTAATATCCTTTCCTACTATTTCTACCTTTCATCTTCATCCTTCACCTCCCCTCTTCTGTCCTGCCTCCTCCTCCTCCCTTCTACTTCCCCCCTTTTATACCTTCCCTCTCTTCTACATTCAATCGTCCCCACCTCTATCTTTATTTTATTTCCTCCCCACATGTAACCGTCACACTAGGCACAGAGGATATTATCTCTCCAGTTCTGATTTAATTACACTGGCTCCCGATGCTTTTTAGAATTTAATGTAGGATTCTGGGGATTACTTTTAAAGCCCTACAAGGTTTGTCTGTGCTATACATTCCAGATCTCTTAATCTTTTATTCTGCACTGACACCCTCACATATGTTTTTTATAAGTTCCACTGTTCAGGCTTAAAACAAAGGGGGATTGTACTTTTACTATTTTTGATCCAACACTGTGGAACAAGCTCAGCCTTTGAACAGTCAGCGCCACATTTTAAAAATGTATATAACGGCATTTATAGAACTTCTTTTAATTTAGTACTCCAATGGTTTTATTTATCTTTTACAGCTGTTTTTTCCCCGCATGTTTGGCCATGACGTAAAGTTTTATTTTATGATATTGTTTACATGCGCCTGTGAAGCACCTTGTAACCTTGAAAGACGCCATAGAAATCAAGTTTACTTAATAGCTTCCCTTCTCTTCTCTCCGTCTGTGCAGGCTCCAGTCTTCCTGCTCTTCCTGGACTGTGTTTGGCAGCTCTTGTCCCAGTATCCCTCTCGCTTCCAGCTGACAGATGACTTCCTGTTGGCCTTGCACGACAGCATCCACCTGCCACTCTTCTCCAGCTTCCTGGCCAACTGCCAGCGAGAGAGATGCAAACGGTCCCAGGTACGGGACACCTGAGAGGGGCTTTGGTATTCTGGCATTGCTCTTTATAACGGAGCCTTAGAGAGGAGTATTTTATTCTATTTAAAAACCGAGACAAAGAAATTTGATGCACAAAGTTGCATAGAAACAAAAGTATTCATCTAACAGTAAATTGATCACAGCATAAACCTTTGAAATGCATCCCCTACTCTACCCAGAACCTCGGGCAGTCGTACACACCAGTGAATGGCTGGAGAGACGTCCTTCATCCAGATTCTTCCTTAGATCCCTCTGACCCTCCTCTGCCCTCAGTGTGGGACTGGTCCCTGCAGTACAGCAAGCATAGACGAGACCGCTTCACCCAACCCGTCCCCCCAACCCCTCCTCTCCAACCACTCCTGAATGGCAACCTCAACACCAACCCAGACTCACACAGGGTAAGGCTGCCAGCTCTGTCATGATGCAACACACCCTCTAGTGGCCATTGTGGGAGCTGACAGGACTGACACTGCAAAGCATCCCATGTTGAGGTGTTAATGTCTTTGCAGCTTTTCACTTAAAATGGATCATTTGAGACATGATGGATGTCAGCTGTGTGCATAGCTTGCTAGAAAACAACATAGATAATCTCTTTACTGATGAATAAATGTAAAAAAACAACAGGGGTTATCAGTATCAGAGAACATGAGCGACTGTTACAGATTTTGTTACTGGGTCAAGTCAAGTCATATTTCTTTATTCAAGTCCAAAATTAGCCTCAGGGGGCTTTACAGTCTGTACAGCATAGGACACCCTCTGTTCTTTTATATCCTTGCAGCAAAAAATGAAAAACTGCTCATACACAACACTTCCTTGTAACTGTGGATGAAACCTATAAAATTGAATTGTTAGATTGTTTTTGTAGGTGTGTGCGATTTAAGATTTTGACTGACAGTATCCCTTCCCCCCACATCTGCCCACCAGCTGACTGACACCATCCCCGGCTCAGTCTTCCTGCTCTCCAGAGGCACCTTCTCCTGCCCTGCTAACCTGCTTCCCTGGCGCAGCAGCAGCTCAAGCGTTTACAAGAAGAGCCACCGGAGGGCGCCGTCCTCTGAGAACGTGCCCGGACTGGAGAGGCTGCTGAAAGCTTGGGCTCTGGCTGAATTCCCTCAAGGCCTCACTTCCACCTCCGGACCTCAAGGACCACTTGACCCCTATGAGCCCTTGCTGCCCCTCCTCATGGGGCCCTGCATGGCCCTGTGGAGAGAGTGCTACCTCCGGGGGGCGCTGCATGCACAGGTATGATGGAGGTGGGATCAGACAGCGAAGCTCCATATAATTATCTGATTTCTCAACAAAAACTTGGTACCAAAATGTGTCATAACTGACTATTTTGTCAGTGTTCCATAAGGATAAGGAATTTAAAGACTGATTTCTCTATTTTTACATCCCTTTGGGCCTCTAAAATATTTTGAATGAAACAAGCTGCGACAGAAAAAACACTCTCTTGTTGAACCATCACCACTTATCTGCAATCAGCTGCAGCTAGACAGTGTTTTGCTAAAAGGGGTCAGATGTCAGAAAGGCTGGGATCTACTGGCTTAAAGGTTGAGGCTGGTGATATTTTATCTTTTTATTAGTATCACAAATTGTCCTGAAGAGACATAAACCCAATAATGATATTATTCTGCTGTAGCCAATGCCTCCATGACCCAGAGCTCATTGCTGTATGACAAAGATTAAAAACACACATCAGAGAGCTATACCATTCAACTGGGTGACATATTCTATATTTGAAACATCTCCACAGCTGCATTTTAAGGCTAAGGGTTTACAGACTCCAGTAGCTGCCCTGAATTCACTTATTTCCTCCAGGCTCAATGAAACTCACCTCAGACACACCTAAGTTTCAAACGCTGAGCTGAAAGGAAATGTTAGGATTTACTGGGAAGAGTGTTGACTTGAACCTGAGAGCCAGTGAAAGGTAAAATTATTTACTTTTTAAGCCATTAAAAGTGGAAAGGATGTGATTTACATTCATTTAAAGGGCATTTTCCCATCTTTTTGTGTCAAGGGACAAATGGAAGCAACAATTTTTGAATTTTGTCTAGTATTGAGTAAGACAGCTGCAGCCAGCAGAGGCTAAACAGGTTGCAATTTAATCAATGTACATCCATTCAAAGTGCTAATCTTTGCCGCTTACAGGTTCAGATTGATATAAGAAGTGTTTGACCACATTATGGAAAGGATGTCTACAGAGATAGACCTTTTTATTAAAGAGTAAGATTCTTTTTGTTTAACCAGAAACAGCCCCGAACTTGCCACTGTCAAACCCACCAGACTCCATTTACATAAATGGTAATTTTATAATTGTAAAACACACTTCATTCACAGTTGACAGAAGCAAAATAAAACTCAGAAAAACCTTCTTTGTTAGTCTTTCCACTGTTCCAACAATCACCAGCTCTGGTTCTGTTGAAATAAACCTTTACTTTACCCAGTTAGATGTGAAGATATGCTGGATCTATACAGGCTAAAATTACTGTTTATTTAAACGGAGTCTGGTGAGTTTGGTGATGGCAATTTTGGGGCTGTTTCTGGTTAAACAAAGAGGATCTTACTATTAAACAAAGAGGTCGACCTCTGTGAGGATCCCCTCCATAATGTTGTCAGACACTTAAAATAAAAATCTAAGCCTGTCTGTGACAAAACGAGCACTTTAAGTGGACGTACGTTGACAGTGCTCAGTTGCCATCAGTGATTACATTGCAGCCAGTTTTGCTGTTGCTGCATTGCTCTCACTCAATACTGGACAAAATTGCTGCTCCTATTAGTCCCTTAGAAACAGAATATGGCAAAAAAGGGTCCAGGTTTAAAAACACCAAAGTTACCCTTTAAGGGCACCCATCTATTCAAAGCCCAATATATATTCAAAAAAATCACATCAGTTTACAGAACCATCAGATACGCAGCACTCATCATTGTCTAATTTAAATATCGCAGTGTCTAAGTGCGGATGTGTCATTGGGTTCATCAAGTGGGCAGCATCCTTCACAAATCTTTTATTAAATTTTGTCCGCGAAAGGTCCGGAAAGGCTCCACATATCTGCTGTGTTTAGCCTCATCATGTCCTCTCTCACATCCTCTCACATCATGACTGCTCGCTCAGGAGATGACGTTGTCTCTTTGATGTGCAGATTAGTTTGATCGACAAACTCCCAATATGGACGTGGTACAGCCTTTGTGATGATGTCTGTGCAACAGCGCGTCTATTGGTGTCCCCATGGTGATGTTAAGAATAGTCGAGCGCTGTGTGGGTAGGTGCAGTCATCTATTTTGAGGGAGCTGTAGAGGAACAAGTGAAACCTATCAAACTGCTAAAACACTGACTCAGGTTAACAGTGTAGAGAGATTAGCGTCAGTTCTGTTCTTCTGTGTAACTGAAGTGTTTCCTCGACAATTTCACGCACCATTAAAGGGCCCCTGCAGACCAACAAAACCCCTTTTCTTTCTTTTCATCTTAGCGGCATCGACACAAGATACCTATTCATTCAGAAATCCCTGAATGTTTGTGCTTGGGAACCAGTTGGTCTGTTTCACTGCCAGAAGAACGAGAGCAAGAACCAATCTTAGTCTTGTTAAACGTGGTGGTTGTTTGGAGTTTTGTTGCTTTTTCACAGTTGTATCCAAGTCTTAACACGACACTAAACAACTCTCATGTATAATGCAGCTCAGTACAAACAAAACCACTCACTACAGCATCACAAATTACTACACAGCTCTCTAACAGTATAAACAAAAACTGAGTACTGTAATCTTCAGGTAGGACAGAGCGTTTGTTGGGTTGCATTAGGTTGCACAAGTGTACCTAATAAACTGGTACCTTAGTATACATGAATGTAACCGTTTTTTTTAATTGTTAAAGGATAAGGGTGGTGATATTCTATATTTTTGTTGTCATCAATAAACACAATAATGTGTTAGTCCGTCTCTCAATACTTTTCGCTCTCAGTCTGGAGCCCAGTGATCCTACTGAGGATGTAAATCCACAGACTGTAAAATAACAAACGTAGTTACCGTGACATCACCCATTGGTTTGTGGACTCCCGCTTTGAAGCCTCGAGTTCGACATTTCAGCCGTCGTCATCTTGTTTTCTTTTGGAGCCAGAAGTGACCATATTTGAAAGAGAGGGTGGAGCTGTGGAGGAGCGAGGGGCGGACAGTGGTGACGCCTTGCAGACAGCCTGTCACGCAAAGTGGCACGCACTTAATTATGTGTGGCTTTAAGCCTTACTGAAATGTAACAAGGTGAGTTATGTAAAAATTCACCTCTGTACAGTTGTCAAGAATGTTTAATTTGGCTATAGAGACCAAGAGCAATTTTGTACCAGGCTGTAAATATGTTTATTTCTGCTGTAAAGTGGGCATTTTAACATGGGAGTCTATGGGGACTGACTCGCTTTTGAAGCCAGCCTCTAGTGGCCATTAGAGGAACTGCAGTTTTTGGCACTTGGGTGGTAGTGGCAGTGAGGTTACTGTTTGTGTAAATCTTTAAAAACAGGTCACAAATTCTGCATATAGTTCTTTATAAGGCTATTTTCTCTATCTTTGGCATATGTTGCTCAAAGAACAATGAATAGTGCATTTGTTGGGGACTATTTTCAGCCGTGGATTAACACAGTGCATCAGGACGAAGTGTAATGAAGAAACATGTTAACCAGTGCGATGGTAAGGCTTTATCATGTTTTTTTTAATACTTTAAGGACAACCATGGAGGTCTATGGCACAGAGAAATAAGACATATCAAGCTTTGAATAAATAAATAATTCTTGTTAGTCACATAAATTCACCGTTTTCGTCTTTTCTTGGGATTTGTTGAGAGATAATATTTAAAACCCCTCTGGTGGGTGTGCTGAGGTGCAAAATGTTGAAGGAATAGTATGGATTTTTGAAGGGGGGTCGTATGAGGTACTTATCCATAGTCAGTGTATTGCCTTCAGAACGTGGCAGTACCCTGTTTGGAGAAGCAGGCAGGCATGCCGACACAGAAGCGCATAAATGTACTGCTTTGAACGGGGGCAGCAGAAAAATGTAGTTTAACCATTTAAAAGAATCAGTATCAGTCTAAGTGGATGCTAAATTGAGAATATTTTCCTTGCCGTCAGATGGCCTTTTCCTTTGGTACAACCATTGAATTTCCGTATCCCTACGCATAAGAGCAACCGTGCCATGCATTGTATTACGCCACAGGTCAGCTGTTTGGGTCAGATTTTTAGCGGTTTGTGGAAGAGACAACAAATACAAGAAAATTATTAAACGAAGCGATTGTGACAGCGGTGACTAAATGCCGAGTATACAGAAGAGGAAGTTTGCGGAGGCAGACTGAATGGAACAAAAGAGAGAGATGCGTAGGAATATAGAAGTTCTACTGCTGAAAAAATGTAGTGGCAAAGGAAAGGGCTGTGTGACGGCAAGGTAAAGCCTTTAAAAAGTTCTCTGTGTAGCGTCCACTTAGACTGATGTTGATTGTTTTGGGGGCAGGCCTTGATTTAAGGGGCTAGCATGTTTTATTGCTGACCCTGTCCACAGCAGTACATTGCTTAGCTTCTGTGTTGGTACTCCTGCCTGCTTCTCTAAAGTGGGGGCAGGCCAACTGACATCCACAGAGGGTAATGCACTGACTATGGATAAGAACCTCACACAGCCCACTTCAGAAAATCCAAACTATCCCTTTAAGTCAGTGACTATGAACATTAGAAGAGATCAACCTTGTTGTTTCCATCCTCAGGCGTTCTCCCACCCCATCTCCGCAAACCACCCCCACCCTGTGGAGCGGCTGGCCCAGGAGGTGCAGCAGCTCAAAGACAAGCTGGCGCAAGTGTCCATCGGCACAGATCCAAACCCGCCCACCAAGATGTCCGAGCCCCGGCGGACCGAAACCAACCTGAACCAAAACACCAACAACGGCACCTTCCTCTTCCCGGCGTCGAGGCCTCAGGGCACGACAATGCCCAGAGCGGTGCCCGCCCCTCCTACCTCCACCAACCACCAGACCTCCAGGGGGCCTCCGCCCTCCTCGGCTCCACCATCCAGGCCCGGACACAAAGACAATGGCGGCAGCAACAAGCACACCTTCCTGTTTGGGCACTCTTCAGTAGCAGAGGCCCGTCCTGACCAGCGCTATTACCCTGCACCCAGTAACGCCAAGCTGCCTAAGAGCAACGGGTCCTCGATACCTTCCTGAGGTCTGGTCCTCGTCTTAACCGTTCTCATATATGATACAGACCATTTGACCCCACGACAGGTTACTATAACCCAATCAGCTGTCACTGGTGTCATGTACTGAGGAGAGTTTCCCGTCTAACCGTATTTGATTGACTACAGGGTGATTAAATAAACATTAAGGTGGAACACAGTGATCACTAACAGTATGATATAATAATCAGTGCAAGAGCTCCTGACTCTGCTTCTTATCGTCTGTACTGTATTAAAAAATGTGACAACTGTTTTGTATATTTGTAAAGAAAATCCTCAATATTCCACCGATGAAATATATCTAAAACAAAAAGGGCTGAAGATGATTGATGATATAAAACAGAGCTTCAGAAGCACGTCTTACAGTATCTTAAAACGCAGTAGAACTTGCCATGACACATTTTGTAGACGTCATGTCGAAAGAAAGAAAGCTTGTAGTTTCCATTTTTAGCTTCTTATCCTTAAGGGGACACAGATAGTGGAGTGATAAGGTGGTTCTTAAGGGCACTCTGAAAGGACACATGGCAGTGTATGGACACACATCAGGTTCTCACTGGATCTAACCTGCGTGACAACACGTCTCCACAAGACTTTTTTTTTTTTTAAACTAGCTCTTTAGATCTTTATGATGTCATTCTAATGTGAAAAAACACCTGTTCATTTCCAAGCGATTGGATCTCAGCTTCAAATAGAGAACAATGTTTGGACGATGATCATTTTTGAAAACCGTCATTTTTTGAACTGCAGGCGCTGTGACCGCTGACTTTAATGTGGAATTTAGGGCATGAGAGCTATTTTGGTACTGCTCTCATATCTCTCCACTTGCGTGCTTTGGAGCAGCGAGAGGCCTATATTCAGAGTGTTATGTTAGCCTGGAAGTGGCTAAAGTCACTGCACATTATTGCAGTTTAATTCCTGCATGACTGACATCATTTCAGGGCTTTTGTTATATAATCTTAAACTTTATTTTTAAGTATTTTTTGCCTTTATCGGTCCAATTTTTGATGTCATACATGTAGATAAGTGTGATTGCTGAATTGTTTCTGACCAAATTTAGTATTTTGAGGATTTCTCCATCATGTCACGGTGGAATTGAAACACAAGCATCATTCTGCCTTTTAATCGTCGTACCTTGTGAAGGTACCAGTGTTGGAAGCAAAGGGAAGCTGATTTCTTCCTGTGTTTACTTTTCATGTTATCTCTCTGTTTTTTTGTTCCAGCCTGGAGGTGTATTAGTATGCAGCCAGCATTTAGGTCAAGGACTTGGAATTGTCTGACTGTATTTAAAAACACAGAGGGAAGTATGTGGTCCTGCGCCTTTAAATCCAGACAGGTTGTCATTCGCATGATGTGGGTGTCAAGTAGATGCACTGGCGTCACTCCCACGGATGGATGAAATTATTACGCATTTGAAAAAGCATGTTTTTCTAAATTTTAGGCAGGATAACAGTTGTCAGATGTGTGACTGATGTCGACCTTCTCTCTGTCAAAAGGTACCTCACTTGATAGCAGTATGAATTATTAAGTTGTTGTAAATATTCATCACATTAATATCCAGGCACATTGATATCAGCTACAGTTTCAGAGCTTTCCAGGTGTGATGCCAATGCATTCGCTTGTCTTCTGTGGAGGGGAAAAAAAAAGAATCTTTGTCCTGTCGCATTGAAAATCCTAATTTAATCTTCTGCTACACCTGTCAGTCTGCATCGTTGTTTAATTTAATGTCTTTTTTGGTACGAACATCACTTAAATTTGCCAGATGTACATATTTTTTGTATCAGCATGTTTTGATCCTGATAAATAAAGTGTTATCAGTTCATAAACTCTCAACTGCGTCCACAATCTGTGCCACAGAAATAAAAATCCGTCCTCGTACACAGCTCACAAACTTTATTTTTTAACAAAATAAATATTTACATATGATCTGGAACACTTAAAAAGTAGCATGGCACTGTACATGTTAATTTAAAATCCAACCGTATTGCATGATATGTATAGTCAGGATAAAACAATTTGAGAATCATGTGCAAAATGCTCAATACTTTCACAGGAAATGTACAAAGTAAGAACTCGCCTGACAGGAAATGCTGAATATACAAAATATCTACTGCACAGTTAGGTCATGTAAAACTCTGGTTTGGTCTCTCTGATGTCCAACATTATGTTCAGCAGAGTAAAACTCAGTGTTTCAACTGATCAGTGTTTTTATACACAAGTAGGAAGAAAACCTGCATGCTGTTTAAAACATGAACAAGGTTTTTTTTTTGGGCTCATAATGTTGTTTCACCACACGAACCGAAATCTAAGAGACCTTTCACATTTGTTATGATGGAGTGCAAGTTTTCAACCATGTCTTGAGATGCATTTTGGCACTTTGAACCAATGGATGTCATGCGTTCTCACGTTTCACCTGGTCACCACAGATGACAGAGCAAAGAGAGACAGAATAAAATAAAGTGGCCATTAGCTGTAGTCCATGTCGACATGTAGCTCTCATGGCAGTGGCAGTGTGTTAAAAATCAATCAGGTCATAGCTGAAGAAACCAAAAGATTCAAGTCCAGCATCCCTCAAAAGCTTCACCTTTACCCCCACCGACTCCCGTGCTCCTGCTGCAGGATGCCGTCGGGCCCGTAGAAGTACCCGGAGGAGGACGGGCCGAGGCCTCCCAGCTGCCGGATGGACTTGCACATGGGGCAGGGGTAGTCGGAGAGGCCCTCGATGTCCTCGAAGGCCAGGTTGACGATCTGGTCACAGCAGGGGTCGCAGTAGAGGTGTCCGCAGGAGAGGCGCTTCAGGCGGGCCTCGTAGGTGATGCAGCACTGGCAGTGTGGCAGGTCGGGGCCCAGCGACAGGGAGCCGGTCAGGGAGCTGCTCTCCAAGCTGCCGGCCTGGCTGGAGCCCTGCTTGGTGGGAGACCTGAGAGGAAGGAGGGCAGTCAGGACGGTCAGGACAAAGATTGTAATGCTGAAATGCGAGACGACGAAATGAATAATTGATGGACATTCAAAAAATTTAGTAATAGCTTCATTTTTTTTAAAGTAAAAAGGCCAAACGTTGGCTCGTCCAGCTTCTAAAATTAAACATTCTCTGCTTTTCTCAGTTTTATATCATTTTAAATTGAAAATCTTTGCATTTTGGACTGTTGGTCAGACAAGACAAGACATTTAAAGACCTCATCATTGGCTCTTTTCAAACTATAAATTGATTAATAGGAATAAAAATGGCATATGCTATTTGCACCTAGGTGTACACAGCCAAAGTGGCCATTTACACCTGGATGTATATTCCTGGGCAACTTAGCAACGTCAAAGTATGACACGTCTATTTAGCTCTTCTGCTAAAGTTTACGTACACAGTGTGTAATCAGCAGCTTTATACATCCCAAAACTAAAAAACAATAACTCAACCAAGTCTAAAAATGATAAGCCAACACTGACTCACACAGAACTCAAACCCCTGTCTCATGTGTGAAAGTCCTGTGCTTGACCCTATTCACCGACTGCAGCTCACTCCCTCCATGGACTGCGTCGCCTCTTTATACTACGTCACCTGACTTTCTGGCAGTACGTGTCATGTCTCATCAGTCACTTTAAGTTAAGGATATTATATTCACTTTATTAAAGGTCCAGTGTGTAGGCGTTAGGGGGATATATTGGCAGAAATATAATATAATGCAATAAGTATATTTACTTTAGTGTATAACTATCTGAAAATAAGAATCGTCGTGTTTTTGTTATCTTAGAATGAGCCGTTTATATCTACACAGGGAGCAGGTCCTAGTCTATGTTGCACTGCCATGTTTCTACAGTAGCCCAGAACAGACAAACCAAACACTGGATTTAGATAGGACCATTCGTGTTTTAGCATCAGCCCTCTGTGAAGAGTGTCAGAAAAACTTTTTTTTTTTTTTTTTGGCGTGAAACTGCTCCAATCAGTGTTTTTAGCGGTTTCAATCACCTGGTCCATTTGTTTTAAAGAGAAAAAGACCTCTTAGGATAGTTTGGCTCCTGGTAAAAACCTCCTGAACATCTCGACCAGAAATACAGTGAGCACGCATTTGCAGGTGCTGGAAAAGCAGGCTGTCTCCAACATGCCAAATATCATCAGAGAAACAGATTTTTTTAACATGAAACAGCTTTATCCATTTTTTTTATCCAGTTTTAATCACCTGAGGTCTCATTTATAAACGTTGCGTACGCACAAAACAAGGCCTGAAAGTGATGTACGCCATTTCCCACACAAGGTTGTGACCTATAAAAGCAGACTTAATGGGAGAAACTTCGACCCACGCTTACGAACATTTTGGAGATGGGAAATTGGGAACGCAGATGGTGAGGAGGAAGGCTGCTTTGTACAAAGTGTCGGATATTTTTTGGCACATGTCATATTTGGCTTTTGCCAGTAAGTACATTTTTAGTTTGGATCCTGCGCACTGTTTTATAAATGAGACTCCTTGTCTGTTTGTTTTGGAGAGGAAGAACCCTGTATGGACAATTCGGCTCCCAGTAAAAACCTCCTGAACAATGAACACTGGTTGCAATCTGCAGTCCTCACCACTAGATGGCACTGAATCTCCCTCAATCTTACACACTGGACCTTTAAGAGATTTGCTTGACGTGTAAAGCAAAAACTGCCAAACCAGGGCTGCAACTGATGATATTTTCATTATTGATTAACCTCAAAGTGATTTTCTTGATTAATGAAGTCACTGTTTCTGTAAAGTGCCGAAAAAATAGTGACAAATGTCCCTCACAGTCCAATCTGACGTCTTCAGATGTCTTTTTTTGTCAAATTTATTCCATTTACAGTGACATAAAACAAAAGTCCTCACATTATGACACTAGAACAAGAACATTTTTGATAGCTTTGTTTGAAAAATGAATGATTAATCAATCAAAACAGAAGCCTAAAATCTCCACTACACCATGTCACAAACATGTGACAGCAAGTGTACTTGAGACACAAGAAGCCGGGATCAGGCTTTTCCGGCGCGCACACTAAACACAGATTTAATGCTGGTGTACAGATTTGTTCCAGGGAAAAAATAACTGGTAAAACAAGACCTGAAGTGATCTCAGTCAGGGTGGAGCTGGGCCATTGCTCCATAATTTACACTGTGGAGGTGTGTCTGCTGACATTTATCTGCCTTTACACTGAGCCTGCATGTTCTGGGTCACACTCCGACTCAGGTACAGTCTGTAACTACCTGCAGCTCATTAATAGGTGCAGCGGATAATAATGGCACCCTCATATTGTCTGACGCCTACTGAGACATGTACTTATGATGTGAATCAGGATTCCTCTGATGTTCACATTGCTGCACTGGACACATTTGGCTTTATGAGGATTTCAGATTCTCTAAGTTGTGTAACATGAACTGGCCTTCAGCTGAGGCAGAGCTGGAACAAAATGAGAGCAAATTATGACTCAGAAAAACCTGTTGTCATAACAACTGAGAAGTGCAGGACGATATTTCCTCTTAACAATCTATTTGTGTCTGATTCATCACAGGCTGGACTGACATTTAATCGTTTCACACATCAGATCTGTGCTCAGTTACTGAGCGCTGGTTTTAGCAGGAGGATTACACAATTAAGGATTATACGCAGAGTGCTGGTTTTAAAACATACAAGCAAATATGAGAGAAAAATAGATTCACAGACTGATACATCCGGTTAAATACAGGTTGATCACTCACTTTGACGACGATGAATCTTTAAAGCAGTCGAAGCTGAGAGCTGCTAAGATCCTCCACAGCAGATCCATGCCGGTTCCTCTCATGGTAACATCCAAATTTCATCGACCTGGTTTCTGGAGAGCGTCATATTTTTTCAGCACGACACCAGTGAGTGTGTGTTGTCTTTAAATCAGAACAAAACAAGAGCAAAACAAAAACGCTGCTGCGCCACCCCCCCCTCCCACGCTGCGTGTTTAAATGTGCGAATGAAGAGGATGTGCCATCATCATCATCATCCGCAGGCATCTGAATGGAGGTAAACAAAGCGCTCCTCTCGTCTCTCTCTGTGTGCGTAGTGGAGTCGATGGTTTCTGCTCCCGTCGTGTCTCCGCTCCCCTTCCTTCTCCTCCTCCTCCTCCTCCTCCCCAGCAGCAGCAGCAGCAGCGCGCAGTGGACACACAGAGGCGCAGCTGAGGTGTTTGATTTGCAGCAATCAGAGACAGAAGAACACCGGGCCTCACAAATGAGCTCAAAGTGGAGCAGCAGGATGAAATGCCCTCCAGATACTGATGAGGGTGAGACATTAAATTTCCACCACTTCCCAAAAATCATCAGAATAACTCCAGCACCTCTGGATCTGTTATTCATAGATACAGATGGAGGTGTGTGATCTGAATATTCATGTCACAGGCTGTTAAAATCACAGTTTGCTTATTATAGTGTCAATCCAACATTTTACGTTTACATTTTATATTTTTCCTATAAAAAATAAATAATACAATTTAAAAAAAAATGCCTTAAATGGCACCACCAAGCGTCTGTAATTGGGACACTCATATTGGGTATTTTCATTACAAAAAAAAAAAAAAAGTCAAATATATACTCATGGATTAAAAAAAAGTCACATTTTATTCAATTATCTAATATATATATATATATATATATGTATGTGTATATATATATATATATTTATATAGCCTTGTGTCATATTATATATATACAAAAATTAGGACAAAAGAATTACATTTTAAAATTAGCCTAACTGCAGGGGCTACCATAAGATGTGTTAGTAGGCCTGCTACTGATGTGAGTGAGTGGAAATAATATTACAAGTTTATTCAAGGACACAGGTTTGCAGTGTAGTTGTAGCCTCCTCCATGCAACACAGAGAAAAGGTGTGTATGTGTGTGTATATATATATATATGTATATATATATATATATATATATATATATATATACACTAATCGGTCACAACATTCAAACCACTGACAGGTGAAGTGAATAACTTTGATTATTTTGTTCCGGTGCATTGTTCTGCTGGGAAACCTTTGGTTCTGGCATTCATGTGGATACCACCTGACGTGTCCCCCCTCCCCTCAAACACTGTTGCAGGCCAAGTACCCCCCCTCATGGCAACAGTACTCCCCAATGGCAGTGGCCCCCCAGCAGGATAATGCACTATGCCACACTGCAAAAACTGTTTAGAAATGGCATGTGGAGCGTGACAAACAGCTCAACGTGTCAACCTGGCTTCTAAATTTCCCAGGTCCCAGTCTGTTCAAGGATTCTTGTGATGTGCTGATACCCCAGATGTACCCCTAATCCAAGGCGGGGCCTGCTTGGATCGGACTTGGCTCTGACCTGTCGAGGCATGGACACAGGATCTCTGGGAGTGTCCTGCTGTGTCTGGCACCAGTGCGTTGGCGGCAGATCCATTTAGTCCAGTGGGTTGTGAGGTGGGTTAATGGCACGTGCCACAGATGCTCATTCAGATTGGGATCTGGGGAATTTGGAGGCCAGGTTGACACTTTGAGGTCTTTGTCACATTCCTTGGGCCATTCCTGAGAGATGTTTGCAGTGTGGCATGGTGCATTATCCTGCTAGGGGGCCACTGCCATTGGGGAGTGCTTATGCCATGAGGGGGTGGTCTGCAACGGTGTTTGAGTGGGGGGAACATGTCAGGTGGTATATTTCTTATAGTTTGTTCAATATATTCTATTGTTATTTACATCTGTGTGTAGCGTGGAGGAGGCTACAACTACATTTCACTGTGCAATCCTGTATTATGAGTAATAAGTCCTTTAATGCTTGAATAACCTTCTAATATTATTTCCATTCACTCTCATCAGTAGTACGC
This sequence comes from Epinephelus moara, assembly GCF_006386435.1. Lineage (NCBI taxonomy): Eukaryota > Metazoa > Chordata > Actinopteri > Perciformes > Serranidae > Epinephelus > Epinephelus moara. The sequence goes on along the minus strand of NC_065511.1, from coordinate 36,131,075 downwards.
CTACTAACACATCTTATGGTATCACTTGAATTTAGGCAAATTTTAAAATGTAATTCTCTTATTTTAATTTAATTTTATCTCATTTATCCTCTTTTTACTTAACCATATTAATTTAATGTCTCATTTTCACCTTTATGTATACATACAGTCATTCAGCCTCTTTCCTTGCACTCTGCAATCATGGTTCATCTTTAACATCAGCATTCAAGTCTTTTATATTTGTCTTTAAATCACGTGCCTTCGTACTGAGAAATAACTCTTTAGGTGGACTGAATGGTTGACCAGTTCATTTTACATTGTAAGCATCACCTGAAGTGACCACCAGATGGCGACAAGTATTTGCCATAAAACCAAACTACAGACACAAAGGACACAAGTATTTCATCATGTATCATTTTTCTCTCTTAATGACAAGAAGCATATTTATATAATTAATGAAGAATCATTAATCATATTATTAACCTTCGGCAGCACAGCAGCCCATTTCCTGTAAGTTCCCATAAGACTGAGAACATTACTGTCAGTTTGTCTGTCCTTCTGACGTTAAATGCCTCATGGAGATTAATGAGTCATACATTATCGTTAATACTGTGAGATTTGAATAATGCACAAAAGGTCAGTTCATTGCTCAGTACGTACTTGTGCAGTTTTACATAAAGCCTCTGTTTGCAGTTGTGATTCATTACGTTACATTTACAGCTGCAGATAAGAGCTGGCGGAGGCACATCATTAAACCGGCCCCGACTGCATCATTGTGTCCAGGAAATTTGATCCTGTTTGGAAATTAAATTGTGCGTCAACCAGGCGTGACCCTGCTTTTTGTTAAGGCAAAGAGGACACAATTAAAAAACAATTAAGAGTCGACAGCTGCAGACACACATACAAAGTGCAGAGCTGCAAGTTTGTCTCTGGAGGTATAGTTTGGTTTGCGGAGATGATAACATGGTGTGTCAGGGCTTCAGCCAGGCCAGCTGCCGGCTGCTGCAGGGAAACGTGTGCAGCTGTGTTCATCTGCTCTGTCACATTACCAACAGGTTCCACTGCAAAGATGGAGAGGTGTTGCTCATCTTCCTTTGTCCTCTTTCTCTTTACTACAGTGTAAAATGTCACATGATGATTAGTTCACTGGTGTAAAAAAAAAAGTGTCAGTTACACACGCTGAAGTCTTGAAGCTGATTTACTCTGATGAACTCTGGCCCATGTCACATTAAGACAATACAGAGTTGGAGAAATCTTTTTTAGGTTAGGTGCTTTGTAGAACTGTGGGTCATAGGACACTGGGAACATTAGACCCTGGGAACAGAGGACATGGAACATAGGACCCAGAGAAAACAGGACACCAACATAGGACCCTGGTAACATGGGGCAAAATCAAAGGACCCTAGGATCATAGGACCTGAACACAGAATGTGGAACATAGGACCCTGGGAGCATACGACACACCAAAGGACCCTGGGAACATAGGACCCAGGGAAAATAGGACGCGAACATAGGAGTCTGGGAACATTAGACCCAGAACGTAGGACCCTGGGAACACGGGATGCAAACAAAGGACCCTAGGATCATAGGACCTGAACACAGAATGTGGAACATAGAACCCTGGGAACATCTGACACACCAAAAGACCCTGGGAACATAGGACCCAGGGAAAATAGGACGCGAACATAGGAGCCTGGGAACAAAGAACACGAACAAAGGAGCCTAGGAACAAAGGAGCCTAGGAACAAAGGACCCTAAGAACATGGGACCCTGGGAACATAGAACGTGGAGCACAGGACACTGGTAGCATGGGATCCTGGTAAAATAGGACACGAACAAAGGACTCTAGGAACATGGGACCCGAATATAGGACGTGGAACATAGGAACCTGGAGACATAGGACCCAAAACAAAGGACTCTGGGAACATAGGTCCCTGGGAACATTAGACCCAGAACAAAGGACCCTGGTAATGTAGGATGCAAACAAAGGACCCTGGGAACATGGGATCCTAGGAACATAAGACACGGACAAAGGACCCTAGGATAATAGGACCTGAACAAAGAACCCTGGGAACCTGGGGAACATGGGATCCAGGGAACATAGAACATGAACATTGGACCCTGGAAACATAGAACATAGAGCATAGGACCCTAAGAACAAAGAACGCGAACAAAGGACCCTGGGAACATAGGAATGACCCCAAACTTAACGTTAGCTATCTGAGGCTAAAGTGTTGCTAACTTGCTAATACAACACATTAAATTACTTTAATTTTACTGTTTATGTTACTATTGTGTGTTTTACTCTTTTTACTTACTGTTGTTGACTCTGTGACTGGATCAGTCACTGTGTTGTACTTTATATAGGAACTTAATGTTGATCTTTCTCTGGTTTCACTTCCTAGCATGAGAGACAATGAACACATATGAAACATTTAGCTGATTAATAGCATGTGGTCTACCTGGTGAGCTACTGGGACGCCCCAAAAGTTAGCCTAATATTTATTTTTGTATGAAGAGCAACTCCCAAACTTATTTCAATCCAACATTTAACATAATAAGAATTAGTCAAGGATTAACCTATCAAAAGAGAGGAAGAAAAACAGTTGATAAGTTAAAATGGGTCAAATTTGGGTTAATTAAACGGCCAATTAAAAGACTAAAAACCATTTTGGGGAGGTTTCTTGCTCCTAACACCTGGTGTCAGGTACTGAGAGGACTCAGTAGGTAGGGAGCGTGTGTTTTGACTCTACCTTACCAACCACCAAGGTGTTTTTTTGTGACCAAATTATCTGCAAAAGACGTTACCATTAGCTTTAGCTGTACTTGTGCTAGTTTGCCAAAGTTAGCATGCTAACACACCAAACTGTGATTGCTAGCATGATAAACATTACATATATTGATATATACATATAATTGGCCATGCTAACGTGTTTAGCTTCTAAACATGTTAGCATTGTCATGGTGAGCATGTTAGCACACTTTATATGGAAGCATAGTAGTGTCCACATGAATACAAGGAACACACCACCAAACAAATTAAAAATTCACCCTGTAACTGAAATGAATAGATGCCATTTAACATTTTAAAGTGCTTGAATCCATTGAAACCAATATAAACCTTTGTGATATCATTGCAGGAAATCTGTGCCTCATAGACACACATGGGTTGTCTTCATTATACTTTCTGCAGCTCTTAAAAGGTTCCATATTCCAGTAAAAGGCACCAATAAAACATTACAATCATATGGTAAAGCAAATTAAGCTCCCCCATACCAATAATGTATCGCCCCGTCACTCTTAAACTGTTTCATCACTCTTCACAATCTCACTGAGCCGGACAGATGGAGACTCTGCACGCTGTTTGCAGATAGCAGCCTTTCAGGCCAGCTGATCAATAGATGAACCAAAGAGACAAAAGCAGCTGAAAGCCTGAAGCAACATGAAAGACCTCAACTGATGTGGCGACAATCAGACGACAGCTGGAGTGTCAACGGAAATGTGACTGGAAATGGAGGTGTTACACACATATGTGTCCATGAATGAGGGTCATGTGGTTTAAGATCAATCAGAGATGTTAATTTCCTTAAAGGAGAAAGACAAGTATTTACATTTATTTCCAGGAGGTATGAGTGAGGATTCACAGTTTGATTCATTGTTTTATACGTTTATAAGTTGCTTTCACTGTTTTTTAGTCGTGGCTTGTTCTCTTTTATCTCAGTTTCTGTTTCTGTCCTTTTACAATTTTAAAACACTCTCAGTCCGTATTTATGGTATTTTTAAGTCTTTTATTTTGCGACACTTGCCAAATGGCAGACTAATTTAATGACTAGCTGGTGAACATAGTGGAATATTCGGTAGCTAAAACGCCAGGTGTTTCCTGAGTAGCTGGTGGAGACCAAAACAGAGCACAAAGAGTGAATATTGGACTTAAATTCACAACTCCAAATGTTGTTCTGTGCCCTTATATTTAATCTAAATAAAATACTATTTTTAAATGCACTAATGGAAACCTGACACATTTTTGGAACTGCTCCTGCACTGTAATTTGAGCATCTTTCATTCCGACCATAATTTCTGACGTAAGAGTCCAGTGTCTCTCTGACATCACATTGACGTCCGGTGCCAGTTCAGTTAATTTTCACACATTAAAACATATTTACAAATACAAATATGACAAGTGTTAGAAAGACACACGAGAATAAATAACAGAAATATGCAGCTGGTCAACTTCATAGGCTAGACGTTCAAGTTTTGAATTAAATCCTGCATTCAGATTAACTTTGCTGTAGAATTTTGAATTGTAAAGTGTGTGCCAGCTTCAAGAAACATAATTAATTAAATAACTAGTTCCTATTTGAGTTTCACAGTTAATATAGACTTTATTGCTGACCTACAGGCTCATATGTTGTGTCATGGTTCCAGTATCTCTAAAACTTATATTTGTGTCAAGTACTTTAAAAATTAATAGAAGAGGATTTCAGTAGTTTTCCACCAGGGGCATCCTTGTGATTTTTTTCTCTTTAACATGACCAATTATAGGCACGAGCCCAAGCACGTGCAGGGAGAGGCTCGTCTTGCACAGTTCATTGCACCAACCCTTCGGTGCATATGGACCAAATCACAGTCTAACCGAGACTCACAGAGCAGGAGCGCAGAGAGCGCACTGTCCTCCTGCTTCTAACTGTGTGTGCATCCCATAGAAAGTGTGACCTTGTGCCGTTTAGACCCACTGACGAGTGAATCACACAGGAGGAAACATAAATCAGCGTTTCAGGTTTCATGCAAACCCCCCTGCTCTTCCTGGGAGGAATGGTGTCTGCTGGAGGAGCGATGGGAGTGCAGGAGGAGGAGGAGGTGGAGGGGGCGGTGTCTCCATCCAAGAGGGATGTTGTGTAGTAAGTGAAGGGGGCGGAGGGGGGAGGAGGGTGCAGCTCTCTCTGCTACGTCAGCGCACATCACAGGGGCACACAGGACCTTTTTGCTTCAGGTACTCGGGGTGACTCCCTGCACGGAAAAAAACAGCGAATCCCGGTCACCCTTAAACGCGCTGACCTTCCCTCCACAAAGGTAAGAAAATCCACAATCCTTAAATCTGCAGATTAATCTTAATCCTCCTTTCAGTGCGCTAATGACCCCTAATTTCCTCAATTGCCGCCGTGTGTGAGAGTGCATCCATGTGCATGATAACAGGAGGATTTGCATGTGTGTATGATACAAATCGATATTTATTTATGACTGAAAACGAGTTTAAAGGCCTGCGCCGCGATACGCGATGACCCCTAAACCTGCACCCGAGGGGAAGCAAGGAATAAGTCGATTTTTGCATGATAAAATTGAGGCTTTTCTTTTTAAACGTTGCGCTCATACAATATTTTAAGATTTCTATTAGCGGATTTTGGCAAAATGCGCCCTTGGTTCGTGTTCTTGCCGGGAGGTCTTGTGCGTTAAGAGCGATATCATCATCCATCCCAGCTCAGAGGATTCACTCTGAGGACAAGGAGGCAAGGAGGGAAGGGTAGGAGGTGACGAGTGTTATGTTTTAATGTCATTAAACAGCTCATACAGCCAGCTTTCCAGTCATCAATCCAGTTTTGTCGAATATGGTTTTGGCACCGATGCCCTTGCCCCTCTCCCTCTCCATCTCCTGTTCCGCCTTCTCTCCTCAGCAAACGGTCATATATTTCCACTTCTGCTTTAACCCCACTTTTTGTGAGATTATAGGAAGTTGTCCTGCTTATGTGTGGCATTGAATTTGCAGAATATCAGTGAAAGCTCAGGGAAAATCTCAGTGTTGCTGGGTGCCCTCTCCTGCGTCGTGCGCCAAAATGACCTTGTAGAAACCCAGCGGGGAGAATGTGATGGAGAAAGAGTGATGAGCAGTTTTTTTTCCCTCCCTTGCTCTTCCTCTGTGGTGTTGCTCTGCGGTGGTTTATGTCAAACGACTTTGCCCAAAGAGGGACATTGTGTGCTTTTATGAGTGTCCTTTAATTGTTGTTTGAAAGAGGAATAAGGTGGAAGCTGCTGGAGCCTGATATGGCACTGATTTACTGTCTGTTTCATGTTCGGAGGTGGGTACAAATTGGCATGTCTGATGTCTTGTCCCCGTGGCAGCCATGATTGCAGCTCAGGCAGTTTCTGAGCTATTTATGCATCCAGCCCACATGAGGCGGGTGACAGCGAGGGGAGCAGTGAGGAGAGACTGTTGCAAACCTGCAGGAACACTGACAGCCCTCTTTTCTTTAAAAAAAAAGTGATCTATGGTTTGTGATTGAAAGCCTGACACACTTTCAGTCTCTTAATTAGCCCGTATCATTCTGCAACAAGAGCAACATCTTTACCCTGACATTCAGTCTAACAGCTCCTCTTTAAAGCAGCTTACAGCGATCAAACCAGTCCTTTGACAGTTTTGTTTTGCTGCTGGTTGTGAAGGCAACCATCCATTCATTCTTCAGAAAGATGACGCTTCTATTTCTCTGTTGTGGTAATTCAGTGTTGGTTGTGTTTCTATACAATCCATCCTTCAGTTCATTTTCTACACCTGTGCTGGGCTGGAGCCTTCAGACATGCAAGTGGAAAGCATACCCATTTAGAGACACCCAAATGAGCCAAAGGATTCGAACCCCAATCCCTCTCAACAGTGCAAATTATTGTCTATGATTTTTGGATTTGAACCCAAGTGGAGCTGCCTCTTTAAAAGGACAGTTCCCCCAAATCAAAAATGCATATTTGCCTCTTACATGTAGCACTTATTATCAGATGTTGGAGATATCAGCCGTAGAGATGTCTGCTTTCTCTCCAGTATAATGGAACTAGATGGCACTCAGCTTGTGGTGCTCAAAGCGCCCAAAAAATACATTTGAAAAACTCAACAGCAATGTCTCTTTGCAGAAATCATGATCCAGCTACTCAAGATAATCCACAGACCTTGTTGTGAGCGGTTTCATGTAGGAACTATTTTCTTTCTACCTGAATCTACTCACAGATGAGAGGCTCATGCTTGTGACAACACAATATGTGAACATTAATGTCTTTCTTCTTGGCTGTGTTGTAACGTTAGCTAGCTCAGTGGTGCTAGGTGAGCTAGCAGTAGATGCACCCTTCCCTCTGCATTGTGAGCATAGTCTCACTCCGAAGTCGTCGAAATCCGGCGCTTGGGCATTGACTTGCGGTGTCACAAACCAATGAAAAAAGCTGTCCTTTAACGTCAGCATGATACACTGCCAATTGCGGTAATTGTTTAATGGTGCCTGGCAGCGTCAAGGGGAAACATGGCGGGACAAGGACGAAAGTTAAGGCGACGAAACAATAAATCAGTCGTGTAGCCTACCGTAAGATTCTGAAGCCAAACCCTGTACTTTTTTCCTAAACCTAACCACGTGTTTTTGTTGTTGAAGGAAAAAAAACGTAAATTTGTGGTGTTGTGCTGACGTTTATTTTGAAAGAGACTGTATGTAAACGTTAAATTTCCTGTGAAACAGAAGTGTATCTTGAAAGAAGACAATGCATGTAACAGGCAGAACTTGACAGGGCATCCCAGAACGTCAACAACCAACACACCCAGCGTACCTTTCACATCGTATCTGGACATGGAAAGTCCATGACCAAACGTCAATATGTGAGAATGTGTCGGTCAAGATGACGTTGGCGTGAGACGTTTGGAAGACATTTTGGTTACCCTGCATCACAACTTAAAGCCAACAAAATATCGTCACCTGTCGTCAGTAGTCTATTTCAGGTCAAACTGGCGCTGGCATTAGACGTCCCGACATGAAATCATTTTCGTCACCCGACGTCACAGCCTTAATTCAACCAAATATCAACGTCTAAAAATGTTGCTGGCAAGCTGAGAATTGTCTGTGTGTATTTCTGTCATGCATGCATGCTCGTCTTGATGTAACAGTCACTATCTGTCATTTCTTTCTTTCCTAAACCTAACCATGTTTTTGTTATTGAAGAGAAAAAAAGGTCAATTCGCGTTGTACCGATGTAGTGCGTTTATTTTGAAAGAGACTGTATGTAAACATTGCATTTCCTGTAAAAACAGAAGTGTATTTTGAAAGAAGACAATGCATGAAACAGGCAGAAATAATTTATGTTATCAAAGTATGAATACTTGGCACAGTGTGACAATACGATATTGCTACACAAAAATATCGCAATACTATGCTGTATCAGCTTTTTTAGATAATGTTGGAGGGTGTAGTTCGGTAGAAAGAAAATAGTTCCTACATGAACCTGCTCACAACAAGGTCTGTGGATTATCTTGAGTAACTGGGTCATGATTTCTGCAAAGAGACATTGATGTTGGGTTTTTCAAATGTACTTTTTGGCACTTTGAGTGACATCTAGTTCTGTTATATTCGAGAAGTCAGACATCTCTACAGCTGTTATCTACAACACTCGGCAACTCACACCAAAATAATCTAGGCTGATAAATAGCACTACAGGTAAGAGGCAAATATGTATTATTTATAAAAATAAATAATTTTTTTTAGGTTGGAATCAAGTCTGCAGTCTCTGCAGCAAGGACGTAGCCTTTATACATGGGGTGCCCCGCTCTACCAGGTGAGCTACTTGGCGCCCAAATATGTATTTTTGATTTGGGGGTGAACTGCCCCTTTAGCCTACAGAAAAAGAAGCAGTAATTATTGGTAATGATGTTTGCAGTGGTGCAGTAACTGGTAAAGATTGCTGCAAGTGGTAAACTGAAATCTGTGCTTCAAAAGATTGCTTTCAGAGTCGATCAATTAAAAAAAAAAAGACACATTTTCTTGTTCCAGCCTCTCAAATTGTGGTGATTTGATGCTTTTTTCCCCTTTAATGATAGTAAACTAAATATCCTTGTGTTGAGTATAAATAGCTATCTACGTCACTCTGAGCTGTGGGACACAATAAAGGCCATTTTCTAGTATTTCCTGACTTTTCTCATTTTTACTTTTTATTTAATATTATTTTTTTTCAGACATAGGACCTCTTAAAAATTATATTTTTAAAAACAAACAGAACAAATATAAAACAAAACAATAAGAAGCTAACAATATACTTAGGTATTTAATAATGAAATAAATGAATAAACAGGAAACTAAGAATTAAAGGGGGTTTGCATTTACAACAGAGCAGGTTCAGTTACAGAGGAACACTTTGAGTGCTATTCCATTATCATACAATCTATTACAGCAACTCAATCTCTTCGAGTAGATCCCCAAACAGAGTGTAACTCGAGTCCACCTTTGTGTAAAAGTGTCCAGTTTCAGTTGCAGTCTTGCCGCCATTCGTTCCATCGTGTAAACCATTTTGAGTCTCTGCATCCACTGGATAATAGTTGGTGGTTTTGCATCTTTCCTGTTCACTGCTATCATTTTCTTGGCAATCAGTAAGAGTATCCTCAGAATATTCCTCTGATCCGAACTCCGAACAAAAATATGAACGGGTCTGGCGGGACATCCACCTCCATTTCCCAACAATTTAAAGACAACATAAATGAATAAAAGGAGAGATGCCACAGTCTGCAGGTAAAGATAGAAAAGACTGACCAACATGTTGAATTGTTTGAGTTTTCTATTCCCCGAGCCGTCACTCAGCATCACTCAGCACAACAAAAGCAGAGTGACTTGACGCCTGTGTTGCAGGTGATGCTGACGTGTGTTCACACAGCTTAACTCACAGGAGCTCCACTTGAAACCGGGAGGAGCTGAGGGAGCTGCTCTGTTTGGTGTTCTCATTTTCTGCCTGCTACCCCTGCTGATTGGGCCGTGCTCCGGTCCGTCCGCAGAGATTAGCCCCCGTCACAAGTTACAACTCGCCTCTCCCTGCAGCTGGGAGCAATGGGGCCGGGTATATTAGTATAGCAGCCAAAAAAAAAAGGAATCAGAGGTTTGCGGTGCAGTCGAGCACAGATATCCTCCATCCGGGTGTTGTCAAGATCAGCAATTAGCACAGCTGTTTCAACATTTAGACCAGTGCTTCAAGGAACGCTGGTTCATTTGTGCTGCGTGTTTTTTTCTACACAGATCTGTTTTTGGCTCATGATGCTGCAGCTCCTCTCAAAGATTTCTAAAGATTTACTGTGAGACTGAGAGATAATCGATGGCCCTCTCCGTCGTCTCCAGATGGGTTGAAGAGCAGCGATTAGTGTCAAGCACATAACTCTCCATTAACAACTGACAGTGCATTTGTTTCTTACAGTAAATGTTAGAGGAGGCGTCTTAAACAAATAAATCATTAATATTTATTGGCCCTGCATTTTTGCTGGTTCTTATGTTTGAGAAATCTGCATGAGCAGATTATGAGACTATGGGCCCCTGGGCACTGATATGCAAAGGCCCCCACCACCTCTCCCACACAGGACCAAGACACAGAAACTTGGTGGTGGTTTTTCCATCTCTTTGTAGTCGTTATGCATCTTTTTGTGGTTTGGTGTCTCTTCGTGTTCACTTTGTGTCTCCTTGTAGTCGTTTTTTGTCTCTTTGTGGTCATTTTGTGTCTCCTTGTAGTCGGTTTGTGTCTCTTTGTGGTCATTTTGTGTCTCCTTGTAGTCGTTTTGTGTCTTTTTGTAGTCATTCTGTGTCTCCTTGTTGTCATTTTGCATCTCTTTGTGGTCATTTTGAGTCTCCTTGTAGTCGTTTTGTGTCTTTTTGTAGTCATTCTGTGTCTCCTTGTTGTCATTTTGCATCTCTTTGTGGTCATTTTGAGTCTCCTTGTAGTCTCTTTGTGTCGCTGTTTGGTCATTTTGTGTGTCCTTGCAGTCATTTTGTATCTCTTTGTGGTTGTTTTGCATATTATATTTTGTGGAGATGCATTTTCTCTGCATTATCTTTTTGTGTCTCTTTAGGGACATTTTGAGTCTCTTCCTGGTCGGTACGTGTTAATTTGAGTGACATTTTGGGCTCTTGGGTCTGTGCCCTTTAGGCTTGTTCAGTAATCCATTCATGCATGTTTCTAGTTACTGCTCTTTTACGGTAGTTAATAAAGATTTATTGCTCTCAGGTTAGAGCTATCTAAAGCGCAGTCCAGACCAAAGATTTACGATGAGACCATTTTACAACATGGCAGGGAAAAGTTGCAGCGGTGTGAAACGGCTGGTCTGAGCTCGACTCAAGCTGGCTGATGGTGTCACCTGCCACTCCTCTGGTCAAATCGCCCTCAGCTAGTTTTAGAATGTAAAGCAGTTCACTTGTTTTAACAGCCAAGGAGCTACTAATTATATTCAGCCACAAAACAAGCCTGAAAAGCTGTTGTGAGAGTTGTTGCATAGAGATGATACACCATCTCGTCTAGTTGCATTGGTGTGAACTGCCAGGTTTTCAGAACGACTTAAACGGCGCATTGGAAGATGTTAGCTGCTCATATTTGTGCAATAAGAATGGAGGTAGGGTCAGAAAGCCGTGAGCTTAGCGTAGTATAAAGGCTTGAAGCAGCACTCCAGCTCGATACTTAACACACAGTACATGAAAACAAATAAGCATATTGAAAAATGTCAAACTATTCCCTTAATATGTGCACTGTCTCCAATAATTTGTACCGAATGACAAAGTCTTCTCAAGAAACCTTCTAGTAGATTATTAAACAATGAGTGAACCTGTAAAACAAAGCACTTCCTCTTCTCGGCTCCACTACTTTAAAGACAAGTGTTCGGCTGTATGAACTGAGCGCAGTGATGAGAGGTGACACACGCCTCAGCTCCAGCAGGAACACAAATAGCTTTTGTTGTGCAGGAGAGCCAGAGCAAAGCATGTAGTGGCAACAGTTTAATTCAAACAACCATAAAAAAGCAGCAGCACACCCGTTGTTCACTGAGAGAGATGGTCTGCAGCGGAGCATCTGCACAGAGCAGTGGAAGTGAAGTCTGCACAGAGAGTGTGTCCTACATATTCTGTGGTGTCTAGGAAGGATTCACTCACTGCTTGGAGGTAGTGGTGTTGTCTGAGCAGCACATAATTCATTATTAAACATGAGCATGCTAATTTGATTTTAACATCTCAGGACCTTTTATTCTTTTTTCCACAATACGGGCAAAGTCAATAATTCCAGCACTTTGGTCCAGAGTGAAATATATAATATTATCATGATTAATTTGTCTCATTTTCATCATGTTTTAGTTTCCTTCATATTTGCAGTTTGCTTAGAAAATAAAAAAGTAATAATAATAATAATAATAATAGCCACAACTGCACTGGACTGTGGAATGGGCAATAATGTTAATGTTATTTTAATTAAATTTTTATTTTCTTTTTTATGCACTTACTTTAAGTTATTTTATGTCTATTTTGATACCACTGTATTATTGTTGATGAGGGGAAGTGTGGTTGTTGTTTTTTATGAGTTACTGGACAGTTGAATTTCCCTTCAGGGACAAGTAAAGTTCTTTCTATCTATCTTCTAATAATTTGTAATAATAATTTGTATGTGTGATAATTTTACATCACGGGTAAAACTGTTACAAGTTACCTGAGTTGAATAATCAGCGTCTAAAATATCTAAAAGTTTGGGCGCAATAAAGAATTCAGGAGTTTGGCCACTGTGGTTTCATAACCTTTTTTTTTTTTCAAACAAAAGTACTTGTTTTATGTTAAATACTTTTTTAGAAATATTTTTGAACAGTTAAAGTATATTGAAACTTGATACTTTATCATGTGATATAGATATTAATATTATATCATTATTATTAGTCTGATTTTGATTTTACTGTAGTTAGACAACAGCAACAATGACAATAACAATAAAAAGTAGATTTAAATAGACTTAAACATTCCTTTTATAGATCCCAGGGGACATTTTTTTGTATTTGGAAGCTGCTTAAATTTGTGGTAGGTTTTATTTTGTTGAACTATTAATATAGCGTACAGAATATAAATCTCACTTACTAAAAATTTGAAGGCAAACTGTAAAATGATGTCACTTATTTTGTTGCAATTCTATTTTCTTAAATGAATAATAAAATAATCAAATATATTTTTCTTTACTAATTGGTCATGTGGTCAAGAATACCATTATCCCAAAAATACCCTGAAATATCGCGATATTATTTTAGGGCCATAACCCCCACCCCTAGTACAGACCATAGAAAAAAAATGACTTCATCATAATTTTTAGATTTTATTAGTAAAAATAAATTGCAAAAATGACCATTCCCGCCTAAACTGGGACTCATATTGCAACTGCAATATCTGTCAAATTTATCGCATTATACAGCCTTTTACATCAGTAAAGTATCGCAGCACTTTTTCCGTCAGTTTTCAGCTCGTCAGTTGAAGCAAGACGTTGAAATGACTGAAGGTCACAGCACCATGAGCTTGTAGAGACACAAGTACTTGATGTTGATGGACTAAACATGAGAATATGACACTATGAGCTGCTGCTGCTACGTGCTGTGAAAAACTCACACCACGACAGTTTTTATCTGCCATGCTGCAGGTTTGTAGCTGCACCTCTCAGCTGCCCTCAGTCTGACTCCTCTTCAGTCCATTTTGCAGTGAGCAAAGCCAAAATGGATGCAGAGCACTGACGTCACTGTATTTGACACGGTGTTGCTAGCCGCCTTGGTGCCACCAGGGTGACGGTGCACACTGAGAGGCCGGGCAGGGGAACAATGATGTGACTCATGTTAGGCTGCAGATTCTCCCAAAGGGGACTTTGCAGCCGGGGAGGAGCTATGACCCAGTAAGCCTAACGACCAATCATCACACCCTCCTCTGAGGCTGCTGTTATCTCCTCAGCTTGAATGTGCCTGAAGCCATGCAGGACCATGGTGCAGCTGAATAAAACTGCCACTTCCTGTGTGACTCTGTGCGGCTGTCACACCGTGGTTGGTGCAGATGAGCAGGAGCTGGACCGAGGCTGCTGGGAGAATAGTTTTTTTAATCGTACCGATTCATCACCACTGAGGGGACGAGTCGACTTGGCACCTCTGTCCTTGTGGCCAGAAAACAAGACATGAATAATTGATCCTTCACACAGGCTCAGGAGGACTCCCCGCAAGCTCAGGCCAGAGGAACTGATAGAAAAATGATGGATGAGGACGGATAAGAAATGCTGGATGATGGGTGAAATTCTCAGTTACCACAAGAGGCCTTGGCTGGGTCAGGATGATGAGTAAAAGCCAGTGTGTGTGAATGTTTGTGTGTGTGTGTGTCTGTAAAAGAATACTATATTTTCCACCTCACCCTGCTTCAGTCTGGAGGGCATCTTATCCTTCACCAAGAGTTATATTATTTTTATTAATGTCACAGGATAATATTGATTTAACCTCTGACTCCTCTAAAATTAACAAATACAAATCATTTTTAAATCTCTTTTCAAAACTCTTGCATCCACTGAGATCTAAAGAGAAGACTGTGAATTTATATAAAGTAGGCCTGTATGATTGAATATTCTGTTGTCCTCTTATGTCTGATGATTTAGCAAGCCCTTATCATGGTTCAGCAAAAAGCTTTGTAATGTCATTATTGCAGCATTTCCTTTCTCATTTTATACATCAATGTTACAATAGATTACTTTCCCTCTTACTGCAGGACGAGTCTAACTTCTTAAGAGATGTTTTTCTTGGGTTTTCTCCTGACACTTCCAGTGGTGCAACCAAGGAGGGGCCTGGGGGGGCCATGGTCACCCTAATTCAATTGCTGGCCCTCCCAGTAGTAAAGTAATTGATATTCCGACATTACTGTCTTTAATGGCCCTGACACACCCAACTCACAGTCGGCAGTCAGCAAATGTCAGGCTGTTGGTGAGTGTCTGTCGCCCTAGTTTTGGTGGTGTGTCCCACACTGTTGGCACCAGTCGGCCCTTTGCAGCTTTTTATGGCTAATTCAGCATGTTTAATGCACAAGAAAAGAAATGGAACTGGGGAATACAGCAAACGGCTAAAGTCAAGAAGATACAGAAATTTAGCAGAAATGTATTATTATTATTTATGTGCTAACTGGCTAACTCGTCTTGAATCCGTCCTGTCGGTATTAATCAGGTTTCCATTTTTTAATGACAAGTTCAGACTACTACTGCTGCAAGTATTGAGAGTTATTTCCTCTCACACAGGCACAGAACATCCATACTAGTTGTCTGCTAGCTGTAGTCTTTGCGATGTGTTCACTGCAACTTTTTGGCCGAGACACTGGCGACGTGAGGTGACGCAACAGTTAGTCTCGTCACCACTTGTTCTTTAACGTCAGTTTGGTGTGTCCGGGCTGAAACAAGCTGTGGTGCACTCATTTTTGTAATCAAGGGTGAAGGTAACGTTATTTTGTGACTAGCCTACCCAAGGCTTCCATTGGTACCAACCATGTCGGTATAGCTTATCGGGAAGGGGGCTAAATAAAGCTCCAAAGTTAGGCTAAATTTTGGCGAGGGAACAGTTTGCATTGCCATTTTCAAAGGGGTCCCTTGAACTCTCACCTCAAGATAACTGAATGAAAATGGGTTGTATGGTTACCCAAAAGTCTCCCCTAAATTTGAGACGGCTTGTTCCCAGTAAATTCTTTGTTGCTTACAGATACATAACACACCAAAACAGGATTGTTTCCAAGCTCAAATTGTTAACTGTACCGATATTAGTCGGCACATCAGATAATTAGAAATGTTAAAATGCGATTCCTTAACTCTCCACATTAACATAGTTTTCAACAAGCCTATATACTACAACAGTGTAATGTAATTACTGTATTTCAATTATGGCTTTTGGTTTTCATCTGGCCATCACTATGAAAAATTTATAGGGAGGTTGGGACACTGGACACTTCAACAAGACTTACAGCGTGAATGTAAAAGCTTCCATGAACTGCATGAAATGACTATAGCTTATCGCAGTCACTCTGTCAGCAGTTTGAGCAGCTTGTTTCCTGTTAATCAGTAGTCTGCCTCCTAGAGTTGATGTTATATAGATAGATGGATAGATGAATAAATGGTCAGACAGACGATAAACTGCCTTGTCTCCATTTTTCCACTTTGGCGAGCTGATGTGAAATGAGCATACGGCTGAATGTAATCTCCTCCTGTGGTCTGACCGTGCTTCATTATGAGCGTAGGTGTTTGTTGACTGAGTCTTGTTGGGTGTTGTGGGGGGGGGGGTCTTCAGCGCGTGGGTTTTGTGCTGACCCGACCCAGAATGCAACACTCCCAATGCGCCCATAAGAGCAGAAAAGAGATCAGTGGCCATCCAGTGGATTGAACATGAAGACAGTCAGATTTTATTATTGTGTGCATCAGGGGTGTTTGATATGCATCTCAGTGGGCTGTGAGGAATAATTACATGTTCCTCCGTGGTGATTGTGGAGAGTTAGAGCCCCTAAATGAGCAGTAAAAACAGACAGAAGCACTGAAACCTTAGACTCCCACTCAGCAACATAAAAAACAGACTGAAAACATCATTCGTAATTCAAAGACCAGCTTGTATCTCAGTAAAATACTGGAACTCAAGCTCATGATTTGTTTTTTTGTCAAAACAGATACGTACTGTGGCGTTTCAGGAGTGAACTCATCACATTTCATTTGGTGTCCATGTTGCTCTGCCGTCTTAAATTGATCAGGAGTGCGCGGAGCCTCAGGGACAATCTATCAGAGGAGAAAATTTACTGAGTGCGTCACGACGAGAAATCAAAGATGTCAAGAGAAATGAATTCAGCGCTGCATGACATTACCAGCCATCTGCAGCTCAGAGGATTCACCGCTGACCTAATCATCCCCACCTCTCTGTCACGCACTCACACACATGCTGCATTAATCGCTCACTTCTGCACACATGCATTTCTTTTTCACTCTTTGGCACATATCTATGTTCACACACACACACACACACACACACACACACACACATACACAAATATAAAACACTCATAAAGACCATCATCACTCATCCTTGTCTCTGTCACAATCGCTAACTGCAGCATCTGTGCCGTCAAACTGAGCATCAAGATTCACTTCAGTGTCAGTGTGTGAAGGAAAGTGGAGAAAAGACTGCAGCAGTAACACAAAACTACATTATTGAGACAGCGTGAGCGCTGCAAGACTGACGTGACAACTAATAATTAACATTCACTGACTATTGAATGAAAATGTGTCATCATATGATTGCGTCCTATTTTTCATCTTTATACAAAAGCCTGTTGTTGACGTAAATAATTCCAAACAAATTGTAATTTTCAGTGATTCATCGCAGCGTTTATCTTTGATTTAATGCATAAAAGTCGATCACGCCACTATCTTGAGCTTCAATCTCATACACCGGATTTACAAATATTTGCCATATTACGATACTATATATTAAAGAGGACCTGTTATACTTGTGGTTAAGGTTTCTACTGGAACATGTTGGCACACTTAAATGCTCTAAAAGCACTTTATTTTCCTCATTCTGTCTGTGGTCAGCGTTTGCAAGTCTTCGTATCTCTGTGTTTCTGCACTGTCATAGCAGCCGGGGAACGACTGTAACGGAGAATAGCATCACTTTTTACAGTGAAAAATCAACAATGAAAGCTTCTAAACAAAACCAGACATGTTCCAGCAGGACTGTGAACCCAAATCTGGAAAATATTAAAGGTATACTATGCAGGATTTCTTCCTAGAAAACAATGTACAGACTCAAACAGAAGTAACTCATCACTTATGACCCACTAGAAGTGAATGGCGGTGTTTGTTTCTGCACAGACGCTGCCCTCTGCTTGTATTTTCTTATTTTCTGTGCTTGGGACGTTTGTTGGCACATAACCCCACAGTACCAGGTGCCAGACCGTAAGCAGCAGGCATCAAGGAGACATAGCGGCCAAAAAAACGCAAATATAGCAGGATGAAATCCCAAACAAGAGTGAATCTGGGGTTGGCTTTTACTTTCACATTTGCTGAAGTGTGTTTACATGAATAACCAACAATCCTGCACAGTACAACACATGCAACCAGCAACCCCATTTNTGGCCAAAAAACGCAAATATAGCAGGACGAAATCCCAAACGAGAGTGAATCTGGGGTTGGCTTTTACTTTCACATTTGCTGAAGAGTGTGTTCACATGAATAACCAACAATCCTGCACAGTACAACACATGCAACCAGCAACCCCATTTCCCTGACATGAGCATTCAGCTACATGTACATTAGCAGTGTACTCGCAGCCTATAATGGAGAATTACAGTATTTTTTACAGTTCAGATTTGCAACAAGACGAAACTGTTTCAGAATGTTGCAGAGAAAATTTAACCTGGAAATCCAGATGCCCCGCCCCTAGCAAATTCTAATTTGCCACAGTTAGTGCCGCCCCTTGAGTAGGAAGGGTGTATCGGTGAGGGCCAGACTCAAAATCTTTCTAGATTTGAGTCTGGATTTCCAGGCTAGAGAAAAGTTGCAGCGGTGTGAATTGGCCGGTCTGAGCTTGACTCAAGCTGGCTGATGGTGTCACCTACAACTCAGCTGGTCAAATCGCTGACAGCTGGTTGTAGAAAGTAAAGCACGTCCTCTGTTTTACAGCCAGTTGGTCAGGTTTGCTTGCTGCAGGTGCTCTGTCCCCACCGAGCCCTCAGTTTCCGTCCTCATGGTGACCCGGTGTTGGACGGTGGGTCGCTGCTGCTGCTCACTGTATGTGCTTTGCCCCCCCCACACACACATTCTCACTGATTAATTGGCGCTGATATATCATTGTGGTGTATTTATTATGAATACAGTTCATGTGACGGTCGTTTTGATTATGTTCATGTTTCATCTCTACTACAAATGTCTCACTATCACTATCCTCAATCATATGTTAAGAAGCTACAAATTATATTCAGCCACAAAATAAACCTGAAAAGCTGCAAATCAGAACAGAAGCACAGAGAGTTGTTGCATAGAGATGATACACATCTCATCTAGTTGCATTGGCGTGAACCGACAGGTTTTAGGAACGTTGCAAAACGGCGCGTTGCAAGTAGCGGTCTGTTTCAACTCATCTTAATGTGAATCTTTGGTCTGAACTGGGCTTAAAATCACCAGTAAAAGCGTCTAAACACAACTGGACATGTTCCAGCAGATATGAAATCACCAGCAACCAACTTTGTATGCTTCGCTATTAGCATGTAGCTTAATGTAGCAGTGTAGGTTAAGTAATGTAAACCCTTGAAGTGTACCTGGAGCAGATGACCGTACAGCCGACAGAAATATGGCACATTATGACGTCATCGTGTACCTAGAGTAGAAAAAACTGTTGGAAACATAGTGTTAAGAACATTGTAATACCTGAGGTTTTTGCACACAGGTATTACTTCTAAATACATTCATCTCATTATTTGAAACTTTGGCCACGCTTGATATGAATATCCTTCATTATAACACTATATATAAGATACAAAATACAGAGGCAGTGATACTGTAGGTCACCTTTAAAATTGGAAAAACACCCATATAAATTTCGTTTCGTTTGTTCTTGTGTGGTTCAGGTAAGAGCAGAAACAATTGATCAATTAGTTGAGCGTAGAAAATAAAGAAAGATTACACCTGATTAATCGTTTTAGTCATTCAATTTTTAGCAAAATGTCTCCATATGTGAGTGTAAACTGAATATCTTTAAGACTGGTAGTCTGGTAGTCTTTTAACTATTACCTGCAGGCTTTTCAACAAAACATTCAATAAATAATGAAAATACTTGTTAGCTGCAGCCCCAGCAGAGAGTGATAATATATGCATGAAGTTGTGTGTTAATGTGGATGTGTGAAGGTGTGTTGACTGCATGGTGGTGAAAGCTGAGGTTATATTTGGAGACAGGAATGACTCATCCTGGCAGCAAACGAAGGGGCTGTTAATTGGATGCAACTTTAAACCAACACGAGAACTTCACATGTAAAATGATGTTCCTCAGGCACTCAGAGCTCCGGTGACAGAAACATATCAGAGGATGTTTCACCTTTTTTTAGAGGCATGAAGTAGAAATGTAATTCTGGCTCTTGTTGGCTCTGTTAGGGAAGTTCAGGAAATTAATTACTACTTTAAAACAGGCTTCTTTGAAAGCTGTGTGATGTTCAAACCCAAGACTTTTTAATGGCTCCACTGTGCAAAATCTGGATGCCTTGTGCATTATTTTGAACACATCTACCACGAGTTCAGCCTGACATATTTGGGAACTTTGGATTCTTTTGGATCTAGAAATAGACGTAATTTTTGTGGGTTTTAACAATCCCCATTGTTTCCTGTTGCTCAGGTTGTTGTTGCTTCCTGGTGTTGCTCTGGGTATGTTTGTTTTCTCTGCTGCTCTGTTGAAAAGGCTTTTCAACATCACTGTTTGACTTGTTACAGAACGTTCTCGGCTCTGAGGTGTTTTTGCGCCGGCAGAACAGCAGCCTTTTATTTTTGTTTTCCATAAAGCAGCCTTTCCTCATGTCACAGAGCAACCCAGCAGATAAATATAAATATAGTTTAGATTCTGAAATAGAAAATATCTCTGTGTCTGTCTTGTTTGTTTAAAGTAACTTTGCTTTCATCTCAGTGTAGTGCTGTATATTTATTTAAACCTTTATTCGTTGATTTTTTGACCTGTGTGAGGAAGCAAAAAACACTGAGACACCTTATAAAGCTGAATGGTGAATGTTACACATCTGACAGACATGAAGTAACAGCCTCTACTTGTTGTGTGTCTGGCTACTCAAATAATGTGAATCAAGTTTTTACTCTCTTTTTAGCTCAGTTTTGGTCTCCACCAGCTCCTGAGGGAAATATCTGTCTCTTTAGATGCTAAATGCTCCGCTGTGTTCACCAGCTACTCACTGACTGTGTCTGTCTGCTGTTTTTTACTGAGTAGGTAGTGTACAGTGGTAGCCTGGAAATCCAGACTCAAATCTAGAAAGATTTTGAGTCTGGCCCTCACCGATACACCCTTCCTACCCAAGAGGCGGCACTAACTGAGGCATATTAATTGGATAGCACGATGGCCAATCAGAGCAAAAAACAAGGTATTCATTGCACTAAGCCCCATTTGTTTGCCAACCAGTGGGGCTAACTGATATATTATTCTTTTGCCGTATCCTGTTGGCAAACCGGCAAAAACGTCCTTCCTGGAAGTGAAGGCTTCTAGGGCAGTCTTCTGTTCCTCTCTCAAGGAAAAAGATAAGTGTAGTTGGCTTACGCCGGATTTCCACTGGATATGTGTACGTTGCGGAACGGCAGTGCTGGTTATCTGCTGCGTGCTCCGCCGTCCGTCAATACCCACCGGCTGCGTTTGTTGTGCGGAGCAGTGCAGCTCCGCCGGAAGACATCTCGGTGCACTGCCATGATTAACATCTCCTCGTCCATGGTGTTAACGGGGTGAAATGACATCTGAAAACCTCTGACCTGTTGACTTCAGGCCTGCCTCTGCCCATTATGTAGTTTTCAAGGTGTAATGCAGGGAAATATGATCCGCCGTGAACACTGTGGATTTTATTTTGAAAATTAACCGGATGTTTTATTTTGTTTCTGTGCACGACTTCCTGCCCCGCACGATCTGCTCTTTGCTAAATTGCTGCGTTGTGCTCCGGCGTCTGGCAAAAATAGAAGTCCTGCGTATCTGTTCCGGAAGGCTCCGGAGTGCCGGAGCTGTGACGGAGCCGGAACGCAGCACAGCCGCAGCCGGTGGAAACACACACATTGACTAGAATTGAATCGTATCGGCTCCGCTGCTGTGCCGGAGCGGAGACGCAACCAACACGCATCTGGTGGAAATAGGCTGTTAGCGTTTCTTCCAAAGCTAAATTGAATGGACCCGGTCCTTCGGCAGCTGCCATCTTAGCTGTTTACTTTTTGACTCCTGCGGCGCAGCGCTGTCCTCATCATGTTACGCCTGCCCGGAGCCCGCCTCTGTCAGACAGACTGATCTGATTGGTCCGATAGGCGATTCAACGGGCTCTGCTCGTCGGGGCCAGATCCCAGTGCAGTGCAGATTAGAATTTGCTAGGGGCGGGGCATCTGGATTTCCATGTTAGTACAGTGGGTTTATCGCAGATTTTTTGCTGATCAGGAGGTTGATGAGAGCAGTGAACCAAAACAGTAAATTTGTGTGCTGTAAAACCAGCCTGTTCTAATCTCCATTAAATAGCAACGCACTGTCACACTCCTTGGTTTGTGATATCAATGCCAAAGGCAACCTTTAGCGTCTTTATGACACGCCCCAGGGCTTTCAACAAACTCCAATCTATGCCATGTTCTCCCCGTGTCAGCGTGGGTTTTCTCAGGGTACTCCAGCTTCCTCCCACCATCCATAGACATGCAGGTTAATTAGTGACTCTAAATTGTCCGTAGGTGTGAATGTGAGTGTGAATGGTTGTCTGTCTCTATGTGTCAGCCCTGTGATAGTCTGGCGACCTGTCCAGTGTGAACCCTGCCTCTCGCCCAATGTTAGCTGGGATAGGCTCCACCCCCTGCGATGCATCACAGGATAAGCGGTTACGGAAAATGAATGAATGAATATTGCACTTTGTGTTCTTTAAAACTCTGCAGAAAAGACTAAATATTTCTGTTTATATCCAGTATTTTTCAGCCGCAGCTTCTCAGTTTATTGTCCAGCTCAAATGAAAACATATTTCTAGGTTCTTTTATATGCTGAAACAACACCTGGGCCTCTGATAGTTTGACACCCGGCTCATTGCTACACACTGCACAACATATCTCCACCAGTCGAAATAAGGTCAAATTGAAATGTGCCGCAGGTGAACCAGATCAAAGACAGCAGTGCCTTTTTTTTAACCATGTGGACATCAGTAACGTGATTAGACTACTCTATAAAAACATGATGTGACAATAAAACCACAATGTGGACACAACACCTGTTAGTGTAAACATGTTAGTTCATTTTCAAGGCAGCCTGAGTCATGATTAATCTGTACACATTATAATTAAACTTGTTTCGGCATCAGGGAAGAGAGAGGACGCAGGAGAAAAGTAGTTCTGTGCATCTCATGCTGTCAAGAAAATAAATTGAGCTGTGAGTGCGATGGGATTTCATCACTGCTAGTTTATTCGGAGAACGTTTAAGTGTGCCGACGGTCGCGGCGCCGCTCTATATGAACTGAACTGTTTCCTTCCTCCTCATCCATCTTCTCAGAGCCCATAAAGCACTTGTCTTTTTCCCTGCCAAAAGCTGTCCGCTGCTTAAACGGGTCTTGTATTTCTACTAAATAAAATGTCCCGCTCCTATCACCGAGTGCCAAGGCCTGATGTTAAAGGGGAAATCCATTTTCAGCAGCTTAGCAGATGCGCTCAACGTTTGTAACAGTGCAGCAAAGAGTAATTGTTAAAAGCTCAAGGCTATCAGCGAGAGTTATGAATGGCGGTTATGCGCTGGTGTTGAAAGAACTGCCTTGTCAGAGTCGGACTAATGTGGTTATAACTCCTCCGTTGGGAGCTGGAGATCTCCAGTGCACCTCTCAAAGGTAAATAGTTGAGAAGACTATTAACAAATGAAATATAATATTCCCAATGCGCTGCTCTACTAAAGAGCGAGATTGTGTTGTGGATCAGTAACGCTTACAGTATAAAATACCACCAATGACTCACTGTTAAATTATTCACAACCACACCTATTGGCTCTTTGTTAATTTAACTCTTGCTGAAGCTTTCAGGGATGAAATGATAATGACATAAACTCATATTTACAGATGATGATGAATGAAAATGCAAAAAAGAAAGCCCAATCGTACTCAATTTACGGAGCATGGGCCAAATCTGGCCCTCGATAGGATGCCAGGCCCCCAAAACCATTTTAATACTTACAGGGACAATAAATGGATTCACACACAAGTTTTTGTACTTTTAATATACACTGCCCAAAAAATTAAGGGAACAGTTAATGATCACAGTATAACACCACTTCATTTAAACTTCAGGGACATCAATCCGTCCATTTAGGAAGCACAAGTGATTGTGAATCCGACGTCCTGTAGTGGGACCTGTGCTCACAGCTCGATTGCCATTCGCCAGAGAACACCAGAATTGGCACGTCCGCCACTGGCGCCCCGTTCTCTTCACAGATGAGAGCAGGTTCACACTGAGCACATGTGACAGGCATGAAAGAGTCTGGAGACGCCATAGTGAACATTACGCTGCCTGAATATCATCCAGCATGAGTGGTTTGGTGGTAGGTCAGTGATGGTCTGGGGAGGCATATCATTGGAGGGTCACACAGACCTCCATGTCACAGCTAACGGTAACCTCACTGCCGTTAGGTACCGGGATGAAATCCTCAGAGCGACTGTCAGAACTTACACTGGTGCAGTGGGCCCTGGGTTCCTCCTGGTGCTGGACAATGCCCGGCCTCATGTGACCGGAGTCTGTAGGCAGTTCCTGGACTGACTGGCCCTCTCGTTCCCCTGACCCAAATCCAATGGAGCACCTATGGAACGTTATGTATCGGTGCATCCGATGCTGCCAAGTACCGCCACAGACTATCCAGGAGCTCACTGATGCCCTGATCCAGGTCTGGGAGGAGATCCCCCAGGACACCATCCGCCAACTCATCAGGAGCATGGACAGACGTTGTTAGGAATGTTGTTGCTGTGATGAAATTCACACAAGTTGGATCAAACTGTGATGTCATTATTTTTCCTTTGATTTCCTGTGTGTTTTTGAATCAGCCCTCAGTGGGTTGATGATTTTTGTTTCCCTTTCTGAATGACAAATACAGACTACTGACACCTGCTGGTGTGGAGAGAGATATTTCCTCTCATGCAGGTAGCACGCAGGTGCTAGTTGGCTGTTGGCTGTAGTCTTTGCGGCATGTTCAGGTGCAACTTTTTGGCTGAAACACAGGCAATATTAGGCAATGCAATTGTTAGCCTTTGTCGCCAACAGTTCTCTGATGTCAGTTTGGTGTGTCTGGTCCTTAAATGTGTCACAATTAGTTTACCCTGTCACATTATTCATAGTAATTTGATCCATTGTGAATATAAAAATCTTGAATACTATATACTGCAACTGCAGCAAACTGCACAATTGACATTTAGGCGATTCCTGCTCATTTCCTTTAGCATCTAGGCCTTCATGTTCCAGATGCTCTGAGCCAGGCCATACCAAACCCTGTGTGTGGTTTAGTGCAGCGTCGACTGCTTGGTGTAGCTCCAAGATGTCACGATTCATTTAGCTCCCATGTTTTCCCCCTGCCATCTTTTGTTAGCATGCTTTTAGCCTGCCGCATTGTATGTTGCACGTGTGTCAGTGTGTGTGGTTGTGAGAGTGTGTGAGGCTTCTCATCCCTCTGGCGTCTTTTCTGCTCACTAAAAAAGAAAATGGGATTACATAATTAAGTCTTTCATCAGCAGCAAACGACAGCCGGGGTTTTTGCTCGGTCCCCCCCATCGACTGTTAATTTATTATCAATTTACGCTTCATTAGAGATGCCAGAACTGTTTGGAAAACGGCTTTGTTTCACAATAACTCTTTATACTGTGAGCTTATCTATTTTCACTTAGCCTTTTCTTAGTAATTAGCTTTTGAAGCCAGTTACGTTCAATGATATCACCATAATATGTGTATGTATACGATCACGGTGATGTTTTCACTGCAGTTAGAAAGCGGCCACAGCTGCACAGTAACGCTACATATGCACACTGGGAAGGTATTTGTTATTCATAGGCAGAGAGACCACCGACACCCACTCTCATCTCAGTATCTCCGGCCTGTGAAAGGCTAATCAGATGGTGATGGGCTGCCTCGCTGCATTCAGATGGGCCTCAAGAGTCTCCTTGTACAAAGGTCGTGACCATGGTGACGAAGGAGGATCGACCAATCGTCTGACTCTTCAGAGAGATATAGAAAATTGAGAGGAGATGGATGTAGAGGACTCCAGCTGGAGCATTGTCGAAAGTTAGAGACGGAAAATACTGATTTATTTCCAGCCCCGGCAGCAGACTCACAGAGCAGGTGGCAGAGGTGATACAGGAGGAGCAAAGAGCTACAATATAAACCACATGTATCGTTAAAATGACAAACACTAATCCTGTATGAAACTAATAGTTGCCATTTGCTGAATTTATGTAGCATTAGCATTCATTTGGCTGACTCTAACCTCTAAGAGCCAAAATGAAAATGTAGAAAAGCCCCAGTAGCTTCATCTGCTGTGACGTGCTACAGACTCTGATTAAAAACGATACAGTCACCGCACGGTTTGGTATGATACACGTTATTTTTAACAAAGTTGAAATAAAGATAAGATGCTTTAATATCCAGGTAATTTCTGAAAAGTGTGTTTGAAAGTTTCCCGGATGGAAGTATTCATCAGTCATTTGATACTTATTATATGGAAAATGAGTCGTGTACAGGCTTGTACACATATTTCAAACTGTTTTGCATCTTCAGATAATCTGTGAACACTGCTTCCAGTTTCCCAATTAGCAGTACCAAATTGGAAAATTCCTTGCAAATTAACAAAATAAATTGGAAACTAAGGCCCTGTGAAATAAAGCTTTATTGATATTTCCTTTTTCTTAGCGGTGTCGTGGACTAAGAATTTACAAAGTAGAATCTAATTGGTCAAATTTTTCCTATTGTGACTGATTTTGTTTTTCCTCATTGATCCATGTTCTCATTGGCGACATTGGCTTTGATGTTTTTCCACACTTGAAGAAAGAGCTGAAACACCCAATTAAACAATTTGTCTTCTTGACTTGGCAAAAGAATTTATTTTATAATGGGACATGCTCCATCCAGCGCTGCTTCTTGTGTAAGTGAGGCGCTGTCCAAAGTACTGAAACAGAGGAAGGAAATCAATAGACAGACAGACAGAACAGTTCATTTAGACGCTGTCTACATGCATACAGATGCTTTTAAAAATGGATAATTACCCCATCAGTTCTGAAAACAAATTCTGTCCACATGACCTTTGTTTTAAAGAATATCTCTGTCCACACTAGAATGCAAAAACAACTCCAAACACTCACTGATGTTAGCTGTCTTTAACTGTTTCCCCTCATCACAAAGGTCGTAAAGTATGCAGGCTAAGGTTATGTTTTTAAAATGACTACTAGAGATCTCATCACCGTTGATTCTCCTTGGATATAAGGACAAAGGAGCTCACTCAAATATACAAGTGATGCTCTGGACGTGCAGAAGTTTTCCTACCACTCTTAATCCAGTGTTTTCTGCATGGTTTTGGTGGGTGTGTTTGTGGAGTTTTGAGTCACAGGGTGGATAATTGATCAGTTGATCCAATCAGAGCTGATCAGATTGGATTGATGGATGGGAGCGTCAGCTGCAAACTTTTAGACCCGGCGCAATGAACAGTCAAGTTTCGTCTTGACTGCGCCTACTGTTCTGCGGCTCTGTCCGTGCTGAGAGTACACTCTGCGCTGTGAGAGTGTGATGCAGTGAATAACCAAATGGTATACAGCACACCTAATGAACAGCTCCAAAAATAGAAAATCAAAATGTGGCGGTTGATGTTTTAATGGTGGCGGGCCGCCACAAATAAATGAATGTGTAGTAAACCATGTCATTGTCAACAATCTCTCTCTGGAAGTTGTCCTATCTGTTGGTTTGAACAGGCCTGATCTGAACTGTCATTTCTGGTGCACTTTAAACCGTGGACACTGGGGTGAAACAAGCAAAAACACTGGGTGTGCAGCAGGTGCCTTTATTCGTCTGTGAAGTGGTACAGCAAAAGTAAGTGTAAAGTGGTCATTAGACCAAGGGTAAACAAACCGGTAGTTTGGTGTTGTTGTTGCTGCATGCTAATTCCACAAAGCAACAATTACCATGCAAATTGAGAAGATGGTGTCATCCTTTCCCCAAAGAGTCTGTTTTACACATCCACACAGATTAACAGTAACCGGAGTTTTGAACAATCTGCACCTTAGAACGTGTTTTAAGAAATAGTGAGAGATAGAGAGAGATAGATGCAAGCCATAAACTATTTGTATGTGCTCTTCTCTGCTGCCTTTGATAGACAGAAAAAAATATTCAGCACCATTCAAGTGCTACGTTCATTTGTGTTCTACTTTGTACCAAAATAGGTTTTAAATCATGATTTTTTGGGAGAAACCAACAACCACATCCTAAAGGTGCTCTATTGGATTGAGATCTGGTGACTGTGGAGGCCATTGGAGTACAGTGAACTCATTGTCATGTTCAAGAAACCAGTTTGAGATGATGTGAGCTTTGTGACATGGTGCGTTATCCTGCTGGAAGTAGCCATCAGAAGATGGGTACACTGTGGTCATAAAGGGATGGACACGGTCAGCAACAATACTCAGGTAGGCTGTGGTGTTTAAACCATGCTCAGTTGGTACTAAGGGGCCCAAAGTGTGCCAAGAAAATATCCCCCACACCATTACACCACCACCAGCAGCCTGAACCGTTGATACAAGGCAGGATGGATCCATGCTTTCATGTTGTTTACACCAAATTCTGACCCTACCATCTGAATGTGGCAGCAGAAATCCAGACTCATCAGACCAGGCAACGTTTTTCCAATCTTCTATTGTCCAGTTTTGGTGAGCCTGTGTGAACTGTAGCCTCAGTTTCCTGTTGTTAGCTGACAGGAGTGGCACCTGGTGTGGTCTTCTGCTGCTGTAGCCCATCTGCTTCAAGGTTGGATGTGTTGTTGGTTCAGAGATGGTCTTCTGCAGACCTTGGCTGTAACCAGTGGTTATTTGACTTCCTGTTGCCTTTCTATCATCTTGAACCAGTCTGGCCATTCTCCTCTGACCTGCAACAACCATGCCACGTTCAAAGTCACTTAAATCACCTTTCTTCCTCATTCTGATGCTCGGGTTGAACTTCAGCAGGTCTTCTTCACCATGTCTACATGCCTAAGTGCATAAAGTTGCTGCCACATGATTGGCTGATTACCTATTTGTGTTAACGAGCAGCTGAACAGGTGTACCTAATAAAGTGGCCGGTGAGTGGAATCAACTATTTGGGATCACCCCTACTGTTTATTCCCTCTTAGGATATACAATATGTATTTTCAAGTTTCAACATTTTATCTTTTAAACAGTTATTAGTTTTTGATCATTCACAGTGTCAGTGCATGACACTCGAGCCCTCCAACATTTCACATACACAAACAATAATTAGTACCCTTTGGGAGTCATAATGGATCAGATTTAGTAAATAATGTGACCTATTTTTAGGCACCATAATGAATATTGTTACACCCTGGAGTGATAATGTTATCAGCTATAACACACACTGTAATCTTGGCCTCCACCTGATCTCCATGTACAACATATTTACATGGCTGTAAAACCTTCCTCTGTGCCTTCGACATTATTTGTCTTTTATGGGAGCAGTGCAGGCTGGGTAAATGTCAAAACTGATGTAGATACAAACTGATTGTTTGTTGCTGCTGCTGTCGTACTAAATTAATTAATTCTTATACTTAATTGTACTTTCAGTGTGTAGCCGGCTGTCTGTGGAGCCGGGAGAGGGATGAAAAATTTAAACATATCCAAACACAGCACCACTCCCATCCCTTTCAGTGTAGTCATGAAAACTGCACACAGGGTCATTTCCTTTTTTCCCAGCAGAGGCCTTATGTTTAATGCATTCTGTGTGAAGTGCAGGTTTACTGAGCCACAGTCTGTAGGCAACACAACATGGAGTAGTGTTATAGTGTCTGCTGGTGATGTCGCCCATAAATTCCTGAAGCGACGGTGGATTTAAAGCTTGGAGTTTGAGTTTATCACTCTCTGCTCTCTTGGCAGTTTGTTTTTGAGCCATGAAATCCAATTTTCTGCTGCAGGGTGGAGTTTAGAGGAGTGAGTAAGCACAGCCGCCGTGGCTCACGCTGTCTTTAATATATTCCTAATGGAGCAATCACTTCCTAAATTGCTTGGTAGATTAGAGGAAGTGAAGTTAGGTTTTTAGACTCTAATGGAAGAGAAAAACGTAGTGGGTTTAGTGTTCACTTCTGTACAGATATGAGGATTTGATGCTTTTCTTTGTCATATATGATGTGAAGCTGAATATCTTTGGGATTTTGGAGTGTTGGTCGGACAAAATCAGGCAGGTGAGGATGTCATGTTGGTCTGTGAGAAATTATACCGGGCATTTTTCACAATATTCTTGCATTTTATAGACAAGACGATTAAAGCTGGGGTCGATAGAAATATGAAAAAGACTTTAAAAAAAAGGCAGAATTTGAAGGTACACTGTTCTCCTGCAACTCGCCTCTCTCCCCTGTCTGTCCCAAGCCCCTCCCACCAAACAACCACAGGCATATGCACACACTTAATTAATAGCTTTCTGTCATTGTAGAGGCACACACAGCGCATTCACTCTGCCCCTCCTTGCCCGGCTCTGTCTGAGCACCAAAAATGAGGCAAGAATTAGCAATTCAGGCTGCTGTGGCTGCTGACTGCGGGTCTGTTTCCATAGCTGCTGCTCCCCCTCCTCCCTACAAGTGGTCTGAAGGGGCAGGGAGTGAGGCGGAGTACACACTGTGATTCAAGGCTCTAGCTAATATCAGCTTCATTTCAGTCAGGATCACTTTAGTCAACAAAAACTTTATTCCATTTCCAGTGCTATAATTGGCAGTATGGCTCTGTTCTGGGGCCTCTCTGCCTTTTCTAGGCCTACACAGAAAGCCTAAGGCGGAGAGGGCACAACTCTCCATCCTTCTGCCTGCCTACATGGAAAGCACAGGCAGGGAGAGCACACCTCTCTGCCCTTCCATGTGCAAACAAGGAAAGCCTGAGGCAGGAAAAGCAGTAGCCCCCCTGTAACAGAGCACAGCAGCATTAATGGCAAACAGAAATGACATTGACACCTACGGGCAATAAGTTAGACACAGCATGAAAAGGAGGAGCTAGGCTGGAGCCTATCCCAGTTGACATTGGGCAAGAGGCAGGGTTCACCCTGGACACGTCACAAGACTATCACAGGGCTGACACATAGAGACAGACAACCATTCACACTCACATTCACACCTACGGACAATTTAGAGTCACCAGTTAACCTGCATGTCTTTGGACTGTGGGAGGAAGCTGGAGAACATGGGGAGAACATGCAGACTCCACACAAAAGGGCTCCCCCACCCTGGGTTTGAACCAAGACCCCTTTGCTGTGAGGCGGCAATGCTAACCACTGCACCACCATAGCTAAGATTAAATTGCCTATCCCAGCTTCAATCGATTAATTGAAAAAATAATATGAAAATAATGATTTATTGCAGCCCTAAATTAATCCTTGAAAAGTGTACACCCAAATTCACTGCAGTCATTTAAGTCTGTGTATCTGTGTTGAAACATTTGTTAGGGACCGACTGACCAGGCAACAGACTGATTTAACAGCAGCTGAACATGTGAGTCAAAGCTGAGCAACTGATACAGAACTGATTGCTTAATATGACTACGTTGCCTTTCATCCAACTGACTCCATAAATGACAGCACTTGGTTGAATCTCCTGGCTCGGACATCATGAATTGATCTCTCAGTTGTCACAAACATGCAAGTGAAAACTAAAATGAGCAAATGATAGGCTGAGAGCCAGGCTGGTGACAACGCACCAAATGTCTTTCACAACATTTGCTGATGATGTGATGCTGCCCGTCAGAGTGAGAAACTGTTGAAACAAAAGAGCTGCATTTTTTTTTGTAAGATGACCACAGAATGAGGGATGAGCAGATCTGGAGAGATGGATAAATTAATTACTAAATGACTGTAAGTGGTACCATAGATCTTTTCTCTGGCCTATATAATTTGAGCTCATCCTGAAACCCACATTTCTGTCCAAATCCATCCAAAGCCTGTGGCCTGGGGAAGTTTGTGAGGCTAAAATCCAAAGAAAAGATATTTCTTTTTATGAGAAATTGAGCAAGACCTGACCCAGAGGCAGTCCCACTGCGGCTCCAGTCACAGATGTACATGAGGAATCGATTTAGCCCTGGCTGCTTGTTGCTGTAGTTCAGCCTGAGGTGTTTGTGTTTTTGACCCGCAGATGTTTGTTGCTGGTGCAGTTCAGCGCTCCTGTAGGCCTGAAGTAAGATACATAAACATAGCCCTCAACCTTTTCGTGTCAAGGACCCCTGCATTGATACACATTAGGTCATGAACCCCCTTTTGATATGACTTCACTTCAGGGATTTTGGTTGTTAGATATGATTCAAGAACATATCAATAACTGTGGATAACGCATACTCACAGTATGCAGAAAGTCAGTGCAAACTGAATCAGATTACCGTAATTTCTCTTCAACACAAATCCTGACTTTTTAAGTCTTTAGTGTTTGACGCCCAGTTTCAAAGGTCAAAGCTGTCATGATTACACATCATCAACTGATCAAAGAGATCCTAAAGTAGATTCTGCAATTTCTGTATTCATCATATTTATCCGTCCAAATCCCGACAGGCAGGGTGAAGAGAGCTCGACAGCAAACTTCCCCCTCCTTCTTGGGTTTTTACTTTCAGCTGGCTTTCAGTGAGTGTGTTCTTAGAAACCGAGGCGTCCCAGCAGACCTTTGGGTCGTGTGATGTTAGCTTGGCAGTAGTCTGTGTCTGTTCAACACCCCCGAGGCTACACAGGAAGCTTTCAAAGATTCCCTCCCTCCTGCCTCCTCCCACTACCTGCTCCCCTCCTTCCTTTTTTTTCTGCTGTCATTTTACTGCTATAATAAAATTATCGTCCACAAATAGTCTTTTATATATATATCTAAAAGGTTAAAAACATTTCCATGAACAGGAACATGACTAATATTACTGTCACAAAGGTTGGTCTGCACTTGATTCGGTATCTATCCAGTGTAATTTAACACTACCCCTCCATCATGCCTGACATTAATTACATGGCTCATTGATTTATTGATCATTACACTGTCAGTGCAGTCTGATCACTTCCCAGACATCGAGACAACAATAAAGACAGAGCACTGGGGGCATATTGATACCATAATGCTCTTTGTAAAGGCCAAGATTTATCATGAACATACAGTATGATGAAGTGGTCTTGTCAGTGTATGTTACTGCTGTTTGTCCTCACAACATGAATGAGCATTAATGAAAACTGTGTTAAATAGTGCGTCTAACGTAGCTGCAATCGTTAGCATGTCTGCTAGCTTATTGCTTAATCATGTGGGATTACAGGTTACATTATTAAGGCAGGTTTAGGACTGTAGATTTAGCAGCAGACCTCTTCCTCTCTTTGTAAGATTTGGGTCAGTTTACACTGCAGCAACGTGATGTAGTGGTATTTTGGAAAATGCGTTAGTTCAATCAGGCGAGACTCATTCTGAGAGAAAAGAATATTTATTTACATGTGCACATAAGTGTGAGAAATGTGAAAAGTCCTTGGCGATTAGACCCCATAGTGATGTCATTATTCCAGGAGGTTGGTAAAGATGTAGTAGATTAGGGGGTCCTCCTTATGGAGTCTAGACGCTGGTGGTGATGAGATGAGATGAAGAGGGAGATGAGGATCTGGATGTGAAGAGGAGTGGGCTTCTGATGAGCTTGTCCTGGGCTCTGGATAAGGTGACTGGAGGTGAACGGGGTGGAGGAAGGCGTGTAAAATGACAGCTGACGGGAGCAGAGAGGAGAACAGATTTAAAGTTTGGCAGCAGCAACATGAATGACTGAAGGAGATTGTGGCAAAGTTTGATTGGCTAACCGGGAGAGGGAACACCCATAGATTGATTGGTGGAAGTGGTGGTGGGAGGTAGTGCAGTATCATGTATGTAACCATCAAATGCATATTTAAGACCCTTTTTTATAGGCTTTTCGATTTTAAAACAAGTCAGCTGGAGAGAAATCCCACACAGAGTGAACGTCTGTTAGCTAGCCTAATTGTAGCTACAGCTGATACAAGTGGCTGGTGACATCACAGCTGGTAAAAGTGACATTTGCTGGGTAGAAATGAGAAGCTGCTTTTGTCTGTGTCTGTATAAAATGAAGGACCCATTATGTTAAATGTTCCTAAGAATCTGGATGTTGAATCTGCCACTGTCAAATGTTGTTTGATCTCTGTAGCAGCCACTAGTCCTTGCTAAATTTTTAGCATGTATAAATATATATGAGCCATATATTTTACAGTAAAGTAAGCTCAGATCTGGTTTCATGTGTTTCCAGCTGAAGGATGATGTTTGGATGAGACATAAGGGAAGGGTGGGGTGGCTGTTAAACAGCGAACAAGGAGGATGACTCAGAGAAACTGGATGTTAGCCTGCATTGCTCCTGCATCACCCTCTTCACCCTTGTTATTGCTGCAGGCGGTGGGCTGAGGGAGAGTGGGAATATTTTAAACTCTGCATTGCCACTTTGAAATCCGTGAAATTAAAGGTTTTGTGCGATGTCACCTTTTGCTGCTGCCTGCGGTTTGATTTGATATTGTGTATTCCAAGTGGTTCTGGGTCTCTTAGATAAACTGTTATGTGAAGCATCAGCCAATAAATAGTGATTTCTTAGAGGAAGGGAAAGTAATGGGATGTTGTTGCAAAAACTAATGAATAATATTCGTCATTTTGTACTTGCAGTATAAATAGGCATATGATTAGGCTCAGGCACAAAAACCACTGGGTTATGGTTAGGAACAGACCATGTTTGGCATAAAATACCTGCTTTTAATGGCACTATGCCAGCAGGAAACGTAGTGACAGGTCGCTATTATATATTTTGGGCGGGGCAACACAATGGTTTGAGTTGAAGGTGTGAGAAAGAATAGTATCAGTAACATTGTTAACACTGTGCTACATTACAGAGAAATACAAAACCGTACTAATGAACCTTCATTAATATAGGCCTATATTTTATCTACAAGTGCACGTCACACACTGAGCGAGCCGCCTGTTAATGACGCTGTGGGCTAATGGGCATGTAGCTACTTCCATGTTTCAGATGATACGTCATGTTTGTAGTCGACCAATGAAGATGAGTTTACATATCACCTTGGGTTCGTCCTTCACCTTCTCAAAATGATCCCACACTTTGGATTTCCTGCCCGACATGTTATTAATTAGCCTGTGGAATAACCACAGGTACCAGCCCTGGAAATTAACCTGACTCCTGTCTGACTGCTGAGCGTGGTCACTTCCTGTGTCTGCAGCTTGGCAGGCGTCTCATCTCCTCCACCTTCCGACGACAAAGTCAGCTCAAATACTACATCACTTTAGAAACATTGACATGACACAAACATGCAAATGTAACACATCTGTGGTTTCCAAAAACGTACAATGCCAACATTTTCTTCTGCCGACTGGGCTGTTGGACGACACTGTTCTCCATTACATTGATCCAGTGTTTGCGGCTGTGTTGTAGCCTGCTGTCGGCTCCCTCAGGCTAAATGTTTTCTCTCTGTCCCCCATGCTGAGCTGCTGCTGCTGCTCTCTTTAAAGAGACTGTGGGAAGCTACCAGAATGACTTCAGTGTTGGCTACAGCTGCAGTCGACCCCCAGGGACTCGCTCCCTGGGGGCACATCATCTCTGCTTGGTCTCATGAGCACATACATGCTGGAGATATGTTGTTGTGGCAGACAAGGTGTAAACAATCTCTCATGTTAGAGATGTTGGACATGTCAAACAGAGGTTGGGCCTTCACTAGAGCAGACTCTACAGATGGGTATTTACTGACCAAAATGTGTCCTTAGCATTGATTAGCAAAAGCTAATATTTCCAGAAAGTTAAATCATGATTTGATACAACATGAATACATGATTAATACAACAAATGTGTTTTGTTTGGAAACATATTCCTAAAAATGAAATGCCACAAAAGTGTTTGTAAAATACTTTTAGTTTGGGCATGTAGTGGTTATCTCTCAATATATGAAAAATGGAAATTTTCCCTTCCCAATATTTGTAACGCTCAGTCATCAAATGCCTCCAAAAGCTAAAACAAAGCTACTTTTCTCCCCTCAGTATTCAAACCGACTCCAAAACACAGTGGATGGCCCCTGAACTCCTCTTGCTTCACACTGGTGTTGGCCTACGTGCCAACAAGCATCAGTGAACGCAACAGCTGTGCACACGACATGGCAACATTTTTGGCTGTTGTGTATCCTCTGTGCATCATGCACAGCTGATCTCAGGTCTACTACACAGATAAAACACAGTCTGTTTAAACTGCACTGATGCTCACGTTGAATATGAACCAGTGTGTTGCGGCTGTTGTTGAACACATCTGGACAGGTGTTTGTCAGTGTGACAGGCTGGAGATTTATATATTTATTTAGTTATGTTTGACTTTGGGCGGCACGGTGGTGTGGTGGTTAGCACTGTTGCCTCACAGCAAGAGGGTTCCCGGTTCGATCCTGGGTGTGGGAGCCCTTCTGTCTCTCCCCGTGTCAGTGTGGGTTCTCTCCGGGCACTCCGGCTTCCTCCCACAGTCCAAAGACATGCAGATTGGGGATTAGGTTAATTGATAACTCTAAATTGTCTGTAGGTGTGAATGTGAGCGTGAATGGTTGTCTGTCTCTATGTGTCAGCCCTGTGATAGTCTGGCAACCTGTCCAGGGTGTACCCTGCCTCTCGCCCAATGTCAGCTGGGATAGGCTCCAGCCCCCCCGCGACCCTCAAGAGGATGAAGCGGTTAGAAGAGGGATGGATGGATGGATGTTTGACTTTGACTTAGATGTCCACATTTTTAAATCTGCTGTCTGCTTCTCCTCTTCCAGACTATCATTATTATCATGGCCTTCAGTCGACCTCTGGTACAGAGCCAGGGTGGCTGTTTACCCCTTTACTGGCCTTTGTGCCAAGCTAA
Organism: Epinephelus moara; assembly: GCF_006386435.1. Lineage (NCBI taxonomy): Eukaryota > Metazoa > Chordata > Actinopteri > Perciformes > Serranidae > Epinephelus > Epinephelus moara. Next base: position 36,094,494 of record NC_065511.1, on the reverse strand, counting down.
GCTAACCAGCTGCTGTGACTTCAAAGAGTCTGACCATCCAAGCTGATTTATTCATGTACAGATTCTGTCTGTACAATCTGAACCCTCCACGGCGAGTCAAACGCTCACTAAAACACATATGCTAATGATGTTCTCCCCGCTGAGTTTGTTTTGCCCGTTTGCAGGGCTTGCAGCCTTTTCTGTGGCGCAGCATGTCGACGCCAGCGAGACAAACAAGGGCAGCATCACAGTGACATAAGTGTCACAGAAAAGAGCAGGGCGGCCTGCTGATAGACTCATAATGGCTTTTATTTGCTGCTCTGTTCAGGGTTTTTCTCTTCTTTTCTCTGCTTGATGAGATAATGGAGAAGATAATGGAGAAGATAATGGAGATTTAAAGTAGTGATGGAAGAGGGTGTGTGAGAGAGCAGGAGGAAGGGAGCATGAATCAGGATGGACGAGGGGAAGGAAGGAAGATAAGTAAGAGATGTTGGGACAAAGGCATTAAAGGGTAATTTCGGTATTTTTCAACCTGGACCCTTTTATCCCCTCTTTTTGTGTCTAAATGACTAATGGGAACAACAGCTTTTAAAATTGGTCCAGTGTTTAGTGAGACTGCTGCAGCCGGCAGCTGCAAAACAGACTGCATATTAACCATCAGGGCATTTGTGAACCGTGAATTTACATCCACTTAAAGTGCTTGTTTTGCCACTGACAGGCTCGGACTGTTACTATAAGCATCTGACAACTTAAAGAGAGGAATCTTACCTTTTGTTAAGAGTAAGATCCATGTTGTTGATATCAGGAAACTCACCAGACTCCATTTAAATAAACAGTAATTTAAGCATGTATAGATCCAGCTTATTTTCACATCTAACTGGATGAATTAAGGGTTTATTTCAAGCAAACCAGAGTTGGTGATTGTTGGAACAGTGGAGAGACAAACAAAGATGGCTATTGTGAGGATTATTTTGTGTCTGTCGACTTTGAATCAAGTGTGTTTTATGGTGATAAAATTACAGGTTTTTTAAATGGAGTCTGGTGGGTTTGGTGAAAGGGATTTTGGGACAGTTTGTCGTAAAACAAAAAGGATCTTGTCACACACTTCTATTAACAATCTGAGCCTGCCAGTGACAAATTGTTGATTTTTTTTAAAGTGAAAATGGCTCTGCTCTCCGTTCGCAGAACATGTTTTTATTGTCTGTACCAAGGGTACTGTACGTACAGAGTTTGGTGAACAAGCATTTACCGGTATGTATGCAGCTCCATATATGTGGAGTCTTCTGCAGAAGAACTTAAAGTTGCACTGTTTGGTTCCTCTCGGCCGTTTCAAAGCACGTTTGCACTGTTTTGTACACAGTTTTCTATATGCCAGTGTCATGGCATATCTTAGCTGGTCTTTGTAATCATGTGTAGTTGCCCTTTTTTGTGTTTTTATGGTTGACTTCTAGTACACATAAACACTTTCAGCTGACGTAGATTGACACTGCACAATTGCCCTTTAACGTTACATTGCAGCCTGTTTCGCCGCTGTTGGCGCAGCCTTCTTGTTCAATCCATTTGAGATGTCAACACAAAAACATGTGAAACCAGAGTCCATGTTGAAAAATACCAATGTTAACACCACCATTTGTCGCTAGTAAGCCAGAAGTTAGAGTTCACAGACTGTAATCACAAGTGTCCTCAGTGGGAGCTTCAATCTATACATAAACATCGACCTGTACTGCACCGCATTGCAGCCCTGCTTGTTAATCACAGATGTACATGCTGTGACACATCACAGCATGGATCCATTAAATGTTGACTGCGGTGTGCCGCAATGTAAATGCCACACTGTGATTTCTGCTGAGCTGAGGACAGAGCTGTGAGATAACTGCTGTTCAGTCAATATAGGTCACAGAACTCCAAGACTCAGGTGTCAGCACCTTAAAGCTGTCATGTCCTTTTTCCTCTTAGCCATTAGTGCTGAGCCAGATAATGAGTCCTGTCCTGCAAATGGCAACAACCCAACGTGAATGCCAATGGTGCTTCAGTGTGAATTGGCTCTGATAGATTGTTTGAAAATGGGCTAACAGAAGATTGTTCTCCCTCACATGCACTACAGTGCCAGTGTGATCAATCACGCTAACACAAACCCTTTTCTTTGCTTTTCCACAGGATTTGGTGTCGGAGCGCACGCTGGCCAGAGGTCCATCAGCAGCAGTGCAGTGGAGCAGGGAGCTGACCGCGGTGCTGAATTCATCAGCTAACAGAGATCCCCATTGCACACTCATGTGCCTGGGCCGCTCCTGATAGCTCCCATTCCTAGCAGCAACTGACCAACACTTCCACATCCAAGATGGACGACGACGGGCGTTACAGAGACAGCCGCTCAGACTTTGTCCGCGGCGCCAAGGACATTGCCAAAGTCGCCAAGAAACAGGTCGGCAAGAAGATGGGGCGCGGCGTGGACAAAATGGCCGACGAGTACACCAAGCGCTCCTACAAACGCTTTGAGGAGGAAGACGATGATGAAGACTATGGCGGTGTGCCGAGCAACGCCGGCGGATATTACCGCAATGACAGCCGAGCCAATGACGATGAAGGTCACAGCGATTCCACTGAAGGACATGACGAGGATGATGAGATCTACGAAGGGGAGTACCAGGGCATCCCGAGGGCTGACTCGGGCAAGACCGGCAGCATGGATGGGGTGACGGCCACCCAGGCGCAGCAGTTCAGGGATCTGTCGGCCTACGAGGGCGAGAGGAGGAAAGACCAGGAGGAGCTGGCCCAGCAGTACGAGACCATCCTGCAGGAGTGTGGCCACGGGAAGTTCCAGTGGACGCTCTACTTTGTCCTGGGGCTGGCGCTGATGGCGGACGGCGTGGAGATCTTTGTGGTTGGCTTCGTTTTGCCCAGCGCAGAGAAGGACATGTGTCTATCGGAGCCTAACAAGGGCATGCTGGGTAAGATTTCCAGACATGTTTTTATAAAAGCACTTAAAGTTACAGAGGGTCAGGGGTTAGAAACATGAGAACTCTGCAGTACCAACCTTAGCTGTGGTTACACGGACGATGTTTCTTCAATCTGATTAAAACCATTCTGTTAACTGAACTTTTTACATAGATGCTGATGAACAAAACATCAATATTGGTATCAACTTACAACCAAGTTGGCCCAAAATTTCAGAATTGGTGCATCCCTAAAGAATAAACTTACTAATCAGAGTGCTCACATAAGAATGTAGCAGAGCGCTAAATATTTTTTAAATTTGTGAATGATTCTTTGTCAAAATCAGCGAGGGAGAAACAGCTGTCGCGGTACGTCATGTCTGCTGCATGCACTCTATACGCTACCCAACGTTACCTCCATGTTGGCCAAACAGGCACAGAAAGAACATATTTTTTCCAACCAGAGAGAAATTATTGGATTTAGCATTTAGGCTACACACTTATTAGCCGCTAATATTTTCTTATTAAACGGATTATCAAAGGTTAACACCATCCCCTCTAAGCCCATCGGGCCAGTCTCTTTGGACTGAGGTGGATCTGATCTGGAATATCAGGGTCCATGCAAACATACCTGCTCTTTTGTTTCTGCCCTCTGAACACCTGTTTTCAGCTCATGTACTGTCTGCTCTGCCCTTTCCCTGTTCTTTTTCCTTTCTGTGCCTCCTGTGGGAGTTTATGCCACCGCTTCACATTTTATCTCTGTCTTATCTTGGCAGTTACCTTTGCAGTTTATCCCCCAGTAATTGCTTTTCTACAGCCTCGTTGGCAGAGGAACTACAGCTATTTAAGATTCAACTGGCCGTGCAGCCTCTGAACAGCGGCAGAATTTTAATCGAACTCTCAGCCTCTCAGTTCTTTGCTTCACTTCATCTGTTTTCTAGTTGGACAGTGTGTGTTATGTGTGTGTGTGTTTGTATGCCCATGTCCTCCTCCTGTTTTCATAGTATATGCTGCGTGTCAGTCGCTTTCCCTACTTTACAGCATACAGAAACACAAAGCCCTCATGATGGTTTCCTATCCTCAGGGCCAATGTCCAATCAGAGTCCAAACCTGCCTCGCCATCTGTCATTGGCTGCCCAGCAAGGACACCGTGAACAAGGGCCAGAGGTCTGCTGGGGATAACAAACTCAAACATATTGTTTAGTCTACATAAAAAACGTAGATATAAAGTTATGTATTTTGTTATAATGTGTGAGAAGCAAGGTTATTATAGTTAAATAAAAACTAAACAAGGTGTGAAAAAACATTTTAGTTAACTGAAATAAAAAAAACAAAAAACACAGACTTTAAGAAAAAAAACTGAAATGATATTGTGTGCTTACAAAATTAACTAAAGTAAAATTGAAAATATGCGGAAAATGTCTTTAGTTTTAGTCTTTGTCAGTTTGGTCAAATATGTCAACACTACAAACATCAGTGTGTGTTTTTTTGTAGTCTCTTTACTGTTTTTTTAAGTCACTCATGTTATGTGTCGTATTTTCTTAAACTTCCTTCCTTTAAAAATGTAGAAAATCTTAGTCAGCGATGTCACAACTACCCAAAACCCAAAGTGGCACCTTCACAATGTTTGTTTTGTCCAACTATAAGTATAACATTCAAAATTATTAAAACTAAATAGTAAAAGTGTGTATATTTATTGAGACTAAGATGTTTTCGTGACAGTGAGTGAATTGCCATCACATAATGTTTGTATTATTATATCTATTTGTAACTTCTTAAAGGTCCATTGTGTAGGATGCAAGGGGGGGGTATTGGCAGAAATGGAAAATAAGATGATAAGTATGTTTTCTTTCGTGTATAATCACCTAAAAATCAGAATTGTTGTGTTTTCGTTACCTTAGAATGAGTGTTTATATCTGCATAGGGAGCGGGTCCTTGTTTATGGAGACTACCATGTTCCTACGGTAGCCCAGAATGGACAAACCAAACACTGGCTTCAAATAGGACCATTCGCTTTTTCATTTTTTTGCGTCTGCAAGGAAAAACTTTAGGAAAACACTGATTTGTAACGCCGGACTGCTTTGTTCAGTGTTTTTACCAGTTTAAATCACCTGGTCTGTTTGTTTTGGAGAGGAAGAGACCTCTGCTGATAATTTGACTGCTGGTAAAAACCTCCTGAACAATGAACACTGAAGTAATTCCAACTAGGAGAAGTTTCTGCTGGTTGCGATCTGCAATCCTCGATGTTATATGCCATGAAATCCCCCTAAATCTTAAACACTGGACCTTAAAATATTGCCCCTTACAAAACCTCCTTATACAGTTATTAAAAAACTAAAACTTATATCAAAACTAGTAAAGACTAAACTAAAAATGATATTTTTTTAAACATTAAATCTAAACGAACAAACCCTCTCTGGAAACAAACGGAAACAGAAATTAAAAATGAAATAGAAATAAAAACTAATAAAAAAAAAATATATACAAAAAAATATACAAAATAAAAAATACTAATAAAAATACAAAATAGAAATACAAACTATTTAAATACACAAAAAAAATACAAATACAACTATTAAAAAATACAAAAAAGGAGTTAGTTTTATTCCACTGGATGAAATATAGAAAGTTTTACATCACAGTGAGATATTCATGCCCAGCTTTGTTGGAGGTTGGTTGTGGGAATAAAAAGATGTCAAGCATTATTGATGTCCAACATAAAAAATAAATACAACATTTTACAGCATGCAAAATTCACACCCATTCTTTGGTGGGCTGTAGAAAGAAGAGAGGATTTTTGGAAATGTACTAAATATTCTTCTCTGAAGCAGACATGTACAGTCTGAAATATCCCAGTATGCTCATCTAGAAGGAACAGCAGGCTAATACAAACTGATAGTAGATAGGTTAATACTGCTAAATCCACATTATCCAAACTTCAAAACAGATTTAAGTAGATTAAAAAAACAGAAGTTGTATTAAACTAAATTAATACCGATATTAGTGAAATAAACTCCACAATATCAACGCAAATGTTTAGTTGCATTATTTAATTTTAGTAAGTCAGATGAGATCTAATGACATAATTTGACTGTTGAGCTGCACTGCTGCCACGTCGATGAACATTGTTCCCCTGCAGATGGGATGTCTGTGTATTGAGCGTCTGTGCTGTTGGAAAATGAGCATCATAGATTGGGCTGCTGGTTCTGGCTGGAAGAATATTGCGGAACACTTACGCTGACAGTGGCTTCCCTGCAGCTCTAATCGTCGTCCTCTGCCTGATCAATTCACGCTGATTCTTCTTTTGAGAGGTCAAAAGTTTAGATTTTCTTTTAACCTTCGATAAAGAAAGTTTGCTGATCAAGTACAGTGTGTTCTTTTTCGGCTGTAGTACAAGTGTGCTGCTGGTCAGTGAGCTGCAGCACTGCGTCAGTGAGGGGGTTGTGTGCCGTGTTCATGTGGGCTTTCTTTTCTGTTTTCCACTGTTGTTTTCCTGTCAGATCTTTGTCACTACTCCAGGGCTCTAGGGCTGGGCCATATATCGATATTATATAGATTTCATGCTATGGAGGTAGATATAGTCTTAGATTTTAGATATCATAATATTGTGTCGTCTTCTCCTGGTGTTAAAGGCTGCATTACAGTAAAGTGATCTAATCTTCTGAACTTACCAGACTCCTCTAGCTGTTCTGTTATTTCCCTTTACGCATATAATCTTAATATCTACTTCACTGATCATTATTCACCAAAATTATTGTGTAAATATTTTGTGAAATCACCGTTTGTCAACCTTAGAATATGGTCGTAATATTGATATTGAGGTACTCGGTCAAAAATATCACAATATTTGATTTCCTACATATGGCCCAGCCCTAGTACGTGACATACTCCTATTATTGTGAACCTACACACAACACCCTCTCACTCAACTCACGAGGCTTAGGCCCACCGGCCAAGCTGCCATCAAACATTCAATTTGGTCAGTGGCCATATGGTTCAAACTATGACACTTTACAAACCCCTCTAGTGACTGTTTTACACGTGCTAGTTTCCACTCATAACATGCATACAGTGTCTCTTTTTAAATTAAACTTGTGGTTAGGTTTAGACACCAAAATTACTTGCATAGGTTTAGGAAAAGATCATGGTTTAGGTTAGGGATGTCAACGGATAACCGTTAACCATCTCAACCTACCAGTGTTGCTATGGAAATACCCTCCAATCTCCTCACAGGTTGCCCCGGTGAATAAGCACCTCACTTTGAGCTGCAAACCCCCTTTTTGTTAGCTCTGTTAGCACCGTTAGCGGTGCTGTCATCATAGTTGACAATGCTAATGGGGTTTTGCAGGTCAAAATGAGGCCGCTTAATCACCGCTACTGGAGGGTAGCTACCATGTTTCTGCAGCAACGGCATCAGCATTACCAGCAGTGTCGTATGCTGTGTCTCAAATCGCGTACTTCTGTACTTACACTTAATATTTTGAGTGCATAAGTGCGTTCACACTGAGAAGTATGGAAAAATGCAGTGCACTATGAGTACCCGGATGGTGCACTCAAAACGGTCAAGAAGTTGAGTGTGGAACTATGGACATTTCTCGCCCTCAATGGTCGCCATCTTGGCTACGTGGCAGAAGGGGAGGGACCACTTTTCAAACTGGAAATGGCGGCCGAGGACTGTGCAACCGTGAACGTCGCTGCATTGTACAAATACATGTGTTTTTTGCACTAAGCACCACTATACTGTTGTCGGGTATAAGCCAGCAGTATGTTTATTGGGTTAATTTCGCAGTCTGTAATGATTTGGTACCTCGAACGATAACGCCGATGGTAATGCTAGTTTGCTAACTAGCTAATTTGCGGCCGTCATTTTCGGTAAGTGCACAATGGCCAGGTTTCGTTTGAGACAACACTACCCTTAAGAAATTTGTGCACTACTCCAATAAGTATAGTGCACATAGTATGCTACATAGAAGTGTACTGGCGGGAGACACAGAGGTAGTCTCTGAATAAGCTAGCTAGCTTCCACCCAACTCAGTTGTTAAGCAGTGCAGAGCTGCCAAGGCTTACGTTTGCTAACCAGTGGGGACCAGAGGGGAGGGCAGTGGGCACTCTTAGTTTGGGAACTGCATTTTCTGGTGAAGATCTCACAGTCCTTGGTTGTTTTTGACATAGTCTCGCTTAAATTGAAACAGTCGACGTGGGTTTTTAAAGTTGTTTAATGCAGGGTTATACAGAGCTTACACACTAAGCTGCTGTAACGGTCCGTGGCTCCAAAGCACCATTCATGTTGCTTCTGCAGCCAATCTCAAGATTCCTAAGTGCAGTACATAGCCTAAGTCAACTTATGTGTGTGTTTGACCCATCCATCCATCCCGACTTCCTCCATATGCAGACATTGTCACTCTTTATACTCCATCACCTGACTTCCTCCTTTGCTCCCGTCATAATCACTCCCACCATGTGCAGCCTCATAGTTTAATAGAGCAACTGACCAAGCTGCTGTATTTGATGAGCTGGGAGTGTGAGCGTTCTGTGATAATACTGTGCAGTTTCTCTATAAGGGAAAACTGGAGTGTGTACACACACACGGCTACATTTGGCAGCCATCCATGCTTTTAATTGGTTACTGGGTTGTGTGATATTCCCGGTGGTCCTTGCACAGCACAAGGTATGGATTGCAGAGCCAACATGTACAGTGACCAGCCTACGTGTGTGAATGTGAGTGTGTCTGTCTGCTCACACATCCATAACAATTTGCATGTGCACGTGGGTGTGTGTTACACTTGTTATGTGGGTGCGACTGTGCTCATTTCAGTGGTGACAAAATAAAAGCAAAAGCAGCAGCAGTGATGGTGCTGCGGAAAATTCTCCAATTAAAGTCAGCTCAGGAAGCAAGAAATAAGGGAAGGAAATAAAGTAAAAATTGAAAAGTAAAGTATTTCCTTCTGTAGTGTAACACAGTGAAAGTATAAGGAAGTCTAATAAAATGGAAATATTCAAGTAAAACTACCAAAAATTTGTACTTTTAAGTAAATATACTCAGTTACTTCTCTCCCATCCTCCCCTCTCTCTGGTTGGGTTTGTGTCATGCCATGGGGGAGCCAGTAGGGAGACACGACCGGCGCCCGATTCCCTCCCCCCTCCCTGTTACGCAACACGCCTGACTCATGCTAGAGAGCATCCTTTGCTCATGCCTCTCTGCATCCCATGATTCCTAGTGTCCTCTCCCCCAACCCCCACCCTCACCCTCTTCCTCTCCACACGGTGCAAATATAGTGTCAGCCACTTTAACCTGATGCACTGTGGTGGAATCATGTATTGTGTGTGCAGTGTGTGACAGAGAATGTGTGAGGGGTAATCGCCTGCAGAATATTAAATCCCTGCCAGCAGAGAGCGTTCAGATGTACACATAAAGAGAAGGATTCAGAGGCACATGTGTCACTGCTAGTTAGACAAAAACACTTCCATCCAGAAATTCTCTTATGCTCTCTCCTGGCATTTTTTATTTGCTAAGATTTGTTCTTTATTATACCACAGAAATTAGGGAAATTAAAAGAAGACAAGCCCAGCAGTGACAGCAGTGATGCCTGTGCTGCAGTGTTTTTGCGTGATGAGCGGGAGGAGACACTTTCACAGGCAGCAGAGAGAAGCACAGAGCGGTTGTCATTGATTTGTCCTTGTGAAGCTGCGGAGGTTGCATCTGCAGCGTGGTCGGTTTGCCGTAATGTGAAGGAGAAACTGGGGTTTGTCACATGCAGCGGCTCTGGAAGGAGGTTTCTAGAAAAGCGCTGGCTGAGCGGACTTTGAATGTCAAGATTATCTCACACTGTTGAGCCTTCAGTGTGCTCTGCCTGCTGTGACAGTGTTGGTGAGGAAGGGGAAAATATCTGGTATATAAAAAGTACAGCTCAACCACACAGAATTATTTTGATATTTCCAGCCATATTTCTGTTTGACTCTTCAGGAGATTGCAGCCATGGGTGTATTATGAGACAGTGGGCCCCTGGGCACAGATATGCAAAAGGCCCCTCCACCTTTCTTTCAGAGGAGCAAGACACACTCTCTTTTTTGGTAGTTTTTTCTCTTTATACTCATTTTGTGTTTCTTTGAGGTCAATTTGTGTTTTTTGTGGCCATTTGTGTCTCTTTGAGGTCATTTTTGTGTCTCTGAAGTAATTTATTATCTTTTTGTTGTCATTTTGTGTCTTTTTAAGGTCAGTTAGTGTCTTTTTGTAGTTATTTATGTCTCTGAGGTCAACTTATGTTTTTTGTAGTCATTTTTCTCTTTAAGGTCAGTTAGTGTCTTTTACCAGTAATTGTGTGTCTCTTTAGAGCCATTTTGTGTCTTTTTGTAGTCATTTTGTGTCTTTTTAAGGTCAGTTAGTGTCTTTTTGTAGTTATTTTATGTCTCTTCAAGGTCAGTAAGTGTCTTTTTGTGGCCATTTGTGTCTCTTTATGGTCATTTTGTCTTTTTGTGGCCACTTGTGTCTCTTTATGGTCATTTTGTGTCTTTTTGTAGTCATTTTGTGTCTTTTTAAGGCCAGGTAGTGTCTTTTTGTAGTTATTTTGTGTCTCTTCAAGGTCAATTTGTGTTTTTTGTGGCCATTTGTGTCTCTTTCAGGTCTTTTTGTTTCTTTTTCTAGTCATTTTGTGTCTTTAAGGCCAGGTAGTGTGTCTTTGTAGTTATTTTGTGTCTCTTTGAGGTCAACTTGTGTTTTTTTGTGGCCATTTGTATCTCTTTGAGGTCATTTTGTGTCTATTTGTGGTCATTTTGTGTCTTTTTAAGACTAGGTCGTCTCTTTTTGTAGTCATTGTGTCTCTTTAGAGCCATATGTAGTCATTTTGTGTCTCTTTAAGGTCAGTTAGTGTCTTTTTGTAGTTATTTTGTGTCTCTTTAGAGCCATTTTGTGTCTTTTTGTAGTCATTTTGTGGCTCTTTATGGTCAGTTAGTGTCTTTTTGTAGTTATTTTGTGTCTCTTTGAGATCATTTAGCATCTTTTTGTGGTCACTTTGTATATTTTTCATGTCATTTTGTGTCTTTTTGTAGTTATGTTGTGTCTTTTTAAAGCCAGGTCGTCTCTTTTTTGTAGTTATTGTGTCTCGTTAGAGCCATTTTGTGCCTTTGGTAGTCATTTTGTGTCTCCTGTAGGTTAATTTGTGTTTTGTGTGGTCATTTTTTGTGTAATTTTGTCGTAATTGTGTGTCCCATTGAGGTCATTTTTGTCCTGTTGTGGTTGTTTTGAATCTCTGATTATACATTTTGTGTCTTCTTTGCTCATTTTTTCCTCTCTCCATAGTAATTTTGTGTCTCTTTGCAGTTCCTTTGCATCTCTTTTTGGTCTTTCTATGTCTCTACCTTGTTGGCACATGTTAATTTGAGCAACATTTTACAGTTGAAGGCAAGGCCCCTGAGCCTGGGCCCCGTAGGCCTGTTTAGTAATCCATCCATGATTGCAGCTATAATCTTTGCTCTGTGCATTGTGGCTACATGCATAATTTCTTAGGAAAGCCACTGCGCAGTTAGTCCTCAGGCTAAAAGAAACCTTTAGGTATCATAATTTCTCCTTGGCATTTTAATGAACGTCAAGAGCTGAGATAAAGGATGAAGGTAGACAGATGGGATGAGGAGGAGATGGGAGAACTACTGGGTCTGTTTGATTTATTGGCATGTGTGGGAGATACTGGTGGAGGAAGCTGTTAAGAAGAAAGTCAAGACATTGTTTTTGATGGAGTGTCAGAAAGCAATTAAGCTCAGATATTAGTAATCAGCTTATATCTGAAAATGAATATGCAAGCTATCAGGCAACAGATGGTTTTGTCTTTTTTTTTTTCATTCTGTTGACAATAACGTCTTAATAGAGTCGGCAAACAGAGAGATGTGACTTTAAAGTTTAATGTTTTCCATTTCCCCAGAATTTTGTAATCTCTGTGTTTTGGAATAGAAGAGACCTTTGTGGATAATTCAGTTCCTGATAAAAAACCTCCTGAATGTCTGGATCTTAAGTTATCAGAGAAAAAGGTGAGCATATATCAGCAGGTACTGGGCTAGCGGCCCATCTGGGGTGTGCTGAACAGCGTCAGATCACTGACTTGTAACGTTAAAGTGCTTTATTTGGTGTTTTTACCTGTTTAAATCACTTGGTCCCTTGGTTTTTAGAGAGACAGAGATATCTGTGGATAATTCAGCTCCAGGTAAAAACCTCCTGAAAGTCTGGATCTTGAGCTATTAAAGATAAAAGGTGAGCACACATTTGCAGGTGCTGGGCTAGCGGCCTGTCTCAGCATCTGTGAAACACTGATATATAACATGAAACTGGTTTATTCAGTGTTTTTACAGGTTTTAATCACCTGGTCTGTTTGTTTTGGAGAGGAAGAGACCTCTGGGGATAATTCGACTCCCAGTAAAAACCTCTCAAATGTCAGAATCAGAAATAAGGCAAGCACATAATAAATTAGTAAAGAAAAAAGGTGAGCACTCATAAGCAGGTGCTGGGCTAGCAGCTGGTCTCCAACATGCCGAACAAGGTCAGAGTAACTGATTTGTAATATGAAAGTGCTTTATTCTCTGGTTTAAATCACCTGGTTAATTTGTTTTGGTGAGGAAGAGACTACTGCGGATAATTACTTTCAGCTGGTTGCAATCTGCAGTCCTCACCACTAGATGTCACAAAATCCTGCTAAATCTTACACACTGTTCCTTTAAAATGAGCCCAAACAGTAAAGGAAGTGTTGCACCACCACTGAAGGTGAATTGAGGGTGTCATTTACATCCATGTGTCAAATAAAGCTTCACCCAAGCAGCTTATTTCACGAGTTATTCCCACCCTTTGGAGGCGTGTTAGTCAGCTTCTGCTGTTTGGATCGAAAACCCGCATTCACAGCACAGCGTGAGGCCGCTGTTGTAAAAACCATTATATCATGTTTTTTCAGCTCTCAGTGGTTAGCAGCGAGGAGTGTGATGGCTGACTGGCCAAGTCAACTGATGAAGGACTGCATTCTCCTCCGGTGCCGAAGAGCCTCGGCCCCCGGCTCATTCAAACAGCCCTGTGCGCTCTGGCAGAAAGGGAAAACCGGCTATTAATAGTGCCCCCCCTCTGCCCTGCCCCCTCCCTCACTCATGTACACAGACACACAACCCTGCAGAGGCACACACTTTTTTCTGTCCATGTTCATGCAGACACACATACACCACACACACAAACACACACACTACCCTGCAGCCTTTGGGAGCTCTGTCACAGTGCAGACTGGCCACTGTCCTCTCCTCCTCCTTCTTTTTTTTCCACTCTCTCTTCCTCGCTCTTCATCCTCCCCTCCCCCGACTTCCTCTCCAGAGTGACGAGGTGCTCAGCTGCCTCAAGACTCCTGCCTCTCTCTCCTCCTTTCACTCCTCATCCTGATCAGCTCTGTTTTTTGATTACCTCTCGTTATGCGTCAGGGTATATTTTGCAGTATTTTATGACCTTGCACATCATATGAATTATTAAAGAATGGAAAAGAAAGCAGTAGCTGTTAAATATGAGACAAATGAAGGCACTGAAGGACGATGAAAACCTCAGGAGCTTAAAAAGCAGCGACCAACAGGAGAATTATTAACCAAACAGAATACATATCTAAGGTGTTAAGAATACATATCTCAGATGAATACAGCATGAATCACTGGTTGGCAGCTGGCTGACTGACTGGATGTTTAAAAATGCAAAAGTCATTTGTCACCCTTAAACCTCGTTATGGTCTTCTTGTTGCTGTTTTCAAGACAGACACCAGATGTACTGTACCCTCTGAAAACAGCAGCACATATTTTAGAGTACAAAGAGTTGTACTGTAGTCCAGCTGTTAGCAAACAGTTGCTTATTTATACGTCCAGCAGTTACTGAACAACATAAGTGTTTATGTGGAGTCGTGTTTCTAGACATGTGGCAAAAGTAATTCTAATATTTAATCTCTTAAACTCAATCTCCACTAACTCCTGTGGGAGACACCTGGCTCTTTAGCTGCTAAATACTCCATGATGTTCACCAGCTAGTAGCGAACGTCAGTAGCCCTTTTTTAAATAGGTATTGTGCAAATTAGCAGGAAAGCCCAATCAGTCTTTTTTCAGCATTGGCAGTATAAAAACAAAATCGGGGAGTGCAGCAAAATGCCGCCTACCTACTTTTGTTTATACAGAATGCGCCTTTTTCGGGGCAATGGGGGGCGTGAACAAGTAACGAAACGTGTGGCTTCTTCACCATCCCCGTCATCTGACGGTTAATGGCCTCTTCATTTGCGAGGACAAGGAGGGCGCGCAATTCCTTGTCTCCCCAGTTGCTCATCTTTACAGTGTCTGTCAGGTTTGTGTTTCCCTCTTGCTACTAGCTGCTCGCTAATTCCTGCTATCAGCTGTTTCCTGTTTATCCACCGCCAGTGGGTCGCACATCAACAGCTCCTCCCACAAGTCATCAACAGCCCCTCCCGTTGCGGAAGGCCACCTCGGTCTTTTTAAACTAAAAGGGTTCCACCAATGTGTCTACCCTACGAGGTGGAAAATTAGTCACTTCAGACCAACTCGCCAATCCGGTTCTGTGTGTCTAAACGCTCGCAGCTTGCCGGCAAAACGGCCCAACATTCGCCGAAAATCTGGCAGTGTAAAAGGGGCTTGTGTCTGCTGTGTGGAGCTGAGCAGAAAGCATACCTGTCTACTGAGGTTTAGATTGAAGCAAACACTGGGCTGCAAAATGCTGTTAGGCTCTAGAGAGTTGAGGGAAACTGAAGAGTTAAGTATGAGTTCATCACTACAAGTAACCTGCTTCACATACAAGTGGTCACGTTGTCCATTTTTAATATAAAATGACTGATTATAGACACTGTAAAGGTTCTGTGTGGGACGTTCAGAGCACTAATATAGCAGCAAACCAAGATTTGCTATGTAAAGATATGGTGGAGTTATGTCTCCTGGAGCAGAGAATGAAGTAAAGCTGCCTCAGTGCGTGTTTTAATCTGAGCTTCTCTGTGGTTTGTTGTGGTAAGCCAGTCTGGCTGTATGTGCATGTTTATACATAAGTGTTCCCTCATTGGCTAGCTCATCGCTGCAGCTTTGCACTGCACCCATACAGCGGTTAGTGCCCACCCTCCAGTTACCTCCTGGTAAACACTGTTAGCTCTGTTAGCATTGCTGCTGTTGTTCAGTGCTGTTTATGGAGTTAGCACCGCTAGCTGTCAGCCGTCGGCCCTGCCACCTCCATGTTGAATCCAGACAACTCATACGCTCTGAATTTTGTGTGTCTCACCGCAGTGTGGGGTAGAGCTTAGATCGGGCCCAAAAAATCCAGCCTGACCCCACTCAAGCCCGTGCATGTTCTGTCCCTAGCCCAGCCCAGCCCGTCCCTCTAACTGTAATTATGAGGCCGAGCCTGGTTTAAACCCATCATTTTTTTTAAGGATATGAACATGGACATTGAAGGCTGATTCTTGTCTTTCTTTCCATGGCAAGTCTTCATCATGTGCCTCTTAAGTATGAGGTCCCCGTCTTTTTGCTGTCATATACCAGCATCGCGCTGCACTTGGTACACTTGATGAAGCCGACACACACGTTGTCACCGTTGACAGCTCACATGTGTGCGGCCAGTGGCACCAGTGGAGCCCGACCCGCCCGAGCCCGAGGATAGTGGCGGGAAATTATGGCCCATCCGGGTTGGGCTCGGGCAGAGAATCTAAGCTCTAGTGTGGGGAGTGTGTAGAGATGAGCGGTGTTAAGAACACACAGACCTGGTTGAAAATCGGCAAAGTATCCCTTTAAGTGACTTTATCTTCAGTTCAGGCTGAGTTGGTACAAATTAGTTTCTCAGAAACTGCTTTGTACCTTTCATAGTGAATCATTAGGTACAAATATGGTATTAAGAGAGCCAATTATATGCCTGTATAGGACATTTGTGAAAAATATATATACTTTTCTTGTGCCTTTTCTTTTGAGATAAGCTTTGTAACATTCTGTCAAGCTGCTTCATGAAAAGAAAGATGAACTCACACACTCAGGAATTCATCACTTAAAGGTCCAGTTTGTAAGATTTAGGGGGATTTAGTTCGCCTGGTGAGACCATCCTGATGACGTGAGCTCAACTCTCTGTATCAGTCTGGATTTGCTGCCGCCCCAAACACGTTCAGTGGGCGGGAATACTCACCTTGACAGACAAACTCCTTCAGCCAATCAGCATAACAAGCACGGGAACATTGAAGTCATTACCAAACGGGGCAGTGCATAAATCAAGCTTTTGCCAAATCCAGTCGGAAGAACGATGAGTGCATACTTTTGACTTCTCACTTATTTCTGTTTACTCTACTAACATTAGAGTTAGCGCTTGTTGCTTCAGGATCCACCATCACTGTTCTGCAAGTGGTGCCCTGCATTTTCCATCATCAACTACAACGCAAGCCCTGATTAACTGCTTATGTTGTCAACTACAGTAGGATCCCTGATTGGCTCTGACTGGATTTTAATTTCTGGAAAGTGTTTGGGTCGGCACAGAGTCCAGACTGATACAGGGAGCGAACCAGAATGTTGCGCTCAAGTCATCAGGATGGTCTTACCAGGCTAGGATTTAGTGGCATCTAGCAGCGAGGATTGCAGCTGAAACCAGATGTTCAGGAGGTTTTTACCAGGAGCTGAATTATCCACAGAGGTCTCTTCCTCTCCAAGACTAACAGACCTGATGATTTAAACAAGTAAAGACACTGAATAAAGCAATTTAATGTTACAAAATTAGCGGTGGTGGAACATGGTGATCTCCATAGATGACAACCCGCTCCTTACATGGTTAGAAATGACTCATTCAAAGGTAACTTAAACACAGTTTTTATTTTCAAGTGATTACACACCAAAGATATATATTATATTCCATTTCTCCCAATATATGCCCCTAAATCCTACACACTGGACCTTTAATTTCTCTGTAATTGCTGTTATTTATAGCCAGAACTGCATTGTCACAAACAGCGCTACCTTTGTATATTATTGATGACATCATAATTTGGGTTTTGGTCAAGCTTCACTCTTAAATTCATCTCCTGGTGAATAAAACAGTCTCTGGTCATCCTCTGTTGTCTTAAAAGAATGAACTTTATCACAGTGCTGGCTCCAGGAACCAGACACCACACATAACATCAGAGGCTGCAGAGGGTCTGCTCGATAACTGCCCCTAATTACACCCACGAGGACAAGGTCATAAAGAGGGCCGTGTTTGGCTCTTTGTTAGCTATCTTGTCTTTTTCTATAAACACCAGTTAGGAGCAGTTGCCAACGAGCGTACACTCCAAGGTGTGTGTAATTTTTTGCCTCAGCTCCCAATCAATTATTTTGCCCCTCGAATAAATGAGATAAACTGGGACATAATTTATCCTTGAGCCAAATGCAGCTGCTAACGAGCCACACACATTGACAGGCCTGAGCCGGCCGAATGTGACGACAGAGGGAGATAAAGAGAGAGAGATAGTGATCCAGTTACAGTGAGTGCTGAAAAGGGCGGCAGGTCAGCGAGGCAGTCCAACTCCCAGACTGCAGCTTATATGGAGGGTTGAGAAGATATACTCACTGTGTGGCCCATCCTGGTCACTGTGGCTGTCTGTCCGTCTGTCTGTCTCTTCTTCTACCTCTATGCTGCTGCATTGCGGCGACAGCTATTGAGCCCAGTCCTCATCACTGGCTCGTTGTTGTTGCTATGAGCTGAATTGTCAGGAGAAGCGGCTCGCAGCCATCTCTCTGCCCTGCCAGGGTGTAATGCGTGCAGATAAGCACACGCCACCCACACAGAGACAAAGTAGGAGTGCACACTTACAGTACATGAGAACGAACATGGGGATATTGACACAATATCACAGGCGCACACACATGCAGATGCAGCTGTGGGACTACTCACTCACTTTCTATCCCTGAAACACGCTAACACATGCACACTAAGAACCCCCTGCAATCAATCAAAGAAGGGAATGAAAGTCACCTTCTTCTCCAATTCAGCACTGCAGTGTTTACACAGAAATATACAGACAGACAGGTGGAGGACAGATGAGTCAAACACACTCTGTTACCTTCAAAGGTCTTTTCATCCAAAATAAAAGGAAACCCCTTTTCGTGATATTCAAAGTCAAGAACATCCATCCTCAGAGCTAAATTTGTCTTTTTCTCCCTCAGTATCATAAATCTGCGTCCGGCTTCATCATCCCAGCAGTCAGCTTGTTAGACTGTGTGATGGATGATCTTAGCTGATGCAACAGATCAGTTTAAAGCCCATGTAGGCGTCCTCTCCTGTTTTCTCGCCTAAATAAACGACCCCATGATGGGTTCATTCACACCATTTAGCAACATAAAGCCAGGGCTGATTTCATGTCATTTGCAGCGAACACAATCAGCTGTTGCGCTGTGATTCCCGTCGAGTGGAGAAACAAGTTGTGGCGTCATTACTGCTGCTTGCCTCCTTGATTGTTTGCACTTTGTGGTAAATGGCAGCAAGCTGGTCATTAAGACCAAATAGGCTGTGACATGCAGAATGACGCATATTGCAGTAAACTGCCTTAAAACTACAAATTCCACTGATTCTGTTTGAGTGGCCATTTAAAAGTGAAGGGCAGGAAAGTGATGATAGTTAAGTGTTATTCCTAATGATGAACCTGCCATAAAATCAAAGTGACAATCAGCTCTAAAGCACCACACAAACACTAACGATTAAACTGAAAGTCTTTTCTTGTCTTGAGTCAGCAGCAGTTGACAAAATATTTTCAACTTAAGGTCCACACTTGTTCCAAAGCTTTCGGCTGTACCACATGGCTTTCATCCACCCCTGTATCCAAGGGATTACTTCCATATTGAATGATTCCACAAGTTGTGTGCTCTTTATGGGGAAATGACCTTTCACTAAGCCCCACCCCTTTGTTATGGTCAGCATGGAGCCAGAGAGAAGCAGACAGAGGGGTCTACAGTCTGTGTTTGAAGGATATATCCAGGATGTCAAACTGACTCAGCAGCAACAACAGGTTAAAAAGACAAAGACAGTTAGAAGCTAAAGCCGAACTATAGGCTACAGATCACAGTGTAAAAGTGAACCACCACATCACTGCTGATCGCCACACAAGACAATGAATATAAAGGGAAACTTTGCTGATATTGAACCAGCTGTGTGGCATCACAGTGTGTGCAGCACCTGGACCTCCACCGCCGGATAGGCAGGGATCTGTTGGTTGAATATCAGCAAGCTATCAGCAATTAAGCTTGACAGTTAATTCGAGGCCTTTGAAACAATAGTTGACAAAACTATTTCAATCTATTGAGATGTGGTTGTTGTTTTTCAGACGTTTGTTTGCCTGGTGTCGTCAGTTAACAAGGGTTAAATTGATCTAAAAATTAACTCAATGTACTGACTCCAATTAAGTCTAGCTGTGAAACAGTGACTGTGTTGATTGTCCAATCAGAGTGGAGTATTTGACAAAGCTGTAGGGTTCAGTATAGAAACATACTGGACACACTAGGTTCACTTTGCCCTTTTAATAAAAAAATAAATGTAAGATTCCTTTTTTTTTTACATACAGAAAACTGAGATTTAGACACAGATGTCAAGGTCAGACTGAACACCAGCCCTTTCCTCCTTGTTCATTCAGAGCGATCGCACCAATAACTTGTGTCACTGCAGGCTCAGGGAGCGTGGAGACTGTTGACAGGATGTCAATAAGGCAGCGATTGCAAGCAAGCAACCGGTGTGTGTGTGTGTGTGTTTGTGTGTGTGGGAACATCATGTCTCAGGAAGCTGGAGACAGACAGACAGAGAGAGGCTGGCTTGGATAAGTGCATGTGAATCATGGTAGCACCTGAAATCACAAGAGCGGGTTGACAGCGGTGCTGTTTGTTTCTGTTATCAGCCTGTCTGCTCTCCGGCAGTGACTCTCTGACATGGGAGAGAACAGATTTCTCCATGATGTTCAGTCTACACTGTGTCAAGTGAGATGGTACTCGAGGCATAAGGATGTTTTTGGTGCAGAAAAGACCGCAGCATAGTAGAAGCTGTAAGATGTTTAGAGTTTACTTTTAACTGTTGTGTTAAAGAAGTAGTTTGATATGTTGGTAAATATGCGTATTGATGCTGAGAGTTAGATGAGAAGAAGGATACCACTCTCATGCTGTTACACTATTCATGAAGTGACATCCAGCAGGTGATTAGCTTGGGCTAGCATAAAGACTGGAAGCTAATGGACACAGCTAGCCTGCCTCTGCCCATGATTCTCCTTAACAACGCCTCTCAAGCTCGCTAACGAGCATGTATGTGTTTTATGCTGTTTTAACTTTCCTCTGGATCTGTCCTGTGTTTTAAATATCTGTGTGTAATGTTAGATGCCCTGTCCTGCTGCTGCAGAATAGTGTTGTGTCATTCGCAAACGAATCGTTCAAAAGAACGAATCTGTTGAGTGAACGTACTGAACTGAATCACTTCCGGAACTGATTCATTCATTTCTCAGTTCAGTTGAGCTGGGCAGCGAGCGTGCAGGCTGGGAGTGGAACTGCCAATTCGGTCCATGTGAATGATGAATCATTTGTGAGTCGCTAGGCAGCCAGGGTGCAGGGAGGGACTGCCTACCGCGTGACGAATCACTCAGTGAACGAATCACTCGGAGAACGACGTGACCCCGATCCCTGAGTGATTCAAATCATTTCTTCTCAGTGATACACTTTCATAGGGACCGTTTTCTCCAAGCTAACGGCTAATGTAGCCAGGAGTCAAGCCACATGAACACAATCACACACCTCACCATTGTTTTAACAGAGTTAGTTTCCAGATAAACAAACTTAAAACGTTAGGCTGGCCAGTAATGACACTCACCAGTGCAGGGCAGATGCAGCAGCACAGTCAGGGTGATGTTCGGTGAACAAATCTTTTGAACGAATCTTTTTAATTAACTGATTCCTGTGATTCAGTAACATCTAAAAAACTGCTTTGCCCATCACTATATGCAGAACAAATCTACCTACGAGTACCAATAAAGTCACCTTGAACCTTGAACCTTGTATAACATGTTATATTTTATTTCTTTAAACAACACACAAAGACAAATGTAAAAACACAACCCAATCGCCTAAAAAAAATATTGGTATTGTATGTTTCTGCAAACCAGGGATATGTTACATTTGCAAGTTAGTATGTAGTTGTAACTTTCAACAACAGCGTGGTTAACATAACATTTGGTTATGGTTATGGAAAGGATCATGTTTTGCCTTAAAATACGCAGTTATGGGGCTCTATCCAGAATTCAGTGATATCTGCTTTTTGTAGCACTATCCGCACAGGAAAAAAAGGGACAAGTCCCTGAAAAACACTCATGTCTCGGAGCTAATCTTAATGATTTTAAATGTAATAATAATAATAACAATAATAATAATTTTAAAAGAATTTTCCTCTATTTTTTTAAGAATAATATTCTAATTTTTTTTATTTTATTATTATTATTTATGTATTTTTCAATTTGTGGGACATGTCTTACCAAGTTTCTCATTGCCTTTTCCCATGTTTGTAAAAGAAATCACAGCAATTAGCTCAGGTTCCAAGGGTTTAAATACTTGTGAAAGGCGCCCGAAAGTAGCACAAGAAAAGTGACGTCGCTCCAGGTTTCAAAGGGTTAAAGCTCTCGATGATGTGGCTGAAGCACACATGAACTTTTCTGCCCATTTACAACCACACAAAGGAGATGAAACGAAATCTGAAACCACCCAGGCTCATTTTAAATAATCTGGGACGACTTTATGGACCAAACTTCTTTTCCTTTAATTTCGTCAACATATTTCTGGTCTGCCATGTTTTTTTTTCTTGTGTAACTTTGTGAAAAAAGGGCAATATAAAAACATTATTATTATTATTATTGTAATTATTGTGAGCTGTGTGTATGGTTCAGATGATTCTGCTGTACTCTCTTTGGTGCTTTATGCAAAATACTTCAGTCATTCTAATAAGTCGGCCAAATGAGCTGATTTACCGGACATTGGAAATCTAATGAGAGCGGAAGAGAGGGCTGGAAGTAATATCAATGAGTTTACTGATGAATAATAACTCATTATCATGCCCTTTGTCTCTTCATCCTCATTATCTCGCCCCCTCACATTCCCCTGACATTACTCTCTCCTCTCTTTTATCCACCAACTCCTCCTCTCTGTCTTCCATGGCTTTGCTTCCCTCTTCCTCCCTCCTCCCTCCAGGTCTGATCGTGTACCTGGGGATGATGGTCGGGGCCTTTGTGTGGGGCGGCCTGGCAGATCGGATCGGCCGGCGGCAGACCCTCCTCATCTCCCTCTCCATCAACAGCGTGTTTGCCTTCTTCTCGTCCTTTGTCCAGGGCTACGTCTCCTTCCTCTTCTGCCGCCTGGCCTCAGGTGTCGGGTAGGTAGACAGATGAGTCACACAGGCAGAGGTGGAAGTGAGACAGTCACGACCACGGTGGCACATCAGTTGACTTGACAAGCAGAGCAACGCCACGTGTCAGAGAACAGATAAAAATACAGTTCTCGCTGCTGTTTGAGGAAATCCACCCTCAGATTCTTGGATGTCTGAGAGGTTTTCTGCAGTTCAGGAGCTATTTTTCAACAACGTGTGCAATGTGCTTCTCAATGGTTCCTATTTCC
This sequence comes from Epinephelus moara, assembly GCF_006386435.1. Taxonomy (NCBI): domain Eukaryota; kingdom Metazoa; phylum Chordata; class Actinopteri; order Perciformes; family Serranidae; genus Epinephelus; species Epinephelus moara. Next base: position 36,071,956 of record NC_065511.1, on the reverse strand, counting down.
TTCAGACTGTTTTACTTAGGGAAGTAATTTCATTTACTTGAGTCAACAACCTCCACACAATGAGCCTGAACTAACCGTTTGCTTGAAGTTGGGTGTAAAGGCATGTAAATGCAGCCACTGTCATGCTCCTTATTTGAAGTTAATAATTTGTGGCTTCCTTGCATTCTGGTCTCCTGAGGCTATTTCTGCCTGTGCTGCTGGATGATGGTGACTTTGGTGAAATGTCAGCGTAATGGCAGCCCTCGCTCTGATTGTTAAGGTCTTTGAAGCATGACCTTCACCAGGTTTTTGATGTTTTGGATACAGTGGGTATATATTAACTTAGTTTTACCTACGCAAGAAATATTTCCATATGAATATTTTTATTAAGGTTTTGTTAAGTTATGCATAGAAATTAAAGAATACATCACCTAAAACAAAGTGGGCCCAAAATAAAGTGTTTAAGTTTCTATTAAAGGTCCAGTGTGTAGAATTTAAAGAGATATCGGCAAAAATGGAATATAATATAATATAATATAATGAGTATGTTTTCTAGACTTTTCTTTAGTTTATAATCACCTGAAAATAAGAATTGTCGTGTTTCATTACCCTAAAATGAGCCGTTTAAATCTACATAGGGAGCAGGTCCTTGTCTACAGAGATTGTCATGTTGCACCGCCATGTTTTGGCAGTAGCCCAGAAAAAATTATATTTTATTAATACCCTAGCATTTGGTGAGAGGACCCTATTGTACTGCAAGTGATTATTTTATTTTATTTTATTTTAGATTTTTTTCTATTGTAAAATTACTTCATTCATTGTTTTCACTGGTTAAAATCACTGGGTCTATTTATTTTAAACCTCTGCGGACAATTTGGCTTCCCCTAAAAACCTCCTGAACGTCTGGATCAGAAATTAGGTGAGCATACATTAAGTTATCAGAGGATATAGGCGAGCAAACATTTGCAGGTGCTGACCCAGCGGCTCATCTGTGAGAAGCCAAACAGCGTTGGAGAAACACTGATTTTAACGTGAAACAGCCTCATTCAGTGTTCTTACCAGTTTTAATTACTTGGTCTGTTTGTTTTGGAGAGGAAGAGACCTCTGTGGACAATTCAGCTCCTGCTACTGCAATCCTCACTGCTAGATGCCACTAAATCCCCCTAAATCTTACACACGGGACCTTTAAGTGCTGCTCTGCAGAGCTGATAACGTGGCTGTAGACTCTGTAGAGTCAAGTTGATACTTCCATCAGGGGGCAAGTCAGATATTTATAAATCCCTTAGATAATGGCTGTAAAGCTAAAGTTGGTTAGTTTTATGAAAATAGCTTTTTTGTCATATTTGCTGAACTATGACAGATGGTCTGTAAAAATAATCATGTCACTGCTCCTCCTCCTACTGCTTCTAAGGGTGCTTCCACACCCATGTTACACACCTGCCCTGTTTGGTTTGGTTCAATCAAACTCAGGTTCATTTGGGCAGGTGTGAACACAGCAATCACACTCAGGTGTGCACCAAACAACCTGACCGAGACCTTCTTGAAGAGGTGGTCTCGGTCTGGTTACAAATGAACTCTGGTGCGGTTCATTTGTGGTGAGAATGTGCTCCGACCTGGATGTGAAGCAACTGCAGTCACATGACACATTGTTTGGGTTAAACATGAGCATGTTACAGTCCTGGAGGATTATTAATGTGCACCTCCTCCTGTACTGCCTTAATATGCACATTCAGCACATCCAATGCATCAAAACATTGTTTTCTAGTTGGAGCCGCGTCTCGTTTTCAAACTGTATGGTTTGACTAAAATGAACAATGAAAGCAATATAGTCCACGATGAGCAGCGCTAAAATCAACCTGCGTAGTTGTCTCTCCATTGTGACATTAGAGAGTGTCACATTTATCTTGCAAGTGTACTCTTCTTCAACGTTTGCTTTACTTCCTGGATTTTTCCCACATGGAAATTCTGACCAATCAAGAGCAGCTCTCTCACACAAGGCATTTGATCTGGTCTGCTTGTAAATGCTGCTGTGAGAACACGAACCAACTCTAGGCAATTATACAACTTTGGAACAAAATTAGTCCCTGTGTGTGTGCGTCTGTGTTCCACGTTTTTCTCCTCACTGACTTGGTCAATCCATGTGAAATTTGGCACAGTGGTAGAGGGTCATGGGAGGATGCGAATGAAGCAATATTACATCAATTGGCCAAAGGGGGGGTGCTATAGCAACCGATTGAATTGGCAAACTTTGAATGGGCATATCTCATGCCCGTATGTCGTAGAGACATGAAACTTTGCACAGAGATGCCTCTCCTCATGAGGAACACATTTGCCTAAGAACCTATAACTTCCAGTTATATAGATTTTCCGCCATTTTGATTTTTTTGAAAAACACTTCAAATGGATCTCTTCCTAGGAAGTTTGAGCGATTTGCATGAAACTCAGGGAACATAATCTAGGGACCAATATCTAAAGTTCCCTATTGGCAAAAGTTGGAAAACTTACTAAAACTGAGCTTCTATAAGGCAATGAATATTGCGGAGGGCGTGGCTCATCACATAAAGGTGTATAACATCTCAAGGGTTTCACCGATCACCGATCACGTAACCGCCATATGGATTTTTACTAAACTTGGTAGATATGTAGAACAGGACGCCTCAAGGTGACTGGAGAGATTTAACTCTAATTGGCAACTGGGTGGCGCTATAACAACAGAAAAATGCTTAAAAATGGCTAAAATGTGACCAATCACTGTGGCTCCCCCTGTGGCCAAATTTTTTTTTTCTAATTTTTAGTATGACTAAGTCATGGTATGGTATGCTGTACTCAATGGGTATAGACTAGTTTTTGAAGTTTTTTTTTTTATAAAAGTTGCCCACTACAGCCTAAAAGTACAATGACAGGAAAAATAATTTTTATTTAATTTACGTTCTGCAGGCAGTTTATTTTGTTAGGTTTTCTCTTTAGTAACGTTTAGTAGAAATAGAGCAGCTCAGAATACGAAAGCTTTGCTCTCCCCACCCTTCCACAGTTACAAAGAATAGCAGACTGTGAAAGTCTCTGTTATTCTGGGCAAACATGCACAGCGGCCTGTTCATTGTGGATATTGCTTCCATTTGCAGCGTAGTGAACTTTCTCCAAACTGAGTCATTGTATTAACAATCTCTGCCCCTGTTTGACTGCAGAGCTCTGAATGTGTTCCTGGCATCAGCTGCCATCAGTCAGATTGTAAATTGTTGTGATGGAACAAGCACAGAGGGTTTAAAGATGGTGCCATTTATTGCAGTCAGACAGGCCTTTATTGGTGTTTTTTTAAAGACTTTAATCTTTATTCTTAATCAACTACAAGGCTGCTCGATTGTCTCTCATATCTCACACTCTCCTGCTGCTTTTTCTTAAAACCCTCTCTCTGCTTTTCACTCCTCCCTCCCTTTGTTATATTGTTTTCTTTCAACTCCTTTCTTTCTTCACAACATTACCTCATTTATTTTTCTGTCCCTATTTGCCACCTTTTTAAATTACCATTGTCATCTCTGTTGCCTTTGCCTTCCCTCTGTTCTTCCTCCTCTCTTATCTCACCCACCATTTGCTTCTCCTCCATGTGGATCCCTTCCCTTGCCGGTCTCTTAATTGTCTTTCCTTTTAATTTCTGCCTTCCTCTTTACTCCGCAGCATTGGCGGCTCCATCCCCATCGTGTTTTCCTATTACTCTGAGTTCCTGGCCCAGGAGAAGCGAGGAGAGCATCTGAGCTGGCTCTGCATGTTCTGGATGATCGGCGGTATCTACGCCTCCGCCATGGCCTGGGCCATCATCCCACATTATGGTGAGGAAAACAAACAGATCACTCAGTCACAAAATCATTGTCTGAGGCAATATGTGTGTTAGTCAGTGAGATAAACAGCATGTCATTTTAACCATTTAATGTTACATAATTAAATGTGGAGATTAGATGTAATCGTTGTTTCTGTTTGACGGTGGTGGTGGTGGTTTTAAATGGCTGCAGTTTACAGAAATGCATACAACCAGAGCATTACAGTATCAGCGCAGGAAGCTCCTTGAGCACACGATTCAAGTGTTGCAGCTGCCTCTGACCCCCCTTCTCTCTCTCCCGCTCCCCACTTAGGCTGGAGTTTCCAGATGGGCTCGGCCTACCAGTTCCACAGCTGGCGTGTCTTTGTGCTGGTGTGTGCCTTCCCGTCTGTGGCGGCCATCTCCGCCCTCACCACAATGCCCGAGAGCCCCCGCTTCTACCTGGAGGTCAGCCTGTCAGCTCTCACCGCACTCAGACCTTATGGAAATATCACCTGAATACGTTTTGACATCTTGGATGCATAAACAGTTTTAAAAACAGAAAACATGCGGGCACTGTGCTGAAGACAAAACGCTACTCTCACACTTTTCCAGAATATTTTGAATAGATAAATAAATATGTGCATATATACATCATGAAGAGGGCTAAACATACAAAATACAAGTGCTGCTGAATTTTTTATTCCTATTCAGTATATTTTGAACACAGACACACAAAAAGTAAACAGGAAGTTGGAGATGAATACGTTTTAAATTATTCATTTTTAAATGTTCAATACATGAAGGAATCTGTCACAGCTAGTATACAGTATATTGATGTCCAGTGGGCTGGGGATTTCTGCAGTCCATTACCTTCCCCATATTTCAGTAGCTCTGTTTATGTGTCACTAAACCACTGTCAGCTATTTTAACCACAGCACATTATTTCTTGGTACGCTATTAAGCCTGATTTATGGTTGGGTGCTCGACGCTCAACAGAAATGACGTATTTTCATCAAAAGAAAATGTTGCTCGACACTTTTCTTTTATGTCGTGCACCTGGAGGATTTTGTTTATTCGTGGATGATGTCATATTTTGTCCGGCAGTAGTAGTTTTCAATCAACATCGACTTTGACCTGCATTCAGTGTCTCTGTCCGCAGCAGCTCCTGCAGAGCTGAGAGGACAGTGGCCGTTAGGGCTGGACGATTATGGCAAAAATAATAATCATGATTATTTTGATTGATGTTGAAATCACAATTAATAAACACGATTATTCATTGATTTCAATCATTCAATTGTGGAAAAAAAATTCGAATATTCTGCCTTTTTTTCCCCCCGTTTTTTTGGGGGGGACCTTGAACGCAACACCATCTCCGCCAAGGAATTAGAAAGCCCAACACAGACGACTAAATTCTTTCAACAATGTGACTCAAAATAATGATAAAATAGATTTTATTGATGTAAAATAATATGCTGATGGTGACATTTTCCACCAGTCTGGTGTCAGTGACACATACTGCTCTGAGTCGTGCATCTGTCTGCTTGCGCTGCAGTGTGCGCCGAGGGTTTTAATTTTTAGTGTTAAATCAAAAGTTAAACACTATTTATCAGCAACCAGAAGTGTTTTTTCGTTTGTGAATATTTTTATTTTAATTCTAGGGTTGCAAGAAACTACCTTTTCGCCATAATTTGTAAGTTATTAACTTTTTGGGGCTTTTTTTCCCCGCTCGTGTTGCCTTGGGGGGCAGACACGACAGCGTGACAAACTTTGCAAACAATTTCCTTTTGCACGACGTCCGTCAACTTGAAGCCAAAATGTTTCCAGATGACTGAAGTTGTCCTACCTTTCTTCTCAACCAAAGGCTGCCTTTCATGTTCTCAGTAACAACAATAACACATATTATTGATCCACACACGTCACACGCTTGCTGCTGCTGCACATAACACAGGTGCATTCACGGTGCTTTTCCAGCACAGGAACTTACATACACGCCGCGCCGTGCGGCACATTAATCGTGTTTCTTCGATTATAATGTTTTTACGATCGTGAGAAGCCAAAATCGAAATCGTGATTAAAATTAGATTAATTGTCCAGCCCTACGGCAGACATGACAGACTACATGATGGTCCGCACCAAATGTGTGATGTCATCGGGTTATTCTTGTCCTATTTTTATTATTATTTCTATAATTTCAGTCACTGTGTCTGTTCATGTCCCAGACGAAATATTATTGTAGTGACGTAAAAAGCTCCACTAGATGCCAGGAGCTACATTTGAAGCACCACATGCAAACAGTGCAAGTCACTGAATCCTCCACAACAAGTTCCTGCAAATTTTTCACAATAAAAGCCTGTTTAGAAAATGAAGGGATTCTCTCAACCCAAATTATAATGGGCTTTTGATTTTAAACAGATACAGGAAGTGTTGAGTTTGAAATGATGGCGCGATGCATTAACTTTATCAAGAAAAACACGAGCAGATTAAAATATAAATATGAAAATACAGAGGAAATAATAAATAATGGCCTGTGTCTAATGTATTCTGAGTCAAATCTTCTGTTGAAATGTCGTGAGGTTTCCCAGGCATGACGTCGGTTGTCCTCTACTATGATACACTACACGAGATGAAACGATGGATTATCGCACACGCTACTCATTGTCGTTCACGATCCGAGCTGACACCGTACGACGCTGCATCGGGCTATAATCGGGCTGATATCGTGTAGTGTGTACCCAGCATTACTTATAGAGATGTACCGATACCACTTTTTCCTTCCCGATACCGATTCTGATCCCTGAACCTTAGGTATCTGCCGATACCGAGTACCAATCCGATACCAGCGCGTAAAATAAAAATGGATGGGATATGAATTGTTGTATGTCTCAACTCCTGAATCTCTATGTAAAATATTAAGAAATAAATACATAATAGTAGAATGAATGCCATATAACTTTTTATATTATTATTATCCAGTGTTGACACAGATCAAGACACAGGTTAAGGTGCAGCCACACAAGTTGGTAAAAAAGACATTTTAAAGGCTACAGTAGAATGCTTTTTAAACTCCGCTCCGTTTCCGTTTCGTTTGCCTGTAGCGTGCGTATGCGTAATGACATGAGGCATTACGTGTTTTCAGATTGGTCATAGGCTGTACTCGCCGATACCCAATACCGCATTTTAGGCAGTATCGGAGGCATTTCCGATACTGGTATCGGTACAGCTCTAATTACTTAACACAACAGCAATACACTCTGACTGTAAGAAAAGAAGGGTGTCTCTGGTTACCATGGAGACAACTTAAAACCTTTCACTGAAGCTTAAACTGACAACGTGCAGCTGTTATATTTCTGCAAAGCGACACTCATCAAAAGTGTCGAGCACCGAACCACAAATCAGGCTTTATCTTCTCATTTAACTGCTGATAAGAAAACGAATACGCTTTGCCAAGTCAGACTGTTCCTTTAAGCAATTACATTACATCTGCACCAGTGAAACATCATGCATGTGAAGCAGAAATGGCTGAATAAAATTAATGTTTTTATTTAAACAGGGCGAAGCTGTGTCAGCGGTTTTTTATCTTCATTTTGACCTTGAAAAAATGGCAGTGCATGGGAACATTTTCCCTAATTGGCTGCTGAATGTTGAACAATTAATTGAAGTGAATGTTCAAAGATTTTCAACAGATGTAAAATTTGAGGAATTGTTTCTCCAAATGTTTTGTGATGTCGTCACATCACACATCTTACAAGGGATTGATTATTGAATCAAAGCATCACTCTTGTACCAAATCTCATACCAGAAAAAACAGAGGCTTCACAAACTATAGCAAACTGTGAAGAGGTGTTAAGATATTGAGTGTGACGTGAGGTTTGCACCACTCACAGGAAACCCTTCACCCTCCCTCTCTACTGTGGTTTGTGACTAACATGTAAATGTGTTTCTCACCTGCAGAATGGGAAACACGACGAGGCATGGATGATTCTGAAGCAGGTCCATGACACCAACATGAGGGCCAAGGGTTACCCAGAGAGGGTCTTCTCTGTAAGTCACACACAGGAATCTTATGCTTTACACTTGTGTCTGTACGCAGGAGAAAATGTCTTCACACAGTGCGTGTGTTCCTGTCTGCAGGCTAATACAGTGCAGCAGGTTTTTGAGCTCTTTGCTGCATAAATTTGCATATTAATTAAGTTAAAACAGATTTTCTTTAAATGCTTGGAGCCACACAGTTCATATTAATACTTCAATGAAACATGGTGACAAAAACACCTTATAACCTCTTCTTATCACATATATATATCATAGTGTTAATGGTAAGGCAGATCAGGTGCATACATTGATTTTGAATAACATGGAATAATGATAATTTGGGAAGAACATTAATTGTACTGATCACTTGTAATATATTAGAGCAAAGGTTTACAAATTAATCTGTGAGAAAAGACAGAACAGTCAATGAATTTAGGATTTGTGGGCCTGATATCACATGCTGAGTATCCATGTGAAAGCTTGTTATTCACTCACACATGTATATTTTTTAATGACTTGTGTGTGTAATTTAGATTTCAGTAAAGATTTTGATTGAAGCCCTTCCCGAAAAATATGTGTGTAAAGTACGTTGAAGAGGAACACATTTAACAATCAGTAAAGATGTAATTAAAATCTAAATATTGAATGATTTCCAGGTGACCACCATTAAAACAGTGAAGCAGATGGATGAGCTGGTGGACCTGGGCGATGGAGCCGCCTGGCATCAGAAATGGAGGATAAAGCTCACGACACTTTTCCATCAGGTGACACTTTTCCCCTGATTTTACTGTTTGATATTTAATATTACCTGTACAGTGGAACAAAGCAACACATCTGGAGCAGATCTGGACTGATAATCTGACCCATACAGATTTAAAACTTTACCCTTCAGCTTAGAGGAATACTTTCAGCGCAAAATTATCATTTGTGTATAAATTACGCACCCCGTTTTAATTGTGAAGAAAACATCGTTTGTCTTGCATGCCTCCATGGTGGACGAAAAATCCAAAAATGTCTTGATGAATTTTAAGAACAGGGGCGGTGTTTAACAACAGCTGAAACTAGAGATGTACCGATACCACTTTTTCCTTCCCGATACCGATTCTGATCCCTGAACCTTAGGTATCTGCCGATACTGAGTACCGATCCGATACCAGCGTGTAAAATAAAAATGGATGGGATATGAAATGTTGTATGTCTCAACTCCTAAAACTCTGTAAAATATTAAGAAATAAATACATAATAGTAGAATGAATGCCATAAAACTTTTTATTATTATTACTATCCAGTGTTGACACAGATCAAGACACAGGTTAAAGCGCAGCCACACAATTTGGTAAAAAAGACATTTTAAAGGCTACAGTAGAATGCTTTTTAAACTCCGCTCCGTTTCCGTTTCGTTTGCCTGTAGCGTGCGTATGCGTAATGACATGAGGCATTACGTGTTTTCAGATTGGTCATAGGCTGTACTCGCCGATACCCAATACCGCATTTTAGGCAGTATCGGAGGCATTTCCGATACTGGTATCGGTACAGCTCTAATTACTTAACACAACAGCAATACACTCTGACTGTAAGAAAAGAAGGGTGTCTCTGGTTACCATGGAGACAACTTAAAACCTTTCACTGAAGCTTAAACTGACAACGTGCAGCTGTTATATTTCTGCTCCGTTTCCGTTTCGTTTGCCTGTAGCATGCGTATGAAAACACGTAATGCTTCATGTCATTACGTGTTTTCAGATTGGTCATAGGCTGTACTCGCCGATACCCGATACCGCATTTTAGGCAGTATCGGAGGCGTACAACTATAGCTGAAACTATATCAAAACCTCCTTTTACGAGCTCACACAACTCGTGCAGTAGAAACAGTCTCACCTACAGACAAGTAGCGCACCAGGGCGAGCACTTTCGTTTAAACTCTACTGAATGGACTGCACCAGCAGAGATCAAATGCCATTTTTTTAAATTGTGAGGTTTTAACAAAAATGCATGAGAACTGGACTATACTGCATAAGTTGTGTAAGACTAAGTTTTGAATAGTTTTGCTGTTGTTAAACGCTGCCTCTTTTTATTCCAAGTCATCAAGAACTTTATGGATTCTTCATTCACTAGAGGCATGTGAGAAGAAAAAAAACGTTTTCTTAATTCTTTCATAATTGATACACAACTGATGTTTTTGTGGGTGAAGTATTCCTTCTGTAAATGGGAATATAAGTGACAGTAGTGCTAAATAATATGGTGTTGCTCTTCCTAGGGCCTGTGTCCATGTAGCATTAGGTTTTTTTTTCTGAGTGACGGCATCTTTTTTCAGTTGTTCCCTATGAGGAGAGAGTGAATGCGGCCACGTATGCCTGCCTAGAGAAATAGCGTTACACTCAGGCGCTGGTGTCGTCACTGCTGCTTTGGCTCCTGTCTATCCTGAGCTGTATAATTTGTCAGAAGGCTGTGGCTCAGAGGTAGAGTGGGTCGTCTACTAATTGGAAGATCAGTGGTTCAATCCCCGGCTCCTTTATCTGCATGTCGAAGTATCCTTCAGCAAGATACTGAAACAATAATTGTGTCATCTGGGGGTTAAACTACCAACCAAATATTGTAAGGAAAATGATTGTGTTAAAATCTGAGGCACCTTGTATGGTAGCCTCGGCCACCAGTGTATGAGTGTGTGTGTGTGAATGGGTGAATGTGACTCGTAGTGTAAAAAGCGCTTTGAGTGGTCGGAAGACTAGAAAGGTGATATACAAGTGCAGGTCCATTTACCAAAACAGAATGTTGCTGATGAGTGTTGTGCTTTAATCTCCGTACCATAGCTACCGAGCGAATGTTAATGTCAAGATTGTTGTCACTGAAACAAACCTACACGTAGTGCGTCATTTAAAATGAAGCACTGCGATGAAGTGCTCTTCAGCGCCCTGCCGCCTCTTTTCCACTAAAGAAAAACGCTACGTGGTCACAGCCCGTTATCTAACGCTTGGTAAGAGAGCGAATGAGGATCTTTCCAAAAATGTTGAACTGTTCCTTTAAACCAGGGTATGTCATCAATGTGCACTGGGGGTTAAACTACCAACCAGATACTGTCAGGGAAATTCAAAGCATTAAAAGCATCACAAACAAATATTATGAAGGGAACCAGAGTTTAATTTTAATCAGTGTTGAATAAAATATAATCTATAAACGTCAGTCAGAACTGAAGAGATGAAATTCCCCACGACTGCTCAGCTCAGGCTTTATTTATATGATAATTCTCTTTGCCTGTGTGGACAGTGTGTGTTTAGTGACAGGGTGTGTTTGTGTATCAGCTTGTGCTGCTGAGGCTGTCTCACTTTGTTTGCTCTGGGCCTGGAAAAGGGGATTCTGGGACATTGTGTGGAGAGAAATTTGTTTTCAGAGACGCCTGGTGTATGTTAACTGTTAATCTGACTGTACCATATATTTATTATGTCCCTCTGTGTCTCCACTGTATCTCTGTGTCCATGTGTGTGTTGCTGCAGGTGTGGAGTAACTTCCAGGCTGTTTTCTCCCCCGAGTATCGCCGCACTACCTACATGATGATGGCCGTGTGGTTCTCCATGTCCTTCAGGTAAGATCAGGTTAAAGAACAGTACACAGGGTCTCACTTCACTGACAGTCTCAGAGTGGTATCGATCTTCTTACCAAACTCTTTGCTGTAGAGTGAATAAACTTTTCCCAAAGTTTGCGATCTCAACCAGTGAGCCACCTCGGAGTGTGATCTAGGCTGATGGTTTAAAATTGCTTTTTTTTTTTTTTTTTTTAATCTAAATGTGATCTAGACTTCACATAAATAAAAAATGCCAAATTAAAATGCATAATTTCACTGACCAATTACGTTTGAATATCTCAGCATGTCATCAGGTAGAGACAAACATGTCTTGTCACTGTTAGCTATCTAATGTTGCCTGATGTTCAGTGACACAAAATCGTTTTTTAAAGACAACCCTGCACCAGTAAAAGCTCTAAAGGCTGTGTTGAGGAAATATGACCGCAAATGAATTAAATATGGATTCATTTACACTGGCAGGCAGTGATGTCGAGCCGAGAGCGCAGTGTTGAATGTGATGAAATCCTGTCAAATGAGGCGCTAAAACTATCAAAGCTCCAGAGACGCGTAAAGACAAAGCACCCGGGATGTGCTGGAAAGCGAAAGGAATAATTTCTAAGGAGAAGAGACGGGCTTTATCTTAACATTTACAGCTGACAGTGGCATATCACATTTTAACAGTCCAGTTTATTTTCTCCTCTTTTGTCATTTTATGTTTTGTTTTTTGTTATTTATTTCGAGAGGTGGTCCTCAGACATATTTTAACAATCAAAAGTGGGTAATAAAGTTCACATCCCCTGCTAGAATGTCAAAATATTCCTTTAATTACAGTACATGTGTAAGTAGCCCTTTTTAGATAGGAATTGTGCAAATTTGCAGGAAAGCCCAATCAGTCTTCTTTCAGCATTGGCAGTATAAAAACAAAATCGGGGAGTGCAGCAAAATGCCGCCTACCTACTTTTGTTTATACAGAATGCACCTTTTTC
>NC_065511.1:36013343-36059474 GCF_006386435.1 Epinephelus moara | reverse complement strand
GTTGCGGAAGGGCGCCTCGGTCTGTTTAAACTAAAAGGGTTCCGCCAATATGACTACCCTACGAGGCGGAAAATTGGGCACCTCGGATCAACTCGCCAATCCGGCTCTGTGTGTCTAAACGCTCGCAGCTTGCCGGCAAAACGGCCCAACATTCGCCAAAAATCTGGCAGTGTAAAAGGGGCTATAGACTACATTTACATGCACAAAATATATGACAATATTCCTACTAAACTGTTTACGTGGCTGATGAACATTAATATTCCACTGATATTCCTTTTACATGCAGCTCCAATGTGCTCCAAGACTTATACTCAGATTCAGATTTACTTTGCTGAAGCAAAAACATTACATAAACATTCACTGGAGCTGCCAGTTTTTGATACTAACGGGCAAAAGATGTTACAAATATGCCTCTCTTGAATATTCGTGCACGCAGTAATGATTAAGGCTCTGCTGTGTAGGCCTGTTACTGTTTATCTTTCTTGTGACAGCAGCACTCTCACTTTCTCCTCTTCCTCCTCCTCCTCCTCCTCCTCCTCCTCCTCATCTCTCCCATCCAGCTACTACGGTCTGACAGTGTGGTTCCCCGACATGATCAAGTACCTGCAGAAGCAGGAGTACGCCTCGCGCACCAAGGTTTTCGTCAAGGAGAAAGTGGAACACGTCACCTTTAACTTCACCCTGGAAAACCAGGTCCACCGCCAGGGAGAGTACTTCAATGACAAGTGAGTCAGCTGCATCCCTTTTGTCAACGCTGGCCTGTTGAATGAAGGCAAAATGATTCTGAATTGGGTCACGCTCAGTCAGGTGCCTTTTATTCTGAGGGTATTTTTTATATTTCACACACTCTACAATGGACGACTTTATTCGCAAAGTGTTAATACTTTGTGATGGATGACAACAAAGCAGATGAAAATGTGAATAAGGCTTCAAAATGTTTTATTCTGAGCTTGGCTTTGATTGGATGAGAGCCCTGCGGAGTTGTTCTTGTTTAACAAGCCTGTCTTTGATGTTTCCTCTGACCTTGCCTTTTAAACCTCAACTCTGCTTGTGATCTGAGTTGTTAAAATTCTCACACTGTCTTTGCATCTGTCTCTTTTTCTCCCTCCACTTCCCAATCCCACGCTCCATCTCTTCGTTGCCTCTTTGCCTCCATTTCTTAATTCCACTGTCCCTGTGTGTGATTGCTCGCAGGTTCATGAACCTGAAAATGAGATCTATGGTATTTGAGGACTCGCTGTTTGAGGAGTGTTACTTTGAGGACATCACCTCCAGCAACACCTTCTTCAAGAACTGCACCTTTATCGCCACCCTCTTCTACAACACAGGTAGGTTACACACACACTGACACTGTATAATGGTTATTGTAAGGTGGGAACTTAAGTCAGTGAACACCATCAGGTAACAAAAAATTCTAATCAACACTGTTTCAACACAGCCCAAGCAAGGACAAGTTGCAACTATTTTTTTAATTAAACAATGAAGGCATGAACTCATCAACTTTCAGTTCAAACTTAAGTGGCCCTTCGCGAAGTCCCACCTGGACCCATCCCGTCCCTCTGATGCTGATTCGCCAGTCACATCTATCTACATTTGTTCCCTGTTCCAAAACCCAAATCAAACCCTGGAAAGTGTTGGGTAAGCTAGCTGGCTAGTTAGCTGCTAGAGACATACATTAGCCTGATGACTGTATACACATGCTGCAATCGCTTTTTAATGATTACTAGTCCATACCCATTGAGTGCACAGTTGCCCACGTAGTTTCACATGGTGTGTGTTTGGGATACAGGTCATAGGAAATGGCAGATTAAAAAGTCAACTGAACCCATTAAGAAGAGCAATGTATTCAGACAGAGTTTCTGTGAATTTCTCTAGCGCCCCCATTTTGTTAGATGGGGTCGATAATGGAGGGGTCCCCTCAGATCATGTGTGGTCATGTGCCTACAAAGTTGCGTGATGATGGGTGAAACCCTTGAGATGTTATACACCTTNTCAGTCGGTTGCTATAGCGCCCCCCTTTGGCCAATTGATGTAATATTGCTTCATTCTCATCCTCCCGTGACCCTCTACCACTGTGCCAAATTTCACATGGATTGACCAAGTCAGTGAGGAGAAAAACGTGGAACAGACACACACAGAGTTTCCGTCATTATATAGTAAGATAACAGTGAATAAAGACCTATCCAGCTTAACTGGAATAGTGGAGGGAAACAGGGAATCTATTTTCAACCAGCTCTGTGTCATTGCAGCACGTGCAGATGAATGGCGTTTGGCTTCCCCTGGAGCTCCCCACTCATCCGCTGGTGCTGGTCTAGGCACTGGTGGCACAGGGAGAAGCCAAGCATTGTCATCTGCACCAGGCAGCAACATCCAGGGCAAAAAAATGAAACATGGAAGTGCTAAAACCTGCAGTTCATCGAATGGCTGCTTGAGGCTGCCTCCAGATGCCAGTCAATCCCCATTGACCACCATCTTAAAATGTCCAACTAACAGCAGAAATAAACATGTTTACAGGCTGGTACAAAAACGGTTTTGGTCTCTATAGCTAATTTCCCCTTCATGACAACTGTACAAGGGTTTATTTATATATAACTCGCCCGTTTATATCTTAATAAGGCCTGAAGTTATGCATGAAAAGTGCTTTGAGTGACAGGTTGTCTGCCGATAGTGTCCTCAGTCACATCCGCCCCTCACTCCTCCTCAGCTCCGGCCTCTCACCCAAATATGGTCACTTCTGGGACCAAAAAATGGGTGACATCACGGAAGCTATGTCACCCATTGATTGTGTCCTGCAATTTCCTAAAATTAAACAGTGATAAACTGAGTTACTTCTCATTGGCACCAAATCCACCTCAGCAGCAACTGACAGTTTCACACTTGACATTAATAACTCCTTAGTTTCCTGGTTAAGAGCCTGGGCGTCATCCTCGACAGTCATTCTGAGCTCACATCAGTAATGTCACTCAGTCTGCCTACTTCCCGGTTAAATACCGCGTTGACTTTAAGATCCTGCTCCACAACTGAGCTCCTCTGTACCTCTCCGAACTCTTGCACATCCACACCCCCATCTCTCAGGTCTTCCTCTTCAGTCCACCTCACTGTCCCGCCAGCGTTCGTAGCATCAGCTCTGTCTCCACTTTCAAATCACGCCTTAAAACTTTATTTTATAATTTACTTTATAATCTTTATTATAAACTTGTTTTGCTGAGTATTTGTTTGTTGTTATCTGCTGTTATTTTCCCTATCTTTGCCTGTAGGGTGACCTTGAGTGTCTTGAAAGGTGCCTATAAATAAAATGTGTTATGTGGTGTACTGTAAGCTGTGTATTGTACCTGCACTAGACCAATGGGTAAAAACAAGTATAAACTGTAACTGTGATCTTGTCTCTCCTCTCCCTCTGTCCTTATTCTCTCTCTGCTATTTATAGTGCTGATAAGTAGAGCTGTTGGCACAGTTTCACTCTTTCATGTTTGCTGTCAAATGCCGTCTTAGTGAGAGATTGTGTCAGTTTATTGTGCTCTTGTATGGTGAAGGATGGCAGATGGCATTAAGACAGTGTTCATCTGTTGCACCTGTCTGATGAGCACATAGTTAACCTGATATGAAAACAAAAGCCCTGAGCATCTTTTGGCACGTTATGAAATTCACTTTTCGTGGACGCAGTATTTCTCCTTCCCCTGACGCTGAAAAGAGCAGCGGAATAAGCTCCAACTCTTTGTCAAAATGGCTCAGTTACTTTCCTTCTCCCTCTCAACCGGCTGACTGGCACTACACCAAATGCAGCATTGCAGAGCTGCGATGTCGCCTAGCAACCCAGACTGAATCCTCCAGTATTTCAGCTTTAAAATTGCGGAGCTGTCTCTCTCCTCAATCTGTGTGATTGACTTTTCTCCACCGAAATGACAACAGAACATGTCACGTGTTGCAACTCAATGAGAACTGTATCTTTGTTTGTGTGGACACAGCTGCTGAATCTACAGTGGGCAGTGTGCCTTTTCTAAAATGTACAAACACTTAGGTACAATAGACATATCAGGTCAAGCTGTCACTCACAGCTGCTATCAGTGGCGGCCAGGAGTCGCTCATTAGAATAGGAATTAGAAACTTGTTTCCTTATTAAAGCTTAATCTTAATCTCTTTTAGAACTTAAAGCTGTCTGATAGTTGCCATAGTGAACCTTTATCATCACGATGTGGCACATGTCAGTGACTGGGAAGATGGTTTTCATACTTAGCTGCGATGAAATGACTCTCAGCAGATCATACTGGGATTTGCTTTACTGCTCATGATGGTTTCTATCTCAGTGGGTGACGAGGTGAGACGACCTGGGTGATGCAAACAGATCTAGGCTTCTTACAGCTTGTCAGTGTTCCCTGGGAATGCGCTTTGTGCGTCCTTTCAAATGTAAGCCTATGAAGATCATATAGGTTACTTGCCGCATATGTTAGTGTGTTATAAGAATATGTACTTTGAATATAAAGCCGTGCACTTTAAGTGTGTGAAACGGGAAACTCAGTTCAAGCTCCTGGAGGGCTCTGTCCATGGTGCTGATGTAACCCCACACTACAGTGTATTCTGTAATACACTGTGCAGCCTCTGCATAGGTGCAGGCTCATGTGCTGCTGCAGCTGTAGCACAAGAAATGATTCAAAATATAGCTTTCTTTTTTTAACATTTTTTTAATGTTGCTTACATTTTGATTGAACAATCATAAGGAAAGTATTGTCCTGTAACAAGAGCACAGCATTCCTGACATTTATTGTGTTTAAAAGAAGGGAAATTCTGCAAAAATGTGTTGATAATAATAGTTTGTTGTTGGGGTGTAACAATACAAATACTTGTATTGAACCGTTGGGTACGAGGCTTTCAGTTCAGTGCGCATTACAACCCAAATAATTTATTTAACTAATCTTTTTATATCTGGAAAATAAAATTTACAGCTTAAATTGTGTTTAATATTTTGTTCTCAGTGCCACATGGATATGAGACCCTACTCCTGTAGTGGAAAACGCAGGCTTTAGAAACAGGCTTAAAGAAGTTGAGCCCTGGGGCGTCAGTGGCTTAGTGGTGGAGCAGGCGCCCCGTGTACAAGGCTGTTGCCGCAGCCCTGTGGCCCTTTGCTGCATGTCACTCCCTCTCTCTCCCCCCCTCACACTTGTCTGTCCTATCCATTAAAGGCTAAAAAAATGCCCCCAAAAATATCTTTAAAAAAAGAAGAAGTTGAGCCCTGTTACGATATTTCTTCGCCAAATCCAAATGTCCAGACTTGACCGCACTTTCAGACTCGTGGACTTTGCGGGCGCTTTCCCGGGAAGTCTAGGAGTGCTTTGGGCTGTCCAAATTCACAATTCGTTCAAACTAAACAGAAAGGTCTAACTTCATGATATTAGTTTTAATAAATAAATGAATTAAGATAACATACAATTTAAGAATCAAGGTAATTTCACCGGCATTTCTACCTTTTGCTGTATCAAAAACATACCATAACGTGACACCACTGTATGGTATTGAACTGAACCGTGAATTTTGTGAACCGTTAACAGCCCTAGTTTGTTGACAAGAGTCTCCCCACTTGTCCTCTCACATTTACTCCAATCCACTCTACTGTGTTGCCTTCATGATGTTAAAATGTTGTCAATCTTTACTTCCTGCAGGTGTGTAACATTTAAAAACTTCACCGGAAGGGATCACAAATTGAAAAATGAGTTTTACTAATCATCCCCTTCAACTCTGCTCCCTCTCTGTCTGCTCTCTCTCCATCCTCCACACTCCCCTTGCTTTCTCCTTTCTCCCCAGATCTATTCAAGTACAGGTTGGTCAACTGCAAGCTAATCAACAGCACTTTCTTGCACAACAAAGAAGGCTGCCTGCTCAGTGACGTCAGCGATGAGAACAATGCCTACATGGTCTACTTCGTCAGCTTCCTGGGCACCTTGGCTGTGTTGCCAGGCAACATCGTCTCCGCGCTGCTCATGGATAAGATCGGACGGCTGAGGATGCTAGGTAATAAGAGTGCAGGGCACTCAGCGGCATGTGCATGGAAAGGAAAGTAGAAGGGGAGCTAAGTTTGTATATGATTGGAAGGCTGAGTGTTAAAGTCAGAACATCCTGCTCTTCCGTACAAACGCTGGGCTCTGTGTTCAAGGCACTGCTCTCGTTTACAGCTTATTCAATCCAGCTTGGTTGAAGTGCAGAGAAGTTGCTGAATGAATTTGTACTTCAGCACAGGATTTGAGTTAATGTGCGTAGTTAGATTCCAGCACTGGTTATCAGAGAGAGTAGCTGAAATTACAGTGATAGACCTTTTTCATGGAAGACATTTTGACTCGTCACAGTAGGAGAAGCACAGGTGTAATGAATGTCATTAATGACGGCTGATTTCAGCATCCTAGTATCGTGCATGTCGGCTCACTGTCACTCTTACTAGGACCTCTGAACTGAACAGAGCCATCACTAGTGTCATTAGTAACGCCTGTGCTTTTCCTATAATGATGGGCCCTAATGTGTGCTGTGAAAAATCTCTATCACAATCCATGGGACAAGTATAGCAGCATTTCTTTAGCTCACAAATGTAATAACCCAATCATTAGAATTACTCTAAAACATAATTATCTAAATTTGATTCTATATGTTCATGTATTTGTTCATGTTCCTCAAATTTCTATCTTCCTAATAATGGACAAACAATATGTGGACTGTGAAAAATGCCTCTCTCTCATCTTGGTGAGCGCGCTCTCGACCGCAAGTAAAAATGTTCTCTTACTTAAGAGAAAAGCAAAGATAATAAAACATTGGTGAATCCCAAAAATCAATGGCTACCAACAAAATAAGAACAAACCGTGGATACAAAAATAAGAGAAACTTTGTTTATATGTTGCTCATAAATCATAAAGTTTTAAGAATTTTGATAAATGAAGGTTATATGAACACGAAAGTTAGCGTTGCCCTGGTTTCCTCGTCAAAACACTGATGGGATTTCTCCATTGGATTTTGGAATATTGCAGAAATTTAGCTCTGTGGCAAATTAAAGTTTATGAGACTTACATGTTTTATTCAGTGAGACAATCTTCACAAATTGACACCATTGTTATGATTGTTATGAAGCCTAAATGCAATCACCAGAAGTAAAAAGCTAACATCAGGCTGTAAAGGAACTACACCATGGACGCATGACTTCAACGTCGCCACCTCAACTAGGCTGCAAAGCCGTGTTCATCATGATGAAGCGCTGTAACTCTAAGCTTCAAAATTCAGGAGTGGGGTCAGTAATGCAATGGTACTATGTCATGCAGTCGAAGGCGTAAGGATAGGTCAGTGACGTCGACACAGGAAGTGATGGGTGCGGGGCCGGGCCCTTGTTGTTGTGTATGCTCCAGGTTTAGTACATGTGCAGCTGAGCCGAGTAGTCCAGTGTTTCATATTACGAGCTGCTGTGTTAATAAAGTTGACAGAAGAGAGTCGCAGCCGCCTGATTATATTTCTGCACAACACCACAGGGTATTTACGTTTTTTGTATTTTATGTTTTAGAACAAAACGCGAAAGTCTCTAAAGCTTGTGTTAACCACAGACCTTATTTCAGGCATCTAACAAAAAAAACAGCATTAACTTCAACACTAAGGAACCAGAAGTGCTAAAAATTCTAACTTATTTCATGTTTTTGGACTCATTCCTGCACCACTCTATTCATCACCGATCCTAATGCTGTCCCTGCTGACTCTACAAATGCTTTTCTTCCCTCTGAGAAACACATATTTTCATTAAAGACAACACCAAGATATTACTGGACCGTTTCACTGGGCAACAGCTTTGGTCCCTCTTTACTTCCTGTCAGGTACTGCATGAACAAACATTGCAACAGGAAATACAAAGGGACCAATTTAGAGTGTTGATGTTGTCAAGTTTGAAACGGCTTTGACCCCAACTGAAATGTGTGGTTTCTCTGTCGCTCTCTTTGCTTTCTAAAATGTATAATCTGTGTTTTTGACTATCAGTAGCAAGTCTCCATTTAATAAACTATAAACTCATGATATCCAGCGTGAGAAGTGAACCAACAAATCTAATCGCAGAGTGATACATGACACTAGAAGGGAGGCTGATGCTACCATGCTGTAGATGATACTTCCTAACTAGGACTGAGACAAAATTTGCTCAGTGTATTCAGGGTATATATATATATGCATGATTTCCCTCCTTTCTTGATACATCACTCTCTCCCTCCACCTTTCCTTCTCTCCCTTTGTCCACCTGCAGCGGGCTCCAGTGTGATCTCTTGCATCAGCTGTTTCTTCCTGTCCTTCGGCAACAGCGAGTCAGCCATGATTGCTCTGCTCTGCCTGTTCGGGGGAATCAGCATCGCCTCCTGGAACGCCCTGGATGTGCTGACCGTCGAGCTCTACCCCTCTGACAAGAGGTAGGCAATTTAGGCATGCCCCGAAATCTCAATGACACCGTGATGACACAGTCAGTGGTGCTGAATGACGTGTCAGATGATGTCATAAGAGTTGCCCTACGATGATTGGTCAGCTCACAGGGATGGATGACATTGCAGGGTGAAATCATTGGTGGTGCATGTGATGCAAAGCACTTGGCTGTCTTGTTGCCACCTAATGGCTTTAGTAGGATGTGCTTTTCATTTTTTTTGGGGCCCACTATAAATAGCTGGGTATATAAATTCAACTTAGATTTATTAATTGAAAGCAACCTGATGGAAAATATTGTGGGTAACATAATTAATGATGTTACCAAACAGGAACATGTATATTCTGTATTCAGTGTGAGAGCAGCTGTTCATTTTACAAGATGTAGCTCCACCTTGTGGTCATACAGAGTCCCTACAGCCTTTACATTGAATGAAGTGCAAATGCAGATTACATTCTGAATCAATTAACAGCTCACTTTTAGCTGTTAATCTCAGGAAGAAAATGGCTGTATCTGGGATGAGAAGTGAAAAACAAATCTTGTGTTGCTGTATAATTCCACTGCCTTTCTCCTTTGGTTGTTTTTATAACTTCTTAAAGCTGAAGTTGTTTTTATAAAATAACATTTTGTCATATTTGCTGAAACTGTCACTATATCCACATGGCATTATATGAGACAGGTGATCTGTGAAAAAACAATCATATTCCTTTGTCTCTTTGTATTGCTCATTATGAGTATTACCGCTTGTGAACGACCAATCAGAGCAGCTGTAGATCGTGTCAATCACTGCTCGTGAACTGGGTTCAGACTGAATCAAGATTCTGTTACTGCATTGCCTGTTTCTCACCTCAAATGTTTTCAGAAACAAGTTTTTTCCAAGTAAAGCACATACATATACAAACAAACAAAGCCAACCAACATAAACAACACCTAGACATAAAGGCTGACAAGACAGAAAGTATAGAAAACACTGCAGTATATTACAACTAAGAGTGAATAAGCTAATGAATTTTAAAAAAGAGATTGTACAGCAATGTGATATTGACATCGACAGATGGAGCAATCAATTACTAATTAATAATATTAATTAAGAAATATTTTTAGTGGACTGTTTAGCTGTAAAATGAGAACATTTGACCCAGCTTGTGGGCAGTGCTTAGTATGTTGCCCGACTGTTTCCAACTTAGCAGCCGGGTCACAAACTCACAAACTCTCTCTCTCTCACTGACTGAGTCTTCTGATTTTTTACAGAGACTATCTGTCTCATAGTGCAAACTAACTGTGCTCCTGTGCTAACGGTATTCTGTACAGAAGACATTTTTGCACTGATTGCTAAAAAACACTTCCAGGCCATAAGTAAACTTCATATGTGTGTAATCTCCAGTTCCCCCTCTGTCATACCTGACCAAGCAAAACACCATCACGCCATTTGTTCCTGTGAGATTTCAGTAAGTTTGCTAGGTGCGCCCACAGTGCTTGACAGTCGAGGGAGGGGAGGCTCCAGTTGTTACATGTGTTACCTTTTCTTGAATATATGTTTCAAAGTGGGAATTATTTTAACATCAGTGCCAGGTGATGACCACTTGGCAGCACTCTTAGACTGCACATGTAAGTTTTTGTTCTTTTTTGTTTTGTTTTGTTTGTTGGTTTTTCAAATCAACTTTATTGAGACAAATATGCAATAAATTTACAAACCTAAACTGCAGCTGCAAGTTTGTCAAAACAGACACTGTTTGCAAGTCAAGTTTATACATAATTTATTTTAATTCATTTAGAATATATAACCAGATAATATTTCTATGTGTTTTGTGACTTACGTAAATGGTTACCTGTTGCTTTTAGAATTTATTCTATATTTTATTGATTACTTACAAAGCCCTGAGAGGCCTTTCCCCAAGTTATATGTCAGATCTTTTATTGCGTGATGTTCCTTCTCGCCATTTTGTAGGATAGCAGCCATACGTTGACTCGAGACAGTTGAATAAATAGACAACCCATTGCACTAAATGTACACTGTCGTACATGCACAATTGTGAACGCCTTGAGTTCTTCAAGACACAATCTGATGCAGCCTTGCTAGAGTTTTAATGAAGAACACGGCGGGCGTTTAGCAAGAGCACAAAGACCAAAACCTACCAAATGACAAGATTGCTGTGTGCCCATTCGGAAGATCAGCGGTTTGATTCCTGGCTCCTCCAGTTTGCATGTCAAAGTATCCTTGAGCAAGATACTGAACCCCAAATTGCTCCTGCTTCCATCGATGTGTAAGTGTGTTAAAAAAAAGTAGCAGGTGGCACCTTGTATGGTAGCCTCGGCCACCAGTGTGTGAATGTGTGATTGTGGCTCGTAGTGTATAAAGTGCTTTGAGTGGTCGGATGACTAGAAAGGCGCTATACAAATGCAGGTCCATTTAGCATTTAAGCTTTGATTATCTGCACCGCACCCTGTACGGAACACCATTGGTTGCCTGTATGAAACACGTTTGAGCCTCTGATCTCAACGCTCAACTGTGGAGGCGTTACTTTTCTCCTCTCTTCTTAAAAACTATCAGTCGAAAAGACATCAGTCCAAGTGTAGAAAGTCCTGTGGATATTCTCCTGGAGAATGAGCACCCAAACATGCTTGTCTGACTCTTAACAACATAGGACGTAGGTGAAAAGTGTATGGAACACTGCCAATACTTTGTGGATGTAGTGACAGTTACAGCAAATATGACAAACATTATTTTCATAAAAGTTACCAACTGTAGCTTTGATATATTCCCGAACAACAGACAATAACCTGCCTCTTTTCTCTTTATCTGTCCCCTCTCTTTCCTCAGAACCACGGCTTTCGGCTTCCTCAACGCCCTCTGTAAATTAGCGGCTGTTTTAGGCATAAGCATCTTTACCTCCTTCGTTGGTATCACCAAGGCTGTGCCCATCCTGTTCGCCTCGGGGGCGCTGGCGGCGGGCAGTTTTCTGGCCCTCAAACTACCAGAAACGCGGGGTCAGGTGCTGCAATAGTGTGGCGCCAACAACTTTCCCAGGGGGTGGGGCAGAAGAGTTTTCACCACACTGTGAATGAGCAGCTCAAGAGCCCTCCAGATCCTTACCTCTGACCCCTGTCTCATGATTATAGAGTAACGTTTGTGCACAGATGCAGATCTGCTGTAAATATTCGGGATTGATGATTATTTGATGGGTGATAGTGACGCTGTGACAAACCATTAGAGTACCTGAAGAAACGTCAAACTGAGGCAAATTTCTGATGAAGTAAAAGTAATATTAACATGTTCAGTGAGAGCATGACACTTCATATGATAGATTTAGATTCAGCCCCCCTGATATAAGTCCATACACCCGGGGTTGGAGGTCAGGAGATGGGGGCTCTTGATAATGAGCCATGCAAATAGACTCATAGAAATGACCACTAGCCATTGTTGCAGAGTTCTCTGTAGTCACCTCCATTCTTCTGAGCAAACTCACCTGTCAAGTCTTGAGTACTTTGCCATTGTCGGACATAGAATCAAAAATGCGACATCTTCTGCCTTGATTTGAAGCATTTTTGACTTTGCGGGGTAAAACCAAGACACACCTCTCTTGGCTTTCTCTTAAACAAAGACCTGTCCTCATTCTTTATCTCCTGAGGTCTTGTGTTGATGTACAGACTAACTGCCATTTTTATAGATAGAACATTCCAGGTTTGCTTTTGTTGATGTTAGTATGCGACAAGGAGATCAATCGAGCCCCTTCTCCCTTTAAAGCATTGTTTCCGATCACCTCCGAGCAGCCATGAGACCGTCCAGATCCGTTAACGGACACGTCTCCCATGCCAAGTGAAGATTTTGTGTTGTCATGGTCACCATTTCATCTTAAAGAGTAAGTTCAAGTGTACATTTAAAGCACAACCATTTGCCAGTGTGAATGTCCCTAACATTTTCTTGACTCGATGAAAATGTTCAGAATCTCACACTCAGTCACCAGTTTTTCAATCATACTGTATATCCCTTTGTAAGAAATGCCTTTTTAGTCCCTCCCCTCCCAGGCTTACAGTATGTTTGTCTCTTATAATATATGTTTTGGAGGGTGTTATGCATGTCACAAAGTATGTATGTAAATTTATGACAATTGAGAGTACAACATGTAAAACAGCGTTCTGGACAAGTTGCATTTGCTCATCGGTTAGTCTGGCTTAAGTCACCCGAATATTTTTGACATTTCCTACCCACAAAAAACAGCACAGTGCTTTTATTCTGCCGTCGGTAGCAGTGATACCGTGTAAGATGATGAACCTCACACTCCACAGGATGTTCTTAAAATTAAAATATTCCTTAAATCATACACACAGGTGGGAAAAAAAGCAGGTAATCACAAAGGAGGGAAAGAAATACTCTAAAAGTCTTAGTTTTGACGGTTTCAGTTCAGGGGTGTGTCAGAGCTGACAGACTATAATCTAATTGTTTGTGTGAACTGAATGTTTATATTAATGTGAGTGTGCTTCTTAGTGCGATATTGAACCTCTGTGCAATATTGAGATTTTAATTTATTTTTTATGTCTTTTACCATTTCATATTTGGCAAACATTAATTTTATTTGTGAAAGGTTGTGGGGTAGCTGTCTTATATTGGTAAGCGAACATGGTGTGATAAGATACTGGACGTACTTAACATGTTTTTTGCTCTTGGATCAAGACTGGCTTGAAGATCAGCATAGTTCTGATTTTTTGAAGTGGGGTTGTATGAGGTATTTATCCATAGATAGTGTATTATGCACAGTAGATGTCAGTGGCGACGCCCCCAGTTTGGAGAAGCAGGCTGGAATCCAACATGGAAGCTAAGCAGTATACTGCTGTGAAGGGTCCAAGCTAAAACAGTCTTAAAAAGAGTTTAAGTACACACTACATTTAGAATATTTTCACTGCTTTACCTTAATGAAAGACAGTGATTTACAACTGTAAAATAAAGCTGTTACATTGCTCTCTTTAAAGCCAGACTCCATTGAGAAAAACAGTGATTTAACACTGCTGAACACAGGAGCTGCAGGTCTACCACTGCCTCGAACAGTTAGCTTGTTTGTGTTATTGTGTAGCTTTGGTGGTTAAAAGGGTGAGTTTGGATTCACCGAAGTCACACAATAACACAAACTAAGGGACTGATCAAAGCAGCGGTACACCAGCAGCTCCTGTGTTCAGTGAGCTAAAATGACTGTTTTTGTCAATGGAGTCTGGTGGCTTTGAGAAAGAATAGATGGGAAACTGCAGCCGTTAGTGGCTTCCCCGTTGGAATGGGCTGTCTGGCGGAAAGGTAAAGCGATAAAAATACTATTTATTATTTATTTTTATTTGGTGGGACTTTTTTATATCTCTGGGTCTTGATCACGAGTGAGGGTAGAATGGAGTGTGAGACGGATCGGCAGTGATGCAGGCGCTGCGCCGGTCCGTCATGGTGAAGAGGGAGCTGAGCTGGAAGGCGAAGCTTTCGATTTACTGGTCCATCTACGTCCCAACCCTCACCTATGGTCATGAGCTCTGGGTAGTGACCGAAAGAATGAGATCGCGCATACAAGCAGCCAAAATGAGTTTCCTCCGTGGGGTGTCTGGGCTCAGCCTTAGAGATAGGGTGAGGAGCTCGGACATCCGGAGGGAGCTCGAGTAGAGCCGCTGCTCCTTCGCGTCAAAAGGGGTCAGTTGAGGTGGTTCGAGCACCTGATCAGGATGCCTCCTGGGCGCCTCCTGTTGGAGGTGTCCTGGGCATGTCCCACTTGTAGGAGCCCCCGGGGCAGACCCAGAACACGCAGGAGGGATTACATATCTCATCTGGCTGGGATCACCTCGGGATCCCCCAGGAGGAGCTGGAAGGTGTTGCTGGGGAGAGGGACGTCTGGGGTGCTTTGTTTGGCCTGCTGCCCCTGCGATGGGACTTTTTTTTAGGTGACTAAAATAACTTTTGTTGCTAACTCCACCAGCCTGCTTCTTCAAGCTGAGGGAGTGCCGACTGACATCTGCTGTATGTCATATACTGTCTATGGATAAGGACCCCGTGCTAACCCACTTCAAAAAAATCCGAACTGTCCCTTTAAGCATCAGTAGAGTAAATATTAAAATTGTTGGAAAATTCTGCACCCAAAGTAAAACCAACAAAAAAGCGTTGGACAGCAGAGTTGTTCTATTTTAAATTTTCCTAATTTAGGATGTCCTCGGGGCACGAACAGGAACATGTTGAACAGTGAGGATTAATTGCAGCTGAAATGGATTATTCTAATGAGGGTACAGATTTGGAGTGTGTTTACTTGTGCTTTATTATACAAATGTAGCTAGATATAACATGAGATTCACTGTAGAGAACTCACTGCCAAGGGCTGATTGTCATATATCCCCACACTGGTTACAGCACAGAGTCTTGACACAAAATTATTGCCACATTCCCCTGATCTAGAGAAGCATGGGTGATATGTTCACAATTGCATGATAAAAAGAAAAACAATCATTAACATGTAAAATTAAAGAAAAAAAAATGTTTTCGTCCAAACTGCCATTTTGTAGGATAGCAGCCATACGTAGACTTGAGACAGTTGAATAAATAGACAACCCATTGCACTAAATGTACACTGTCGTACATGCACAATTGTGAACGCCTTGAGTTCTTCAAGACACAATCCGATGCAGCCTTGCTAGAGTTTTAAAGAAGAACACGGCGGGCGTTTAGCAAGAGCACAAAGACCAAAACCTACCAAATGACAAGATTGTGAAGTGCAGTTGTGAACATAGGTGCTTCGAGCTTTGATGACCTGCCCCTTGCATTTCACTCCCTCCATCCTGATCTAACTAAATTTGACATCTGACCCATTATCTATGAGTGTGCCATGAGTACCGCCTCTCATTAATTATTGCCAAATATTTTCTATGGCCTGAGTTTACACATTACACCATCGACTCTCTGTTATATGAATATATGTAAATAAAAGTACTTATAATGTAACTATTAAGATAGCTCTTCAAACCTTTTGACCCCGGGAAATATATATTGCAGTCAGTCTTTGTAGGTTCGCAGCCAACGATCATGCGAAACAAGAACACCTGGACTCGTTATGGTAATGAAGACCTTTTCCAACTCATCTGATAACCTGTCTGAGAGAGTCCAGGTGCTCTTGTTTTGAAACTGCAAGAGATGATGGCGTCAGGAGCCAAAACGGCCGGCAGGTCAGACCACAAAATTTGCCCTCTTAAAAGCACATTGATAGTATGTAAATGCACATTAACTGTACAAATATAAAAGCTAAGCGTCAGCAGTCCTACTCTCTGTATGTCGTCCTGTATCACCCATGAAATTTAAGAACAACGATGTCAAGATAACAGTTGTATTTGTTCAACATGGAATGATGTTAAAGCGCTAACCTGTCTCAGTGACTCAGTTCAGGCTCCGTCAAAGTTGAAATCGTCTCTCGTAGATACATATCTTAGCTTACGTTACAGGGTTTTTTTGTATAATGAACTTGTTGCCTGAGCAACAGTCAATCGTGAGTGCAAAAAGTTAACAAAGCAATAAGTGTTTGGGTATTTGTCTCTTATTCTCTTCTTCAAAGCTATTGGGAATCGGAGCACATTACTATATGCTGGCCTCGTCCACTAAAATGCTGAGTGTTGGCTTAATAATGGCACAGCTGACATTCGTGTGTACTCTCTGAAACAACCCTAAGTCTTGAGGCTTTTGTCAATAAGATTGCATTGCCATTAATTAAATGTAACAAAGAATTTATCACCTTTGTCATTGTACTGTGCTGTAGAAACTGTAGTTGATTGTAAGTATAGAAACTGTTTGTGGAACCATGAATATAAAAAAAGGTATAAAAAAAAGAAGTGTAAATGAACAATGCTGTATGTTGTCTTTGATTTTGTGTATTTTGTAAATGAGAATGAAATATAAGTAAATACATCAATGTTAAATACCGGTTATGAATCATAGTTAGCCTAAATGTGACAACATCAGTTCTGTTAAAAGGTGTGTGAGATTTTTTTTTTTCTTATATTTTCTCATTGTTGATTTTTGATTGGGTTTGCACAGTGTTGTGCAGCTGACCCTTTGGAATCACAATGAATAACAAAGAACCATGAAGAATAAACAAAAGTGATGAAAAGTCAAACTTTGTCATTTCTTTATGTCCATAAGCACTGCTTTACCTTTATAACAGACACAAAAAGAATTTCATTATAGTATGAGAGATTTTTAATCAATGTTGCTTTATGAATAAAAGAAAATGGCTGAAAGACGACAGCTAAAATGCTGAACTTGACACTTCAAAGCGGCTAGCCACAAACCAATGGATGACATTGCGATGCCTATGTCGATTATTTATACAGTCTATGATTCAGATATGCTCAAAATGCCTCCTCCAATATATTGGATATTATTTTTTATTGATTTTTATTTTAAAAAATATTTTAAAATAATAAAAATACACCACATTACATTATGATTGATGAGCTTGAGGAAAAGTCCTTCAAAGTTTGTAGTATGGTGGCTGCAAAGATACATAAAAGAGCCTGTTTGCCTTCTAAACTAGGAGCACATGCTGAACTCTGGGGTGTGTCCCAGGGGGGACGATACCCTTAGAAGCTCGGGGACACTTTACTTTGAAGGCAGCCAGGTAAGGAAAACAAGTATACCCAACAAAATGTTGCAGGAATGTAGCATACACAGTTAGCAATGGACTTCACATGACAATATTCACAACTTGGACTATTTTATTGTGAAAACTCTTTTCATTCTTTTGATTGATGGACTCGTATGAAATAAAGGGATATAAATAGTCAAGGAAGGGACACATATTTGGACTTAGGACAAGTTCATAGGTAGGTTGTCAGAACTTTTCTTAGTCTCCCTTGTTTATAATGTCAGTCTGAATGAATTATTATTTGATGCTCATGGTTTCTGAAAATTAACTGAGCAATTGAATTATGAAGAATCTAACCAAGCTAATGATATGTAGCATATGCACAAAAATTTCACATTACCCTTTCATATTTTGATGTGTTATGCTAACAGCTTTCAAGGCTAGCCTGTGTTTTAATAATTTGAAAGCTAAGACTTAATTTGAAATAAGACAAAAACCTGCTGTATATTTATAATGTAAAGCCTTTAATTCATATGTTTGCAGCTTTTTATCATGCGTTTACAAGCTACAAAATTGCAGTTTCAAAGTTTCATATTTTTAAATCCAAGACTTTTTTTAAAATTAGAATCAAACAAAATCCCCCAAAATTGACACCTTTTCAAGAATATACTTCTTAGATTGTCAGTATTATTGCTGCTACAGGTTTTAGTGTTACGGTTATGGTTTTGTGCAAATGTCAATGTCTATAGTATGTCATAACAGGTATGTCATAAAAAAGTCATAGTGAGTGAACATTTAAAAAAAACAAAAACCACTCTTTCACCCAAACTTTGACAACCCCTAAATCTAAGACTTTTGTTTCCAAATGCTCCTAAATGGTCCGTTTAGCTGGTAAATTCCCCCAAAAGTTATCCTGCGGGGAATCCCCTCCACATTCCCTGCTGAAGAGATGATTAGGGCCTTCCTACTAATGATTACCGTCCTGCAGGTGCAGCGATACTGCTACAGGACTACAAAGTGTTAAAAGAACTACACAACCCAGACTGTCTTCACATCCGGTGAGTGTTGCGTTACGACATCAGGGACGCAACTGACTTTACTTGCAAGGTGAGTAGTTCGCAAAAATCACTCTACATTTTAGCTTCATGACCAGCATACGTGTATTAATAAACACTGGGCGATATTTATTCTACGAGGAGCTGTTTGCCGTTACAGTGTCTCAGTTCTGTTACATATTGACTGGTGTTTATCACGAAAGCTAACAGCTAATGCTAGCAAACAAGCAATGAATTGTGCTAGCTCAGGTTTAGCTTGGATGTTTAGCGTTAGTTACCTAACTGGCATTGTAAAGGCACTGCCGTTATTAAAAACGGTGTCACCGACTTATATGTCACCATAACGGTTGTACGTGACGAAATTCATTCTATTATTAATTTTAGTGGACAACAACGGCTCTCAGTTTATCTATTGCTAGGCTGATAAACTGTGTTAGCTAAAGTGAACACGTAGTCGCTTCGTGTACGACAGGTATAAACCGTCATACGTTTGCATAACTTCAGAGGCTTTGCAGTTGCATCGAACTCCTCCAGCAGACACATCTGTCCCCATCACAGAGGTACAGTTGTGAACTACACTGACAGGGGTCACTTTATTAGGTACACCTGTGCAGTCTGTTGCAATTCAATACAACAGGTCTGCCATACATTCTACCTTTAGTTTATAATGTTCAGATTGTGACATGGCGTTGTCTCAACTATAGCAGTGTGTGTTTCCAAATGTAGGCCACCTTTACACAGAACATTTTATGTTTAGCAGCAGTTTCAGGACTCAACAGCACTCAGATGAGGCTTTGCATGCAAAATAAGTTTCTTTAAAGAGCTGTTTTTCGTGTAAAGGACCCCTAAATTGACACACATTAGATCATGAACCCCCATTTTATAAGATTTTGCTTCAGGGACCTCCATCTAAAAAGACTTTGGTTGTTAGATTTTGATTAAGACCAGAATTTGGTGGTTGTGAACTGTAGAATTGTACAGTTGAGAAGATAACCATGGAGGAGCTGAACCTATGATCAGAATAGTCACTTTTTTGACTCTTACTGTCATTGGGTTTACTTCTATTGTGAATTAAATAGTGACAATAATCTATTCCCCATTTGTCTGGGGACCCCTTAGGACTCTCTCAGGGACCCTGGGGGTCCCAGACCTCCTTGTTGAGAACCGCTGTAGGCATTTGTACAGTGGGTAACTGATCCAGCCTTTTCTCTCCTAAATCCATTTCCAGTACTCAAACTCAGGGTATCTGCTGATACCATGTACTAAACCAATACCAGTGTGGTGTATTTGTACACCTCAAAGCTTGTTATTAAATCAAAATGCCTACCAGAGCATGAGTATCTCTCAGTCACTAAATATACATATGCTGTATTTACACCCATCTGGCTTTCATAGGTGGTCTCCTGCCACAGCCTCTGATGCTGCCTACTGTCTTCCGCTGTGTTCGACCCATCTCCACCAGTCTTGCCTTAAGCCGGCCTCTGGCCCACTTCAGACCGCACATGGACCCAGACCCGAGCCGGCCCGTTGAGAGGTCCATCAGAACCAAACTGACCGACAAACTCAAGCCGGATTACTTGGAGGTCCACAATGAAAGCCACATGCACGCTGTGCCCCCTGGCTCCGAATCTCATTTCCGTGTCCTGGTTGTCAGCTCCGAGTTTGACGGACTGCCTTTGATAAAGCGCCACCGTCTGGTTAATGAGGCTTTGAAGGAGGAGTTGAGTACCTGTGTTCATGCACTGGCTATCCAGGCAAAGACTCCTGAGCAGTGGGGAAGTAACCCCTCCCTGGCTAAGAGTCCGCCTTGCATGGGGGGCTCGAGGGGAGATCACACGATGGAGGAGAAACTGAAGGCTGGGCGGGAGTGAAGGGTTGGACTATGAAGCTGTTGGACTGAGCTGTGAAGAAGGCAGGTGAATGCTGCAGGAGAGGTATAAAGATCAGTGTCATTAATGTAATGGCAGTCAGGATTCTGTTGAGGATTTCATTACAGAAATGGCTTTCTATGGTTATTCTATCATAATAAAATGTGAATTGTTAACATAAAATCATCAGTGTGTTTTAGAGGTACATTTGCACAATCAAACAACCATTTTAATAGTCTGTTTCATAACAGGTGGTCGCAGGTATTTGTCTCTGGTGTTGAATTATGGTAGTAAAATTCAAATAAAACACTGTAATTCCATAGACTAATGTGAGGATTTCCATAGCAAGGCTTCTGCTCATAGTTCGTAGTCTCAGTGATTCCACATTGGTGAAGTAAATAGTAATGTTATTGTCAGAAAAGCCCCCATTACCTGAACATTAATGAAGGACCAGGCGGAGGATGATTGTTTCATTCCTGTATCCGTGTCTTCAGGTGACCATTACCAAGTCAGTAAACATGGTATGCCTTCGACAGGCCTGCCACCCCGTCAGTCAAATGTGTTAAAGTTGCTGCGTGTAAGTCTGGAGAAAGATATTTGATTGTTGAGTGTCATCCCCAGATCACAAAACGCCAATGCTTTGGGTTGGTGGGTCGGAAGAGACTCGGCAAGTAACTGTCTTTTTATCCAGAATTGCATAGTTAACCTGTAAATGTAATTGTCATCCTTCTGTAAGGCCCAAATAATCATTTAATCTGTATTTGTTTTCGATCATATTGATGCACAACAATCAGATTCACAACCAGAACAACTCCAATACACATTCCATGACTGAACAGAGCAGAGAGAAGAAAATCTTGATTTGCCCCCCTTTCTCAGAACTTAATTAAACAAAAGAAAAAGATAGATGGTCAGTCACAGTTACTAAACAACAAACACTTACACTAACCTCAGGAAAAAAAGAATAAAGAGCCATACACAACAATTCACCTTCAACTGAGGGACAGATTCTACCTGACAACTTCATATAGTCCAATTATTCTTGCCTTATTAATTTCCATAAACTGAAATACATTTATACAACCCTTTAAATAATTCTGTAGAGAATCCATAGTTTGACATCAACCATGGAAGTATACACATCTGCCAGTCTGTGCACACTGGTGTTTAAATATTCTTCTGTGATCCTCATCCTCC
Organism: Epinephelus moara; assembly: GCF_006386435.1. Lineage (NCBI taxonomy): Eukaryota > Metazoa > Chordata > Actinopteri > Perciformes > Serranidae > Epinephelus > Epinephelus moara. The sequence continues at coordinate 36,038,344 of NC_065511.1, read as the reverse complement.
AGAAATAAAAACTTAATAGTGTCTGTAAGTCAAATAAATCTTGAAGTATCAGTCAACATCATTACACTAGTATCTTTGAAAGTTTATTAGCAGATTGCCCCTTGAGATGAACCATCTCGTTTTTGAAGGGGTCATGGACACAATCACAACATAAAACCTGCCTACATGGCTCTCATTTACTGACCCACCCGCACATCATTCCCATATTATATTGTACTACTATACGATAGTTAAAAACCATATCAGATTTGGAATTTTAAATTTTCTTGTGACATGAAAAACAAACTTAGGTAAGAAAGTATTGCTGTTAGATAGGCACCTCATTGACGTGACATGCCTGTGCTGGGGAGTATAGTGTCAGTACCACTGACTCAACACATGATGGCAGTATCGCACAATTATATGGCAAACTAAATTGGGTGAGAGGGCTGATGAATACATGATGTCTATATCATTCCCATTGAAGTCAAATTTTCCACTAAGTGTTCATTTACTCCACATGAATTCACATGTAGTCATATTTAAAACACAATCTGGTGATAAATTAACACACAAGTAATCCCAGGACTAATGTGTGATAAAGTGAACCCACCAATATATTTTAAAGTCTTTAAAAAAAAAAAAAAGGAATCTAAATCCAGTATTAAATGTTTGAGTTCATAATGTACAGGACACAAAACACAGGCAAATAGTCTTTGTAATCAGTGGTGACAAAAATCTGTGATTCAGTTATCCTATGCTTCAATAAATAATTGCTCAGCTATACTAACTTGATGATAATTTTAGCTTTTCAGTGATTGGCTGACGACAAAAGTACAAAATGTTCAGTAGTTTGCGCTTGTTCTCAGAATGACACTCTTTACTGTGTGTGTGCATGCATGTGTGTGGGTGGGCATCTATTTTTGTCTCGGGGTTATATGTGTCACCGTGAAGGTCTTCTTGTCCTACCCTCAACCCTGATGACGGCCAAAAATCACTCCTCAAGCCCGCGAGAGTGATGAGACAACACATCTATGTCAGAAATGGTTGGTGGGAGTCTTAACAAACACGATCCTTTACCCCAATTATCATTCATCAGCCAGATGAATTTACTCCAGATAATGTTTTACAGAACTATGTCCAGATTTGACGAGAAATAGTTGGGACGAAACACTCCACAGAGCCAAAGCAAAGTTTTAATGCTTTGCTGCAAAAGCTATTCAAAGTTATTGTTAGCTCATAAAGACAGGCCTTCAGTGGAATGCGGTGTCACCTCAAGGTAATGCTTGTCGTCTTCTACAATCATCCTCCGCCTGGAATTGACAGCCTGTCAGGCCTCACAAAAGGCCCCGGTGAAGAGGGTGAACAACTGGTGTCACTGGTTTGGAAAAAGGAAAACAGTAACACAACCACTTTATGACCCCTGCTCGCCCATTAGAGCCGGGCCTAAGGGGGCGAGAAGCAAGGTCGGAGCTGTGGGAGAAAGCAATAAGCTGGGCCGCACTGCCCGGGGACCCGCAGACTGTCTCTGCCGGTAAGATTTACGTGTCACAGTTCCAGGTGCTGTTATGATAGAGAGGGAGAGACGTCAAGTTGTCAAGGGTGATGAGGTGGAGTGCAGAGACTTGTCTTGCACTTAAAAGGCTGGACTGTTTTACATGTGTGAGGAGTACATCACCTATTTAGTCTGCGGCAGTTAAGCAGCAAAACAACAGGGTGATCGGTCAGATCACCTTCACAGACTGTGACTTGTTTGGGCCAGAGGTTGAATAGCAAGGGCTCTAACTGACTTTCTTTTCATGCACGTGTGTATTCTACAATCAGATGATTTCACTTAAATAGATGCTGATAAACTACTTTTGGCAAGAGGAGCAGGCATTTGAGAGTAGCCTTAAGCTGTGCAATTAAGGGCTAATCAGGGGAGAGTACACTTAAGTTTTACTTTGGAGAGAAGTCTCTGAGTAAACTTTCTTAAAAACAAAAGATCGCCACTATTTTGGAAATCATCACTCAGAGCAATCAGGCTAGGCCTCTTCACACTTGGCGCACTCTGCTGTTTTCATGAAGGCGTCTCTACATGAGTAGAGTTTTACACAACTAATCTTCCACTGCAGTTTGTCACAACACTTGTACATGATTAGATAATTCTCTTTCCACCCTTCACTGTTGATTCGCAGGTGAAATTGCACTACATCAGAGTCTATTAAGATGTTATTGCTCAGGTTGGTAGTTTTAGTAGCATAGTGGCCATTGATTAATGTATTTTTTATTACATTCATCCAATTAAAAGCCAAATTAAAGTTTATTTACAAGCCGATATAAGGATTAAATTGTTTTCCATAAACGGTTGATATGTCTGTAAATGGTGTTGGTTTGAAATCATCATCAGCCTTTCTTTATGCAGGGAAAATTGACTGAGCATTAAGTTCTTTTACAGCAACGCCCTGAATTAACATTTATAGGGGCTAGCAGGATATATAATATATGATAACAACCACATTAAAATGGTGAAAAAGAAAACACAACTCGCTGCAGTGGCTGGGAAAAATGATTAACAGCAATTAAAACAGTAAAATAAGGGAAAAGTCGATTTAAAAAAAAAACCAAAAATCTGCCAGAGAGTGAAGTTATGGAACAACAGCAACAGAAGTAAAAACAATAAAATGCATAATGATATGTAACAATCATGTCTGTGAACACCACGCTACGACCATTTCATAACATACACTTAAAATGATCCAGTGACACATATCTGTCTAATTTCAAAACCTTTCGTGACTTGTTCCATTTATTTAATGCGCAAAAAACTAAAAGCTAATTTACCGAGCTCAGTACTGATCTGAGGAGTTTCAAGGGACACAAATTCCTGTGAGTATGTCTGATGTCACTGTTGAGTATTTCAGACTTGCCAGGTGTTAATGAAGTACTCAGATTCTTTACTGAAGTTAGAATAACCAGTACAAACAAAAGTTCTGCATTCAAAATCCTACCTGAAAGTACTTGCCCTGCAGGAAAATGATATAATCTATATGATATTATTAGATTTTTAATTCTGTTGCGTTAATGTATTATCAGCATTTCACAGTTGTTTATATGCAGTTAGGTAGTTTTAGTCCAGGAGTTCCCGCTTCTAAGGGTCGTAAGATGGATCTAAGGGGTTGCAAGATTATTACTATTATTATTAGGAAAGACTTGACAAAGTTAATTTTTTTGGACTTATCTCAGAGGTTTGCTTCTTTATGAAATATCGGGAAAATGCAGTTATTTAAATCAAACCATTACAAGGGCCTCAACCAGACACTGATATTTTGTAAGGGCTCAGACAACATTTTGTACACTTAACATTTATTTTATGTAAAATATTAAATACAAAGTAACTATATCTGTAAGGTAGATATGGAAAATGACAATAATTCTGTTTGAAATGTAGAGGAGTAGAAGTATAAAGTAGGATAAAGTGGAAACACACAACGTACAAGGAAGTACAGCACTTGATTAAATGTATCCACCACTGAGGTGAACTCTACTGAAGGGCCAAACTATGTCATCACCACATGAGGATGAACACAATAATGTGATCTGATAAAATAGCTCTACAGCACATATCATAAATAAGCTATTAACTAACTGTGTATTCCTGCTCTGTAGTAATGACTGTATTTTATTATAAGGACTTCCTTTAATTTATCCACCTTTACTTTACTTTGTGTGCTGCTCATTCAGAGCTAATTTACAGTCAATGGATCATGTACTTCCACCATGTCCCGACTGCAGTGGTGATGGATCTGTCTCCAGTCCCAGGTCTGGCCTGTACGGCTTGGAGGGTGCAGCAGGTCAGTGGGAACCCACCTTGGCAGCGCTGCCTCTGCGTCAGAGCCCTGGGACAGATGGTGCCAGGCTGGGCTGAGACCTCGGGCAGCGCAGGGTTCCCGCGATGAACAGCCGCTGATTTACGCTGCGGCTCCGGACCGAGGGCAGGGGTGCAGGGGGGCTCCTTCTGCGCAGCTGACCCCTGCTGGTTGCAGGGTCATCTATCTGGAGGAGGGAGGGGGAAGTGGAGGTGGGGTGGGTACGACAAATGGGTGTCTGAGAAAGGCTGGTTTGGTCATCCCAGGGGACTAGCTTCATCCTGCGGCCCCCCTGGTCAGCTGCAGGATCTGTGCAGCATGTGTGTCTGGAGAGCCTGTTAAACACATTTCATTTAAACCCCCAGTAGGAACAACAGTCATTACTTTTATTGTCTTTAATGTTAAACCTCGTGTCTCTGCGCAATAGAAGAGGTTTGCCATTTGGAAAGCAGCACAGTTTTGTCCCTGTAATACTTGAAAAGTGCTCCAGTATATTTTGTAGCAGAATTATAACAAAGGCATCTTAAAAATCATCCGTCCTAATCACAGTTTATTAATCAAAGAATGACTTTTAACGGCTCCCCTGCTGCTCAGGTGATTAATCTTTAGCTGGTTTTATGTTGTAACAAAACTGAGTTAAACTTAAGGTGATGGTAATAGGCTATTAAGGCCTTTTAATTGGGAAGCCCCCCCTCCTTCTTCCTTCACCCTTAACCGACTCTCTCCTCACCACACCGCCAACTAATGAAATCAGTGAATAGCCAGCTTGAAAGGGAAGGACAAAAGCAGAGATAGGGAGAAGACAATATCCTTGTGTGGGAGAATTAGTTACACTCAGTAGTCTAAGTATTCAAAGCGCAGAGCAAAAAAAAAAAAAAAAGCAGGGGCTAGAGAGGGATTAAGAGAAAAGTCCACACAGGTGGGTTTCTGGGAGGGAGGAGGGGTCACATGACAGGACGTTACCTCGTTTGATAAACAACAGCCGGGGCCCACAGGAAGGAGGAAGGGAGTTATTTTATAGGCGGAATTAACTGCTTCACCACATCAGGTATTCATTATGGTAAATCTCCCAGGTGTGCTGTACATGCAAGTGAAGTCAAACATCTTAGGAGGTTAGATTTGATGCAAAACAACTTGGACTGATAGATATTTGCCGGGACAGTGAAGGTGGGAACAGGGAGGGACCTCACAAACGGAGTGTAATTTTTCATTTCATTTATTTTATTTTTAAGGACAACGCACATCAATCAACATTTCTGTAAATGTGCCAGTGTTACCCAGCTGACTTATTTTCAACTGCAGTCCTTAGGCAAGATGTTTTGAAACCAATTAAAGGATAAATGATGCAATTTTAAATTATATTTTTTGTTTTTGTCGCAGAAAAACAGATTATTTTCTGTGCACACTCAGAAAACAAGATACAGAATCACAGGTAGACCTCTGCACCATGTTTTCTAAATTTATTGAGGCATTAAAAGCAGCTTTTCCACCACGAATTACAAAAAAACAAAAACAAATTATGTGTTAAAATTAGGTCTAAATTCAGATATAGCAACTTTATTTAAAGGTTCAGTGTGTAGGAGATTAGATTTAGGGGGATATATTGGCAGAAATGGAATATAATATGATATGTATGTTTTCTTAAGTTTATAATCACATGAAAATAGCAATTGTGTTGTTTTTTAACCTTAGAATGAGCTGTTTATATCTACATAGGGAGCAGGTCCTCCTTTACAGAGATAGCCATGTTGCACCGTCATGTTTCTACAGTAGCCCAGAACAGACAAACCAAACACTGGCTCTAGAGTGGGCCATTTGCGTTTTCGAGTTTTCGTGCCAGCCGCTGTAGTTATCAATCAAACAGTCAATCAGTCAAGCTTTATTTATATAGCACTTCTCATACAAAAATGATGCATGAAAAGTGCTTCAGCTTAACTTCTCCACCATGAGTGTATTGGGAAAAACTGATTTTTCTTGAAGTGAAACTGCTTTATTACAGTGTTTTTACCTGTTTTAATCAACTGGTCAGTTTGTGCTGGAGAGGAGGAGACCTGTTAAAAATGTCCTGATCAATGAAACTGAAGGAATTCAGACCAGCAGAAGTTTCACCGCTAGACACCACTAAATCTTACAAACACTTCTTTTAATTTCCATATATATATATGTATATATATATATATATATATATATATAAACATGGTCACAATTTATTTTAGCATAAATGCATTTTTACTTCAAATGATCACTGTAAACTTCTAATAATCAATTAGTTAATTCCACTCTGGTGTAATAAGGTGTTATCAAGTTCAATAGTTTTTTTTTTTTACCTAACTGGGAACAATGGTCTTGCAGTGCTGTGCTGAAAACAGTGAGAATTACTGTCAGGAGGTTTAAGTGTTCCCAACATGTCTCAGTAACGGGGCAGCTGGTTGTAATTCCTCACTTAACCTTTCTTGTGTCTAATGAAGTAAAACCAATGGTTAGGTTATGGAGAAAAATATAAAACAATCAGGTCTGTGTTGGAATGTCATATTTTTGTGGTTTACGTCACTGCAAAGAATAAAAGTTGTTGATGTCGGTGAATTATTGTTTTTGTTTTTAGACCAATAAGAAAATTATTCTGGGAATTAAGGACATGTCAAACATCAACATTTTGTTTTCCACCATTTACAACTCAAAAAATCCCCTGAGTACACATGTGGTCATCAGCTCTGCAGATCTTTGTCCTTCTCAAATAACCAAACAGAAAAGAGATGCCACTGAAAAAAAATTGTAACTCATCAGCAGACGCCGAAGATGAAAAGTGAATTGTCAAAGAAAGTAACATCTGTATTTTCACTGACGTGTGACCGCCCTTTTGTTAATGCTTTTTTTTGTGTGTTCCCCCTGCCTATAGCTCAGTCAATCACATGATCGCAGCAGTAAGTCATGAGAGTGTTTTCCTGGGGGGTGTTAAAGCATAGGGCTGGTTAGGCTGGTTTTCGGGCCAGAGTGCACAGGCCAAGGCCTCAGGCCTGAGCCCTGTACACTCAGTTGCTGACACGCATGCTGCTCCCCTCCCCTCCCCTCCAGGGCACTAACCAGAGGAGTGTGCATGTCGAGACAGATGGGTCACAGATAAGGCTCTTTCAAGGCCTTCTCTCTTGGCTCCCTCTGTACCCCCTCTCAACCGCTTCGCTCAACCTCTGTGATCTTCCCACTCTGGCTCGCTAGCTTTGAACCTGTGCCTCATTCCTGTTTCACCCCCCTCTGTCTCCACTCGCTGTCAATCACATCATTTTCTCTGCAAGCTTTGACCCCTTTTGCACACATTGGCTAGTTACCCTTTTGCCTTAAGCAGCTTTCTCCTCATAAACTTCTCCTGACCTCTTATCAACTTTCATTCAGCGTTTTAAAACAGCCCCTCTTACGTGAGGCTGAGCTGAACGTGCTTTATGTTCCCGCTCTTGGTATCACGATTGCCCCAAATCTCCCCTCAGCCTCTCCAGGGCTCCCAGTTGCTCATGGCTGAACCCTGACACATGACTTTCTACCTCCCTTTTCCCTCCTTCAGCACTGTGGAGGATTACATTCACTTAACCCCCTGGAGTACTCTGCACCCTATATGATCATGTTTATCTTCCGCAAAGCCTGAAGCTATTATCATATCACCTTATTATGTTATTGCTTCTCCCCTTGGGTATCACTCAGTGCTGATGTTGTTAGTCAGAGGGTTGTAAGTTATTCAAACATGAGCGTTTAGAATATTTTGTGGTATTTGAATGACAGCCAGCGCACAGGAACACGCAGCAGAGCCATGGAGCATATGATATTCACATAGCTGCTTTTATAGTCGCTGCAGAAAGACCCAGCCACACTCATAAACCTCCACTCCGACATGTTTGTCATCATAAAACCAAAGGGAGAGTTAACAGAGATTGAACACATTTATGGCTCGGCTTCAAATATCATAAAAAAAAAGAATTGATTAGCACCAGGTTTTCTCATGCGGGCAGCGGTGTCACTTTGCACCTGCTGACCCCTGGTTTTAGATGACATACATAAATGTTTGTGTTCGTTATTATTTCTCCGTTTGCAGAGATGATAGCGGCATGGCTCTGAGCGTGGCAATGTCTGCTGGTGGGTTCGTCCACCACGTTGGTCCAGACTGAGATATTTTAACAACTATTGGATGGATTGCTATGAAATTTGATTCAGACATTCATGGGTCCTGGAGAATTAACCCTGGTGACTTTGGTGATCCCCTGACTTTTGCTCAGGCTCCACCATGAAGCTGACATCTGTGGTTTTAAGTGAAATGTATCAACAACTGTTGGATGTTTTGCCATGAAATTTGCAACGCGTTCTCACTCCCAACTCTCAAACATGGCAGCTGGGTCAGTGATCCTACGCTTCAAACTGTGACACTCTAGGTACTTCTCTAGTGTCAGTTTTGGACAAGTCAGTTTCCACTCTTGACATGAAGAAATATAGATTTCAAAGACTGTGGTTTGGGTTACGATGAAGTCGACTTGTAGTATCACTTGGGACACTAACAGCGGCCTCCTGGGTGAAAGTCCTGTGTTTGTCTGACCCGTCTGTCCACCTCGACCTCCTCTCTACACAGACATTCTTGCTCTTAATACTACATCCGTTGCTCTGGGTGTCTAACATTGCAGACGATAGGTTGACATCGGAGATACCTAAAAGCCAGGTGCGCCTAATACCGATGCTAAAGGATGCATTCTGATCGGGGCTGGCTGTGGCTCGGGAAGTAGAGCTGGCTCCTCCGGTCCACATACACTTTGGAATGCAATTTTGTCCAACCACAGCAACTTTACTGCAAATCTGACTTTTAAAATGGGTCAAATCTCAATTCATTGTAGAGCTGCATGCTGCGGATTGATTCACTCACCCCCTCTTTGCTCCTCTCTCTTACTCTCTCTATTTGTTTTTATCATGAGACTACTGCTGCAGGAGTGTGAGCTCTGCACCCGGGATAGAGTCCCACACACAGTGACAGGGCTAACTGCTAGCATCACACGACTGACGTTAATTACCAATGTTTATTAAGGAGTTTAACAACATAGTCGAGCCATTTCTGTGGCAGTGTGAGTTTTCTAGACTGTTTGACGGCTTGGTGTCGGATGTTAGCCGCTGCTGTGTTAGCTCGTGCTAACTGAGCAGAGAGAACAGGAAGGTAGCGGCTCATGGACAGGGTCCTTCAGCACTGAATAGGTGCTAATCCTGTTTGGAACACTGACAGTTATAGTAACAGGCTCAGAATCCACAACAGCATCAAACTACTTTTGCACGTTCCACTTTGCCCCGCAATTCAGTTGCAAAAAGAAGCCTATTAACACTACAACATGCTTCACAGCTTCAGATAAGCTGCCGTGAAATCAGACATTTCAGGCGGCAACAATCCCAACAACAGCCAGCGAAATCCTGGAGGGACTGCTATATATACTGATAGAGATACTGAACCCCAAATTGCTCCCGTGCCATTGGTATGTGAATGTGTATGAATAAAAACACTGAGTAGCAAGTGAGACCTTATGTGGTATCCTTGGCCACCAGTGAATGAATGTGTACGTGAATGTGGCATGTAGTGATAAAACGCTTTGGGTGATTGGAAGACGTTGTTGGAAGGCGCTGTACAAATGCAAATCTGTTTACCAGTTTCCATTGTTTGTCAGTACTACACACCGTGGGGCGTGACAAAGCCTTGGTATTTGACTGAATATGACAACAGGTTGGAAAATTCATACAAATATTCATGTTCCCCTCAGGATGAATTGAAATAACTTTGGTTTATGAACAAATACCTGCAAAGAATAGTGACAAACCCATCAGCTTCAGCTATACCTGTGTTCAGTGCTAGTTAGCAAATGTTAGCATGCTACATGGTAAACATTATACTCGCCAAAGTCACCAAAGTAAAGCCTCACAGAGCCGTTAGCGTGGCTGTACACTTTCGTTGTAGAGTCTTTTTCCGTTTTGGTTGCTTGTAATCTCCCAACAACATGCAACACTTTTGTACTAATTGTATCCCATCTGCTTCTAAGAGGATGATTCACTGATGTCACCTCTATAGGGTGTCTTTGAGTCCTATATTAACCCATAAGCGATATTGTTGAAGCTGCACTTTGGGTCAAAAAGGTCAGCCATACGTGAGGCCAGTAAACGCAGGGTTAATCTCGCCTCTTCCAGATGTACCAGCCAACTCAAAGGAGCTGCGAAGGCTCCACTCGGACTTCCACAGAACGTGATCTATTGTTCATCTGTCAGCAGCGCCGTGATATATTCTATCCTACACTCGTGGACAAAACATACCCCGGCGATTATACAAGCGGGGCCATTCGCTCCGCAACTACGCCAGCCCGGTGACTGTGGACACCAGGCAGCTTGACCCCGGGGTCTCGCACTTCTTTGTTTCCACTGACCTCTGTTTCTTTTACCCCCCTCTGAACCTAAAACCTCTGTCCTTCCAACTCCCCCCCCTCCTTTCCCTGCCTCCTTCTCCCACACACTCTTCACACACATACAAATAAAGAAATGGGCCCCCTTCAGTTTATTTTATTAGCACTTTGAAACCTGGGCCTTTTACTGGGGAGTGGAGGGAAAAATAATAGGAAGGGGCTTTAATTAGGAGAGTTATTAGGGCTCAAATAAAACAACGGGGTCAGAGGGAAGCGCTGGGTCAATTGGGAGTGTGTGGGCTTTGATATGAGGACTTTGTCATCTTGGGTTCGACCCTCATATCCTCAGAATAGGACAAGGCTGGGGGTAACACTGAAGAGCTCACAGAGTGTCATTAAGGGATGTGCTAACTTTCTGTGTTTGTCGTAGCAGGGACGATGGCTTTATGAATGCTGAGTGTGTGTGAATGAGTTCTGGTTGTTTACATCTGACTGCACTTTCTACTATCTGGTGGTTTACACTGTGTGTGCAGGAGGGTGCATGCGTGCCACATAGAGCACTACGCGCAGCTCCAGCTGTGTGTTTGTGTACACATATGTGTTTGTTTAGTGCCAGGTGTGCCGTCCCCTTCCTTTGTGATCAGCCCAACCGCGGATTGTGACGTGGAAGCCCCCTGCAATTTCCTTTATTCAACTCTTTACTGGCTTCCGACTCCGTTCATACCTCAGTGTGCGAATCCCCTCTGTCCTCCTTCTCGTGTTCCCTCTCCGCCACTTCCCCTTCCCCTCTTCCTCTCCTCCAGTGTAGCCGCTCCCTTCGGCTTTCTCGCTGTTTACCAAACACACCAACGGCCTCCTCCTCCTGCTCCTCCTCCTCCTCCTCCTCCTCCACCTCCTCCCTCTTCCCTCGCTCCTGCACATGCATGTCTTTGTTTGCGCTCATCTGAGTAGAAAATGGTTCTCAACTACCGGCGGGGCTGCAGTGTGAGACAGGAGGCCTTAAGTGGTGCTCGCCGTGGGGGAGAGACAAGGGACTCTGGATGCCGCTGAGTGCTGCAGACGCTCCTTCCACCTCCTCTGGGGGTGTGGAGGGGTAAGGGAGGGTGAGAAAGGATGAGGAAGAGGAGGGGAATCCCCAGAGCTTGGCACAAAGAGAGACTGTGAATGGTGGAGTCCTCACAGCACATAATTGCACTTTTTGCTGATATATTGTTAATTTTCATAATAAATAATTGCTTTTTTTTATGACGACACCCTCCGTCTGTCCCGATATTTTTTAGGGGAAGAAATAAAGCCTTGACTTGTTCAATATAATGTACATCTCTGTAACAGTGATTACTTTTTGCCAGGACTGCGTGTGTTTGCGAAGGAAGTCATCTCCATGTTGATGATGTGAACGTCATAGCCCTCAACACATGTGGAAACACAGAGATCCCAAGAGATTTGGATTAAACAAACAAAAGGATTGGTGAGCCAGCGCAATGCATTTCCCAGAATTCACTGAGCGGTTGAAAACAATATTTGGCACAAAGGGATTAAACCTTTATCTCTAAACTTTTGCATCAGTCACAGTCAGAGGCCGCTGCTACAGATCTGTGCAGAGGGAGAGAGCAGCAGACAGATGTGTGAGACAGATGTGTATGAGAGAGACGGAGAGGACAGAGAGAGCGTGCTGCTGGGTAAGATGTAGGTATTATAAGTGGCTTGCTGCGAGATGACCAAGTAGGTCAAGAGAATCAAGGCGGGAGTGGAGGGGCTCACAAAGCTGTGAGGGGAAGGTCAACCGTGAAATCCCTCCCTCCTTGCCACTGTGACCCCCCAGGGAGGAGCTGTGGACAAGCAGTGAGGCATGTGTGTTGCAGCAGAGGGGAGAAAAGACGTGGGCATGCTATGTGGCATTGGTGGCATGCAGCTACAGTATATGAAGCTACATGACCAACGGTATCAGGGGTGTCACTTAATTTTGATTTTGATAGCCCGACACCCTTATACCAGATTAATTTTTAGGAAGAAAATGCAAAATAAAGTGAAAAACGAGAGGCCTGTCCTTTACTTCTGGCTTCCATTAAGTCAGTGAGCATTAGTGCTGCCTTTCTAAGCGCTATCCATGTAGAGGAGGTGAAAGTTTAATGTTTTTGATGCAAATGTCTTGCCTTTTATCTTATTTTCTGTTGGCTTTTCTGCTAGACAGCTTTCTGGCTGTGGTAACATTTGGAAACATGGTGCCCACTGCCCACCCTCAGGTCTCCACCAGGCCCCCAGTAAGTGCGCCAGGCTTTAAAGCCAATTTTCGTAGTGGCCAAACAGTGGAATTACAACTCCTGAGTCCATCATGTGATGCCACTGGGCCCAATCAGTTTTTCCCATAGACTTACATTGGGAAAGAGAGGTCTGTAAATCAGTGGATACACTTCTTTATGTGAGCGTCAACCCCTGTGAAATGACTTGTTTTAATATCAAGATTTAATCCATTTGGTCTGATAAGATTTCAAATGTGTAGAAGAGCCGCAAGATTTAATAATTTTATCCCCATTCAAGTTAGCGGAGCGCTAAACCAGAAGTAGCTGGCTCAACTAGCAGAGGTCTCTAGTGCACATGCTCAGTGGGCCAAGTGATGTGGAAGCAGTGTTGATCATCTGTGTAATTTAATACTGCAGGAATAAAGCTTTTTTGGCTTCATACGCCACTGAGCAACTTTCATAGGAATGAACGAGGTCTGAACTATCCAGGTCTTTTAATGCATCCATGGTCTACACTGGTTAGCGAATGTTAGCCTTGGCCACTCTGCACTGTGCACCACCCACTCTGATGGGAGCTAGCTAGTGGCCCAGGTTAGTTGGGCCACTCATTCGCAATTACCTATAGCTATGTTTCCATCCAAAAGTGATTCGAATCATTGGGAAATGCGCATTAAAAGAAATACGAATCCTGTGTGTTTCCATTAAATGTACGGACTTTGGTGAAAACTACGAACTCGCGCGGGTTTTCTGCAGAACCGGAAACAAAACAAGTCTTGCATTCTTCTTCTTCTTCTACATTTTCTGGCGGTTGGCAACCAGCTTGTAAATGCATTACCGCCTTCCCGACCCGGAGTGTGGATATCACCATGGAGAGAGGTGCGCTACGTCAGACTTAATTCGAACATAACTGTTTCCATCCCCCGTTTTGCGAATCAACATTTTTTCGAATCAACCAAAACCCGGCTAAAGCGAACGTATTTTAGTTTGTGCGAATCAGGGGATTTTAATTCTAATTTTGCCGTTTCCATCATAATTTTCCGATGCGATACGTCTAGATGCGCATCTAAACAGGCTGATGGAAACATGGCTACTGATACCACCACTGGAATGACGTTGCTTAGGAAACATGGTGGCTGTCCTTCAGTCTCCTCCCTCCTCCAACCCTTTTAGCATTGTTAACTAATGTATGTTATAGCACCACTAGCCTTGCTGAAACTGCTAACGGTGCTAACAGTGCTAGCAGAGATAACATAGGCCTAGTTAAAATGCTAAAGGGAGTTAGCAACTCACAAATGAGCTGCTTGCTCACGGGACAACCTGGGAGGAGATCGGAGGGCAGCACAATGTTTCCACAGCAACTGTTGAGCAGTCGCTGCAGCTAGCTCCCACCAGACCAAGGTGGTGCGAAGTGTAGTAAGTTTCAGAGTGGCAAAATACACCTACAGACCGACCTGCGTAACCAGTCAAAAATAATCTTGGCAGTGAACTGATTAACAGTTAATTGGATCTAAAGCCTGTGTGTTGGTAAAAACGATACCTGTTTGCTCAAGCACACACCGGTTTATTTACACCAAAAACACTTGCAGCACAGGTGAATTAACTGAGCTCTGAAATAACATTTATGTTTATGTATTAATACATTTAAATATTTAGTATTGACTCTTTGGAGGTTGTTTCTCCCAAAATAACATTTGTCTGTGCACGCCATCCTTCATAAACAGCCTGACCTCAGGCTCAGTGACAAATTTGTCAAAAACAATTGTGAACAGTTCAGTGAACTCGCCGACACCCCGAGGAAAGTTTCATATGTCCAAGGCTGAGGCCGTTTGAGTGCTGGCAGTTTAAAGTGCTCTCAGTGTCGCCGTCTTGTCGGCAGGTGGTTCCAGACTTCAGATGTTTCTGCAGAGAAAACTATCAAACTGACCACATGTTGAGGCAGAAATGCATTTATGTGCAGCAGGTACATCTAATGGAGCACAGATGCTCCAGGTAGACAGGGCTGGTAAGTGCCTTTCAGGATGAAGGCAGAAATCCAGCTTTATACAGGTGTGCACAAGCATGTGTGTGTTTGACTGCCTGTGTGTGAGTATGCCTGTCCGAAGTATCTCCACTGTGTGTACAAGAGAATGTGCACATATACTTGCAGGTTTAGTGTTTGCAGTGTCAGAAATCTCTGCACAAGTTTGTATCAAAGATGTGTGTGTGTTTCATTTTTCACTTTACAACTTCTGTTAGCATACACACCTGCTTGCCTCTGTACTGTATCATTTGGTAGTTTGTAATAACATACTCTTCATTAAGGTTTTACAGTCAAAACTATTGGCTTTATTGGTTTTAATTTAGCACTTATTAACTCTTCAAAGATCAGTGACAATCCATTAAAAAGGACAACTCTGGGGTTGCCTGGTTCATAAAAAATCTGTTTAGCAGGTGTATATTCTTGTCTGGCTCACGGCCCAAGAAGGGTGCAGGGCTTTGAAGCCAAGTGGCCCAAACCGTGGGCCTGGTTATGGAGGGCTTTGTGAGTGAGGAGAAGGACTATGAATTGGATGCGTTGTGGGACAGGGAGACAGTGGAGGTTCTGGAGGTTCTCTCGCGGGACCAGGAATGGGTGAGTAGACGGGCAGCAGTTTTCTGGATGTATTTATAGTTTGTATAAGACTTTGGATGGTGTACCATAAAGAATGCTGTTACAGTAGTCAGTTTTGGATGTGATGAAGGCATGGATGCCCCATTAAAGCCACCAAACACTTTCAGTATGGTACCTTTGGAACCAACAGTAACCCTTCAGACATGGTACCTAGACCCGAGAGTTTCCACCACAAACTGTACTCTTAAATGTGGGCGGGGTTGTTGTCACTCACTGTTCCATCCAGCACTCACTGTATTTCCTCATCACCGGTGACACAGATGGAAGTCTGCACCTCGTTTATCGTCCACAGATTGGGGTTGCACGCAGACATTTTCTGAACAAAATAAAACAGGCTGCAGTGAGAGTCTCTTGAAAGTAATGTGTATTCCAAGAGAGACAATAAAACTAAGTAATCGTCAAAGTTGTTACATTGAAAATAAAGGTGTGCTGATGGATTCACGTCGTCAACTCATGCATTGAGTAACGTTATAAGTAAATACTCCACCTTGAAAGTCGTCCCAGTGAATTCAGTTATTTTCGCCTCAGTCTACAGCTGCTGCAAGAAGCAGCAAAACATAATTTCATTTTGTAGTTTTATAGTTATAGTTTCAAGTATAGATTTGCCACGGTGTGAACAGTGGCTACATAAGCCTCAAATCTAGCTACACCACAGCACAGTCCTCTACTGACCAATCAACAGACTGCAGTGTTCACAGCTCCACCTTTTAATACCAGATCTGTGTGCTAGGTACCCCAACAGAGGGGGGACCAAACATGGGGATGGTACGGAACGGTTCCATTGGTACCATCCACAACTTTTCACAAGTGGAAACGGAAAATTTGTGTACCAAACTGAACTGAACTGAACCAGACTGCTCGGTGGAAACAGGGCTTAAATGACTCCTTTCACTAGTCTCGATCTGATAACATTTTGAAAGTGTAGGAGATCCACACAATCAAATCATTTTATCCCTATTCAAGTTAGTGGAGGAGGTAGCTAACTTGGCCAGTGAGACCACGATGGTAAAAAGTTTGGTAATTTTACTCCTTTGAAGTCAAACTTTTTTGGCTTCATGTACCGACGAGAAACTTTCATAGGACTAAACAGGGCCCCTCCTCGAATGCTGTATCCAGTTCTCTTTATACATCCAAGGTTCATCCTAAGTTGCTTGTCCTATTTACCTTGCACTTTTATGCATCTACTTATTAACTTCTTATTAATATTACTAAACCAATCAGTTACCAGTTAGTTACAGAACATTTTTGTATTTTCTGTCTTTATGTCTTTGGGCTCCACTCTCCAACAAGGCATCCTTTATTAAGGCTTTATTTAAGAACATCTTTTGGGTTTCCAGGTTGTGAAAACATCCTTTAACTGATTGAAACATATGTCCACTCAGACATTCTGGACCAAAATCCAGTTATTAAAAACTTATTAAGCATTTATTAATAGGTTAGCAACATTTATAAGTACGTCATTTAAAAAATAGAAATGATAAACCCTAGCAGTGCGTTTTTATCCCACAGCCTAGCAACAATTATGGCCAATAACTGATTTATTAACCATTAATAAAGCATTAATAAATGTTTTGTAAAAGTTGCCTCATGAGATAGAGGCTTCAACATTTGATCTGCCTCATCAGTACGTGTGTCTGCATGTGCGTTTTGTGTGTGTGTGTCTTTGTGTGAGAAAGTGAAAGATGCCTACTTGTGCGCCCTGCAGTCTGATGGCTCATCCTGTCACACCCTGTCGCCTTCATGTCACTGCTGCACAGCGGCTGCTTTTCTCGCCCTCTCTCCGCCTCAGCGCCCGGCAGCAGCGACACTCCCACCGCCACTCACCCTCCACCTCTGTTAAATAGTGGCAACTGTTTCTCTGTCTCCAAACACTTAAAGTGTCGGGTTCATTTAAGCTTTAGTGCCAATAATGCACATTCTTGATTAACTGGTTGAACACAGCTTTTTTGGTTTCAGGCCTTTTTGAGAAGTATTTTTAGTAGAACGGGTTTGGGCTACACACGATAGATTTCAGTGTCAAGTTGCGTTACATTGTTAGAGAAACACAAACAAAAGGTTTACATTAAACAACTGGTAAATACTGTACGATTTAATATGTACTGCAGTTCTCTGACGTTGTTTTATGATGTATTTTTCTCTGGTCGCACCAAAACTTTAAACACTAAAATTTCATTCTCATGAAATCTCCATGATTAGGTAATTCACTCACAGGGCTAAAATAAGTCCTCGTAAAAAAAGTTTTGCTTCAAGTTTGACTTTGGTGAACTTTGACTTGTGACTTTGTGTCATTAACCAACAGCTAGCTGTCTTGATAGTGCTGCGTGATCTTCTTGTAGTTATCAGACAAGGGTCAGTGTACTCTTGAATAAGCTGTGTGCATTTACTGTCCTGTTAGCAACCAACGAGAAAGCTGTTTATCCCTCTTTAATAACTCTTTATTAAATGAAATGATGCATAATATTGAGAACAAAATGCCAGGGGGAGTAAATGACAGTACAAGAAAAATAGCAAGAAACATGGGGAGCTATTGTGACCGATAGCGATTTAGCCGTTAGCCTGCCAGCTAGAGTAGTTTACCAACTAGCGCTGAGACTATAGTCACTACGTCACTAAGCTTCAAGAATTAAATTTTTTTGCAAAGATGTGCAGATCTATTTTGCTTTGCCACTTTCTGCTAATCAAAATGGTCAGTTCCAGCCTGTTTCAGCCTTCAAGGGCATCAAATACAGCTGCTTTGTGACGCTTTCTGCATGTGATATTGATGCCAGAGGAACCTGCTCTTCACTCTTGTGGTATAAAGAGCAGGAAATTCCACGTGAACAAGTGGACGGGTCAAACAAAACTGGACTTCCATCCAGGATACTGTTGTTTGTGTCCCATATGAAACTAATAGTCAATGTTGTTTTAACATCACATTACTTGACATATCATTGTACAGTGACATCATGTTATGAGACATAACAAAAATACTTATTTCAAACCAATACGTGATCTTTTTCTAAACCTAATCAAGTAGTTGTGTTGCCTAAATCTAACCACGATTGTTTTACAACATTAACCACATGCTGCAATGTGTTTCAGCTGTGTGTCATATATGAGCCCCTTTTACACTGCCAGATTTTCCGCGAATGTTGGGCCGTTTTGCCGGCCAGCTGCGAGCGTTTAGACGTTTGATCCGAGGTGCCCGATTTTCCGCCTCGTAGGGTAGACATATTGGCGGAACCATTTTAGTTTAAACAGACCAAGGCGGCCTTCCGCCACGGGAAGGGCAGTTGATGACTTGTGGGAGGAGCTGTTGATGACGCTGCACGTGCGAGCCACTGGTGGTGGATAAACAGGAAACAGCTGATAGCAGGAATTAGCGAGCAGCTAGTAGCAAGAGGGAAACGCAAACCTGACATACACTGTAAAGATGAGCAACTGAGGAGACAAGGAATTGCGCGCCCTCCTTGTCCTCGCAAACAAAGAGGCCATTAACCATCAGATGACGGGGACGGTAAAGAACGGGCCAACGGCCGCGACTTCCCTCCCACGTCACTGTTTACGTCACACACTCAGCTACACGTTTTGTTACTTGCTCACGCCCCCCATTGCCCCGAAAAAGGCGCATTCTGTATAAACAAAAGTAGGCAGGCGGCGTTTTGCAGCATTCCCCGATTTTGTTTTTATACTGCCAATGCTGAAAAAAGACTGATTGGGCTTTCCTGCAAATTTGCATAATTCCTGTTTAAAAAGGGCTTATGAAACACTAGAGGTTGCCCTGTGTGTCATTATGAGACACTGAAAGGGTGTAAAAAAGCGTAAGTGAAGACCTGGAAATGAGAACAGGTTGTTGGTTCAGCTATCTAAGACATAACAGTAGATGCAGTCTCAGAATCAAAAGGTAAAAGCTTCTTTTTCACCATCTTGCACAGAAATTCAAAATCCAGAGAGAAGTCCCGTAAAGCGGAGACAGAGAGACCAATTCATCCACTGACAGAATGCACTCAGGACACTCTTGCTTTTAAGGAAGGGGCACAACTTCATCTTTTTTCACTAGTAAGACAATTTCTCTTGTCCGTTTTCAGAGCTGCAGACCCTTTCTCAACCTCTCCTGATGTTTCCTTTAAATATATTCACACTACAGTCCTCAGAGTCTGGCCACTGTGTACATTCCTTTTGATGAATGGTTATATGTTACTGTATCTGTATTATCATCTGACAGGTTAACAGCAGCTGTGTCAGAGTGGATGATGTGTGGTTATTTGTTCAATACAAATTCTAGATCACTGTCACATCTTAAGGCTTTGCATATTGTACTTAGATCTAGCAGCGTTCTCGGGGTAGGGGCTCTGTAACACCCAACAAAGGGAATCATTACGCAGGATTAAAATGGGATCATGACTTCAAGTCAGAATTAGGACGTTTACATCGGGACTGAGCAGGACAGGAAAGAATGTTTCCCTCATTTAGGGTGCAACTGAGTGGAAAGGACCAGCTTTAATTAATCATTGTCACTAATTAACTGTAGAAAATGTAAGTCCTCTTTGCTGGCTCGAGGTAATTGAGCTTCCTCACTCTTAATTGCTAAACTAGCCAATACATGCTGGTCTCTGTGACAGCGATACATCATCATCACAGCGACAGATGTTACATAAGAGCAGAGAGATTGATTTCCCCTGTGAGGGAAGGTGTTGCAGTGCTCCAGGCTCAGATAATGAACCACCAGTAACCTATTTTAGCCTGTGAGTGACAACTTTGTAAGTGATGATTTAGAGGTTTCCTTTAACGCGCCGTCCAAAGAGAATAATGCAGCTGTCATTGAGGAATGTCCGACTTTGGTGTTTTTCCTTACTTGAATTTGAGTTTGCGGGGCTGTTAATGTGTTGAGTATGTTTCATGACCCCGTAGGTGTTTGGAGGGCACTGAGTCATTTTTAAAACAGGTAAAATAAAGGGAGTAGTTTTTATCTGTCAGCAGCCATAAGCCGTGTGTAAGGTGAGGTTAAATGAGGTGAACAGGTGTGTTCCTGTGTGGATGTTTACCAGGGTGACAGAAAATAAAGGCACTTAAAGGTTAAACAAAAGGTTTTCAACCTTTCGACAAATCCGTGTTTTCTTCAACTATTGTCATGTGATTACTTGACGAGACGTCTCTTTGACTTAATGTAACAAACAAACTGTCAAGCTGCGTTTAAGGAATCCTGTTAATGCGATTTTAACTGACACCTGCCAACCAAGTATTTGGCCGTGGTCATAAGGTGTTAATTAATGAAATTGTTTTCTTTGTGCAGGCAAACAATGTGGGGAAAGAGAGGCGGATAACATGTAACAAAAGTCAGCGGCCAGATTTAAACAGCTGGATGTATCAGTTACGTCTTAAGGCTAGTTTGTGCAATGTGTCGTCTGAACACGTCCGATAGCAAAAGCGTTTGTAGCTATTTCAAATGGCCACACTTGAAGTGGCCGTAATTAAGAGGCTGGAAAATCCTTTTTGAAATATTTTGCAACAAATTAAGGGGTGGATAAAAAACGCAGCCAGCTCACTCAGTGTAAAAGTCCATAGTACAGGCAGGCGGTCAAAAAATCGATTACAATTACTGAACGATTTTCTTGAATCTTTTTCATATTGTGTAGCCTTTGTAAATGCTTGTGTTATCGAGAGCTGCTTTGTGGAGTCTCTTGTTGCTGGGCGCTTGTCAGTCTCTTTCTTTTATTGAGCTGTGCACTGTATTCACTAAGGTGATCGTGCTCCAAGTGCAAAAACAGATTGGTGGTATTACCTTTGTTTGCCGAAATGTTTTTTCCGCAGTGTTCACATTTGATTTCTCTCCGTTCGTTGTTGGCATTTCTCTTTGGGACAAACAAGTTGTTCAGTTTGCTCGAAATTACCAGAAGGAATCACCAACATGGGCAAGATTACATCAGTTAGAGGCTCTGAATGTCGGTTTCAATTAATTTTCGATTAATTGCCCAGCTTTAGCCTTAACCCAGTGCAGCACTCCTTATTTTTTCCTCAGTATAAACAGGTGGATTTAATCATTTTATCATTTTAGGAGGAAAATATTGTTTATTACAATTTGAGTTTCACTTTTGTTGCTCCGGCCATCAGTTGTATTGGTTATGATGACGCACCAAAGTGAGTACTGAGCTCTCAGAACGTGGCAGCTGAGCTTAAAAAAATATGATCAGGCAGTTAATCAGTCTTATAAACAAACACCGAGGTTTGTCAAATTTATTTGGGAAAATAAATTAAAGGTGCACAATAAAATGATCAGCCAAACTGTCCATTGTAAATGTCCACCACACCTTCGAGCCTGACTTCCTGCTTTGGGTTTGACCTACCATACATGCCGTAGTTGTCCCTGTACAGTGAGGGATTATTAGTAACATTACAGGATTTTTTTAGCCCTGATTTAATGTGAAGATAATCTGTAGCAGCAACATATAGAGTGTGCCAGGAAGAGTCCCAAACCTCGGAAATGAGTTAGCATTTTACCTCTCATGGGTCCCTCGTCTCAAAGTCAGTGGGTATTTTGAATGGGTTTTTGTTTAGATGCCTGAAAAAAAATTCTGTGGTTAACACTTTAGAGATTTCCATGATTTGTTCTACGGTATAAAGTACATCAGTAAATACCCCACTTCTATGTGTCGTCCACAGAACGAGGCTGCATGCTGATATTTTCAGAGCAAAATAAAACCAACTGCAGTGAGAGGATTGGGATGTATGCAGTTCACATAATCCATCTATCTACTACTATCTCCGTACTATTTTCTGTAACTAAAGAACCAATTACATATTTGACAATCTGCTTTGTGTTTACAACAGCACGTGCATGCCCAGTGTACATCATGTGATGTGCATTTTCAGGTGCGTTTTTATGTATGAAGATTAAAATGTTCAAGTTTTTCACCATTTTAAAATAAAAACATAAGTGGTATCACAAAGTTCGGCACAAATTTGAATTTATTTTTCAGACTCCTGTCTAATCTTAGACTTTTTGGAGAATTGTTGGATAATTTTTCCACTTTATTATTGAAATTAAACCATTTGAGAGGTTTAGTAACTGCTTAGAACTCATAGACGTCTGAATCATTACAAGGAGTACCAATTAGACACGACTTTTTAATAAGAGATCACAAGGTAAAAAAGATGGAAAACAGTGGTTTAACAATGCGCTGAATTTTATAATCTTATGCATAAGTAACTAAAAGTAAGCTGTTAAATAAGTGCAGTGGGGTAAAAAGTACAACAGTTCCCTTTGAAATGTAGTGAAGTTAAGTAAATGTACTCAGTTACTTTGCACTGCTGCTCCCAGCTACATACAGTCCATCTAAGAGAGTGAAAGTGTGTGTATGTGTATTAGGGAGTGGGAGGCGGGCCTGTTGGCGGAGCAGGTCAGCGGGCAGAAAGGCAGTGGGCCGAACCGGGAGCCGCAGCCCCTCCCGGGGGTCAGGGCAGAGAGGATGAAACCTGTCATTAGGGAGGTGAGGGGAAGAAAGCTCTCAGCGGGGGTGGGCATTGTCCTGGGGGCGGGAGGGTGGGATGGCTCTTTAGTGCCTCAAATAACACGGCCCCCGGCAGCCATTGTCGCAGAGTGAAAGGGCCCAATGGGGGGGTCACGGGGGTGAGGGGGCAATTCTGAGCAGTGGTCAGTGGGAGAAAGGAGTCGGTGGGTGAGGAGGGGAGAGGGATGGTGAGTGAGGGAGGGGGGGCTTTTATACAGTTGTTTTCCTCTTCTTTGTTGACAGCTCATCCAGAACCAGGTTCCTATAGTCTCATGAAACCTTAATGCATTCATCAGGTGTGTGTGTGGATGTGTGTGTGCTAGAGTCAAACCTCATATGTAGATTTTAGACTCATCGTGTGTGTGTCCGTCTCTTTTCTCTTTGTGTTCGTGTACATTTCCAGCTTTCTGCGTGTCTGTACTTCCTCGTCCTGCAGTCGGGGGTGTACGAGCGCGCAGGTTGAATAGCAAAGGTTGACATCTATGACAGAGCTCAGTGCAGAGTCAGGACCTTTCACTCGTCCGAAGTGTTTTAAGGGGACGGGTCACACAGATAATGGGGAACCCGAGAGAAAAGACCAAAGCTTTGCTCTTTACTGGAGGTCGTGGACGGAGCCTTTGACGGCCCGTCGCTCCTCTGAGCACCTGACAACAGAGAGGACACAATATATCTAAATGACAGCTTGGGCTGCAGAGAATAGATAGATCATGGATGACATGATAAATAAGTTTAGAAGAAGCTGCTTATTTCTTGTTAGTTTTGACTCCTGTTTTTGTGAAATTAAACAGTTGTTTCTGACGGATTTGTTGGTCTCTGGATCGTAAAATAAGATGCACCTTAAATAAAGAGAAAACACCAAAATGGCGGTTAGTTCTTAAAGACAGGAGCCCATCTGAATATCTCAAAGTGTCATTTTTTTAAATCCTGCTTCAGCATTTTCCATTTTCTCACTCTCCCTTAAAACAAACCTGAAAATATTCAATTTGTTTTTGACCAGAGGAGCCAGTTCTTTGCTAATGATGTATACTTTACTTTATACCTCAAAGCTGTTCCCACAGCCAGAGCACCTAATAAACTGATAAACTGGACCAATTACTGACTCCATTAGAGGGCTTTCATCCAATCCCAATGCACTGATGACTTTAGGGGGCCAATAAAACTGCTAGGTTGTGACCTTAACGTTAAGGGACCTTAACAGAACGAGAGGGGACAGACAGGGGTCAACAGCATCTCACACTTGTCACACCCCAGTGTGAGAGTGTGTTTACATCTCATTTCTGTATCAACACTGGTGCAGTTAAGGCAAATTGAATTGTTAGAGTGTTAAAGGGGGAAATTAAACATAGTATAGTAAATAAATATTTATCTTTTAGGTGTTTTTTTTATCCCTTTGATTTTGGATTCCCTCAGTGTTTGTCATTTTGGGGATTTTCAAGACTCAGTATTTGCACATTTGACATGGACACTAGGGAAGTATGTTGACTTATGTGGAGATTTTGATTTACTGGGCTGCTCCACAGGAAAGAAGCCTTTACTTTAAACACACTATCACCCAGGGACTCAATGATGCACTGTTGATTAATGTGATGATACATCTATTTGACTTCGTTCTAATTTTTAAGCTTTTAATGATAATGCAGAGCTTTATTTGACCATTCAGATTTATATTCACTCCATTATCATTATTTTAAGTAGCAGTAGTAATAGTAGTATCCACTTATTACCCTAGAGTTTCCACCGCAAACAGTTCCCTTAAATGTGGGCGGGGTTGTTGTCACTCACTGCTCCGTCCAGCACTCACTGTATTTCCTCATCACCGGTGACACAGATGGAAGTCTGCACCTCGTTTATCGTCCACAGAACGAGGCTGCACGCCAGTATTTTCAGAACAAAATAAAACAGGCTGCAGTGAGAGTCTCTCTCCATGGGATATTTAAAAAAAGCGGGTTTGTGCATTTAGTCCTTCTCAGGCAAGCTCAGGAGTTTAGTGTTGCTGGAGCCCACAGGAACGACACTCTGCAACACTTCTTTTTTCTCCGAGTGGAGATTAGAATTTATGCAGTTCATATAATCCAGTTGAAATTAATATATATATAAACGCTTGAAGATCCACTCATTACTAAAAGTGCATGTCATCCAAGAGAGACGATAAAAACACCTTGTCACCTCATGCATTGAGTAACATTACACGTTAACGTTCCACCTTAAAAGTCGCCGGCAGTCGGCCCAGTGAATGAAGTTATTTTTTCTCAGACTCCAGCTGCTGTGAGAGGCAGCAAAACATCCTTTATTTTATAGTTACAATTTACGAATAAAACTCTCCACAGTATGAACAGTGGTTACATGAGCCTCAAAACCAGCCACAACTCAGCCCTGAGGCAGAGTGACCGTCCTCT
>NC_065511.1:36010634-36012972 GCF_006386435.1 Epinephelus moara | reverse complement strand
CACCAGTGACTGCTCGGCATGTATTTTTCACATCGCGGGGATTTTTCACGGACATTTTTACAGGAAACTACAACGCGGAAGTGCGCTCGACTATGAAAGCCCGAATGACTGCGGACATTCCTCGCGGAGTCCGCTCCGCTAATAGTACGCCCGAGTATGTTCGGGCCTGAGAGTGACAGACACACATCACATGTGTGGAGATACTTCACTTTCCTCCGCCGTGTCAATGTGATGACGTCATCAAATGACTTGTCAACTCGACTTAGACTTTATTGACAGATAAGTCGACCTGAAAAAAATCAAAGTCGTTAATGCCCTAGTTTATAGCGAGGTGAAACGCCAAACAAGAGAGAATCTGAAGTTGGCGGTTCTGACTTTTGCTGGTGAGCAAGTTTACAAACAGTAAGCGACAATCCTGTGTAGTACACCTTTAACATTATGAACCTAAAGTAGAATTCATGGCAAAACAGTGGCATTGGATTCCAACAGAGTGTGCAGGTGTGCCTAATAAAGTGGCCACTGGCTGTATATGCTAGTATGGAATTAAAAGTAGTGATCCAGAAGTCTTTAAAAACTTTTTCAAATGCCACTATTTACTTTCATCATTTTCTAAATCTCTTCTAATCTTTAGTTTGATGTTTTAAAAATATCTTCTTTATCTAATGCAGATTGTGTGTGTGCGTTTCATTTTCCAGTTTAATTCATTTCTGTGCTTCTCTGATTGGATCCTCAAAGCAGCCTCTAAATGTATATAAAGAGAGCTGTTGTTATGTTTGTCCATGTACTTGGTGAAGGTTGTACAGACCAAAACATTGTAGCTATACCAGCAGTAAGCAAGACAGTGTTTAGGTTTTTTTTTTATTCAAATTATGTGAAAAAATTATAGAATTGATTTTTAAAATGAAGCAAAACATTTCAAGAACAAGTGTGAGTGTAACCTCATAATTATAAAGTTAAATCAAATTCCTTCCTAGCAACAAGCTACAGTAAAAAATACATTTCATTTTGGTTGTAACACGACAGGAGAAGCACAAGAAACCAGGGAGAGGGGGAGTAGTTGATTAAATAGTGTATTGCAAGTGTATTAGTTGTGTAGTTTGCATCAGTAGTTCGTTAATGAGGTGAGGAAATTAGCAGCAGGCCTCATTGAGAGACTTTAAACTGTTACAACCTGTGTAGAGGTAAAAATGGAGGGAAGGAGGCAGAGGAGGAGGAGGAGGAGGAGAGAGGCAGGCCTAATCACTTTCCCTGCTGACTTCACAGGAGGGAGGGAGGTAAAGATCACAGCTCCACCAGCACATTGCAGCCGTCCTCCTCTCCTCCCTCCTCTCCTCCCTCCTCTCCTCCCGGCCTTTTGAAGGAGGGCCTGGGGTGCCTGCTTCCCTCCCTCTGCCCACTGGGCTATTGAAAGGAGTGATGGATGGCTTCATAAGGAGACAAGATCCATCTCTCATTCACAAAATCTTACCCTATTTAAATGACTCTTTCATTTTGTGTCCGTCTCTCTTCGTCTGCTTTCAGTTCCTCTCCGATGTCAGCAATAACAGTCCTCACTCTTTTCTCTTCTCTTTTATTTCCCGTCTGTTGGTCACCTGCTTCTTTCTTTCTTTCTTTCTTTCTTTCTGTCTTTCTGTCTTTCTTTCTGTCTTTCTGTCTTGCTCGTGGATGTAGGAATGTTTTCCTCTCCGTCCTTTTCCGCCCGAGGGTTGGGACAGATGTGGAGGCCTTCCTTTCCCAGCATTCCCTTGGGAGAGCAGGGACAGGTCTTAACACCCTTTTGGAGGAGGGAGGAGGGCGAGGGAGAGGGGAGGGCAGTTTGTTGTCCGAAGGGTCACGTATTGGGAGTCAAGTGATGCATAAGTAATGCTTTGTTTGGACTGATCTGGGGGAAGGAATTTACTGGATTTGTCTGT
The DNA here is from genome assembly GCF_006386435.1 of Epinephelus moara. Classification (NCBI taxonomy): domain Eukaryota; kingdom Metazoa; phylum Chordata; class Actinopteri; order Perciformes; family Serranidae; genus Epinephelus; species Epinephelus moara. Next base: position 36,011,059 of record NC_065511.1, on the reverse strand, counting down.
AATTGGGTTATTTTCCTTTGGAACGGCTCATGAAACAAAGATTGGGGGGGGTGAAAAAGGTCAGTACATCATGGGAACTGTTATAGCAGTCAGTGAAATTGTCAGAAATCAGACAATCAACACTAGAATAATGCAGAAAATATCTGAATCCTCAGATCATGAGTTATGGCTCAAAAACATTCCTTTAATCCTTTTCAGACTGGTCTTGGTTAGGGCTGCCCCTGACTAAAAAAATTTTCTAGTCGACTAATAGTCGTCATTTAGGGCCATTAGTCGACTAGTCGCCCGCATGTTTACGATATTAATGTAATTATTAGATGATATATTGTGGGCGGGGCAACACAATGGTTTGAGTTGAAGGTGTGAGAAAGAATAGTATCAGTAACATTGTTAACACTGTGCTACATTACAGAGAAATACAAAAC
>NC_065511.1:35874764-36010502 GCF_006386435.1 Epinephelus moara | reverse complement strand
AAGTGTGTAGGCCTATTGTCCGTGGGACAGATGTAAAGCTCTGGGTAGCCCTGCACTAACATGATCAACTTTTCCGTATTTATCAGACTGAATATTTACAGAAGAAGGGAAAGATATCTGTCGGCTGTGATTGGTTTGTAACCCGACTCCTATCGGACTGCTGAGTGTGGCCACTTCCTGTGTCTGTCCTTTCAAATTAAATTCCCACATGGTCCAGTCATATAGGTTTTGATTTATTTTGACAAGGCGCAGCTCCCAATAGAGTTTTGTTTTCTTTGTTTGTTTGTTTTTCTGCGACTAAGCGACCAATGAATCTCCCCGACTAATGACCTTTCTGGTCAACCAACATTTGGTCGACTGTTCGGGGGGCAGCCCTGGCTTGTGTGGCTAAAAAGTTGCACAGGATGTTTTTTGATTATTTCTGTGAAAGCTTTGCTACATAATCTTTGCATGTGTGTGTTTGCATGCTGAGCAGAAAAGGAAATGTAGTGATCGCAGCTGAGATATTGTCCACATCACACACAGTCTGCGCATAACTGGACAGCAGTATCGAGGTCTAACCAGGATCTTGAGACATGTACCTCTTGCTGTTCGACTCTAAGCAGCCTGCTGGTTATCCTCTCCTTCCTCCTCAGCTGTTGGAGTGACAGCACACTGTGGTCGTGCTGTGAGGAGCCATTCAGGCCTCACGGTCTCCACAGCACAGGCGTGAAAATTGGCTACATTTAATCAGCCACGGTGGAGGATTTAAAGAAAGGGATCAAGAGAGCTTTGTCTTAATGGATTGGCTACAGTTTAGGGGTCCAGCTCACTGAGTTATACCTAGTTAAAAGCACATCACTCGCTAACAATATAACTCAAACCACATGGCACTTCCCTGAAATGTTCTCGCTTGGATCTTCATTCCACATTTAGACAGAGCAAATATGTTGGTTCTGATGTTTTTTTCTACATTGTGTTTCGGTGTTTGGGAGCATTTGAGAATTTGTGCAGCTCAACCCAAAGATGATCTTGATTGATTCTTCAAGTCAATCATTTTATCCGTGCTCAAAAAACAGTAAATTAAAGAATAAGTCCGCTTTTGTGTATTGGAAGTACATCAAATGACTCACACACACAGTGGGACAATTCTTTCAGTCTGTCTGTACATTAGAATTTCAAGCTTACGGCCATGGCAATTTTTACCAATACAGTAAGGCCATACAAGACGGAGGCGACATTCAGAAAAGGGCCAGTGCAGTCAAACAAAGCACTAAATCAAGTGGCTTGACACATGCTCACCAGACAGTTTGCCGTTTGTCACAGCGCCTGAATGGAACTAAAAGCAAAGTTGTGGACGCATTGGGGTGATCAGCATTGCTCAGATACTGCACAAGAGGCCTTTTCAGACAGCTGCAACACTGATCACATTGTGTGAAGGCCAATCAAAGGGGAAAATGACGAGAGCAGTCATGCCGGACACACACAATGCACAAGTGGCAGCGGTCAGATGGTTGGAGGAGAGAAATTTTAAAGACGCATTTTGGGATACGGGGTCAGACGTATGGGAGACTCTCACACACCCAACATACAGTATATCACGAAGAGGCACGTAAACAACTTTGTGATGTCTGAGTGAGTTTGATTCCATAAGTGAGATAAAATATTACTCTTCATTGTCGCTAAATGCTTATCGGCTTAGTTCTGGAAATAAAATAACTGTCTAATTTCATGTCCAATCTGTAGAACTGAGGTGTTCATATGTTAGATTATACCTTGTGAACAAATGTACAGCAACATAGGAATTGTTCCAAAAAACAGATTAAATGTCATTAAAAGTTTGCTACATGGGCGCCCAAGGTTTGCAACAATTCATAAAAGAAATGCTGAAGATTTTCTGACTGTATGCTCCATAAGAGCCACCTTACTATAAATTCCCTCCAAAATTAGGACTTTCAAAAGGTCAGTTCACCCAAAAAAACTCCATTACTCAAGATAATCCACAGACCTTGTTGTGAGCAGTTTTAGGTAGGAACTGTTTTCTTTCTACCAAACTACATCCGTCAACCATATCACCGCACAAAAGGAAGTGCGCATCTACTCATGGATGAGATACTCGTGCTTGTGACAGCGTGGGATGTAAACATTAATGGTGTCCTCCTCAGCTGAGCCGTAACGTTAGCTAAGTAGTGGTAGGCAAGCTAACAGTAGATGCACTCTTCCTTCTGCGCAGTGATACAATTGGTTCAGTAGAAAGAAAATAGTTCCTAAATAAAACTGCTCACAACAAGGTCTGTGGATTATCTTGAGTAAAACCGAGTCATGATTTCTGGAAAGAGACATTGCTGTTGAGTTTGAGAACCAAAAGCTGAGTGCCATCTAGTTCCATTATACTGGAGAGGAGACAGCAGCTGACACATCCAACACTCAGCAACAGGTGAGAGGAAAAATATGTATTTTTGGTTTTTGAACTGTACCTTTAACATCTCGGAGAATTCTGCCACTGCAATTAAAACAGAGATGAATGAAATTTAGGCGTTTGTGGTGAACGATGACGTTCAGAACATTCAACTAGAGTGCATCCTTTAGGTAACAAATGTCTCAAAAACCTACAGACCTCAATATGAACCGTTGGAAATACTTTCGACTGAAGAAATATTCTCACCGAAAACTTTTGACTGTGTGTTCTGAGTGACAGCGATGCAAAAGTTATTAAAGGTAAACTATGCAGGAATTATCAGCCACTGTTTGTAAAGAGTATCATCAGCAAAAGTGAGAGCCAACTCCAGTTTCGTCAACTTGCTGTTTAACCTCATTATAGACCTTTTTACTGTTAGTAAACAGTATGAAGTGTTGGTGGGCGGGGCTTAGCTGGAGGCAAAACAATTCTCCACAGACATTAGCTAGCGCTAGTTAGCAAGTTCTGTTGGCTTGTGTTAGACAGTGGAGGAAGATGATACATGGTGCATTCATTCAGAAATACTCGTTCTGAGTGTTGGAGCGCACTCTGACACAAACTGGATTGTTCATAAACTCGGAGCGCTGTCTGAATGTACTGTTTGGTTATCCAGAGCACCGCACTCTCTGAGTAGCAGAGCACACACTCTGGACATTCTGTCTGGGGAGATGGAGCAGCAGAGCGCCAAGCGGAGTGAATGGGTCCTTAACTTAACCGTTAATTAATTCATATGGAAATGTAACGCTCCGTGTCTTTGACCAGCAGGGCTCTCATTTTAGTGTTGAGCGTCAGACTGAATTTACGAACGCACCATGTCAAGTCACTCACTCTCCGGGACCGCGAGTGTTACTTGAATAAGTAAACACTGACCAACGGGACCAGACTGGCCGACCCGTATGCTCTCACTGAGTGGATCGATGATGTCACAGGAAGCCAATCCTATAACGAACGACAACACTTGTACGGTTTCCTCCAATTTGTTTTGCTATCGAAGCTAACGTTAGCTAATGCACTAAAAAGTTAGCATTACGGAGAAATCCAGTATTCCTCTTAATACCTCCCCAGTTTCTGATGAGGTGGACATGATAACCCTTAATACACATAACGTTATTGATCCCTACAACAGGAAATACTTTCTCCCTAACCTGATATGAAGTGTGCGCTGCACATGTGAGCATTTTTGATGATGGCCTCCGTCCAGTCCTTTGGTCCTGTCACATTTAACCATAGTAGTCTTTGTTTTTATTGATTGGCAGTGGCGGCTGGTGTGTGATCAAATTGAAGTTTTGAGCCATGACTCCTTCTATTCTGGCTCCCAATAACACAACAAGACCACATTTTAAGACTCATATGTAGCCTACAGCCCTGTGGGGGAGAGTCCTGTTTTGCCTCCAGCTAATGAAATTACGTTATTGTGACGTCGGCCCTAAAAAGGTCTGTATTTGTGTCATTTTTGATTACTGAGAGGGGTTACTTTTGTATGAGTCTATACATTGTTGTTTAGTAACATCCTGCATTGTACATTTATTTTAGAGTTTTAGAGATTATTATATGAAGCAGAAATTTCAACGATTTCAAAGCCCCAAATAAAACCAAAATTAAATAGCAGACCAAATATCATGACACAAAAGTGAGAAAAATTAAGTTTTATCTGGAATCTGAAGGTAATGATAAAATGTGTGGAGCCCAAATGTGCAGGTTAAACAACGTCATTGCCTCTAATGAGGAAGTTGAATTAGAATATCAAAATATATTGTCGTACGACCTCGTCTCAGCCATTTGGGGAGGCAGTTTAGATGGAGATTTTGAAGCAGGTGAGACTCCAGACACACAAGAAATGTTATTTACAGGGACGCAAAACACACACTGACACCACATAAACACAGAGTCAGGGGGCAAATGACAGAAACACATGGCTGTGACACTCTCTGTGACTCTGTCTTTGGTCTCTGTTGATGAGGACAATGATGATGATTGTGGCGACGACGATGATGATGATGATGATGATGATGATGATGATAATGATAACAAGTACTGGCTGTTCTGTTGTCCCGTCACTAAAACCCTCTAAGCTGTAACAGCTCTGTTGTGTCTTCGCTATGTGAACGATGCGATGAAAGGATTTTAAAAGTCAAAGTTCCTCTCTACACACACACACACACACACACACACACACGCATATCTGCTACCTACATATTAAGAATCATTGTGATCATGTGCCTTACAGGAACCAGAGAGAGTGTTTGGCCTCAAATTCGTCCCAAATGGGAATCAGCGTGTGTGTGCGTCTCCCATGTTTGTGTGTGTGCGTGCCCGCTCATGTGTGGGAGGGCTGCTAGAACAGGGGATTTTTTGTGTCAGGGAAGAGAGAGGCTTGGGCACTTCATCTTCTCTTGTGTGCACTGCCAAAAAGGGCAGAGGTCAAAAGTCAGGGCGATTGGAGAATTCCGCGCTGCATGCCGACAGATCGGGTTTCAAGGGTGGGGGAGGGTCGTGGATCGCCCTAGAGGGATAGGTGCTTGTGTATATGTGTGTGTGCATGAGTACATATATACATGTAGGTGCGGCGAGCGCAAACATGTGCACGTGCACGGCCTGCGTGTGCACGAATCTGTGTTTATGTGTGAGCTTGTTCGGGCAGCCCTCTTTTTTTAAAACATCTTTTTGCAGCTTTAGTGCTCACAGCATTTGGAACTTTCTCTTGATGTTTACTGCTTCGGGGGAGTCGTTTGGAGGAGACTCACCCATCATACGGCAACACCTAAACTCCCCTGACCTCGATGTCACATCGTCCGCAGTTGAAAGACATCTATTCCAAAAATGCTTTAGATCCATTTTGGGCTGTTTGGCAGTCAGGAGCTCTGAAACACGATTGATTTGTTAAAAACAAAATCATTTATCTCACAAAATAGTTGTCAGAGTTGACTTCTGTGCTCTCAGTCATTGTATTTGCAATGCTGTTTTTAATAATGGGTGATTCTTGCATGTATGGAGCTCAGCTAATCCTGCTTTCCGCCTGTTATGGCCAAAAATCAAATCAAAGCTCCTTAACTGAGCAGGAGAAGAGAAGATAGACACATCTTAACACCGCAGATTATGTTCCCTGAGTTGTTCTAGGACTCAAAATGGCTGAACAGTTTCACAGAAGATGCATGAAACATCACTTAAAGCCGTTTTTACATTAAATTTATCCAAAATCTGCATTCTCAAAAGAGCTTTCAGAGAGATCACTGAGCGGAGAAGTCTCTTTTTAACAAACAAAAACCTTTAACACCTCGCTCAGTCAGAGTTTAAACTGTCGACTCAACCGCAATCAATCCACGGAGACACATCCTGGGTTTAAACATTTAGCAGAAGGTGCAGTCATTCAAATGGTTTCACATGCAAAGGAGTACAGACCTCGGCGACTAGCAGCTCCCATTGTGGCCTTTGTAACTGATCATTAACGAACATGTGCTCCGGGGCCTCCGGTGGCTCCCGGGGAGCCCGGACTGATCACCACAGCTGTGTTTCTATTGTGCTTACCCGCGGTGCCGAAAAATAACACAACACCCCAGCTCCGGCTATGTGCTGGAATTTATTGTATTTACTTTCCAAAGCGTAAAGAAGCAAAGGTTGAAAAAAAAGAAAAGCTGCGGCAGTCCAGCACGTAGGAAACATTAGGGAGGATAACGAGAGCGCTTTTATGAAACTGAGAAACAGACAGTGATTTATGTTGGTGTGATGTAGAAGTTTCTTTAGGGATGATAATGTTACATGAAAACTGAAGGGAGGGTGTAGAGGGGCAGTGTGAACTCTGTGGGGAATGGCTTTGTAGAGTGTTTCACTGTTGAGATGCTTAAATACAAAAGACAGATATTCAATGAAAGCTTTGTTTTTCCATCTTACACATTAAATCACAACCTTTAGATTTCAGTTAAATGTATAAAAGACACTTTAACACTTTTGATTTTTGAGACTGTAGCTCTCTGCAGCAGATGAATGAACTCCAAAACTTGCTGAAAGAAAACATCAAATGCTATACATTACAATAAAAGCTCTTTGTCAGCAGTTTCAATGCGACAAAGAAAACTGCCCAGCTCCGTCATGACTCTTGCTTTCACTTATATTCTGCCACACAATATGTGAATTGTGGATTTATGCCTTTGGCACTCTGCGGTTTTCGTGGTTTTTGTGGTGGGCAGAGGAAGTGCCGTACTTTGACTGTGCAATGACAGCAGCATCCAGAACAAGTAGTCCTCTCTCTGTGTGCTGTTCGCTGTTTTCAGGGGAGAAAGTGGGGTCAGAGAATCGGTTAAATCTCACAGAACAATTATTGTATGCAAGTAGTGTATGCAAATACATTTAACCCCTTAAAAAGCCAGCCAGTGGGCACTGGTCATTACAAACTTTAACTGTGCAGTAAAACATTGTTTAAACCCATAGAACTTTATTTTACACTCTACTGGCAATCTCAGAGTTTCCAAAGATGTCCAACTGGATTTGGAAACACATGTAAAAAATTATGCAAACTTCCTTTTGATGGAACGTTGCTGCCATTAAAAACATGACTCGAGTCTTTGGTTTGAATATTTCACTCAATGTAAACATCATAAAACCTCAATGAAGCGTTGGACACTAACACAGAATATATATGACACAGTCTGACAGTGTGGAGTCAAATGAGTTCAACCTCAACTCTGCTTGAAGGGTAACTGTGGTATTTTTCAACCTGAACTCTTTTCCCCATGTCTTTATGTCTTAGTGACTAATAGAGACGACAATGTTTGAAACTGGTCTCATGTTGGACGAGAGCATTGTAGCCAGCAGTGGCAAAATAAGGCTGCACATCCACTAAAAGTGCCAGTTTTTGCCACTGACAGGCTCAGATTATTATTCCAAATCTCTGACAGTATTATGGAAATAATCCCTACAGATACAGACCTTTTTATTAAAGAGTGAGATCCTTTTTGTTTAACCAGAAACAGATGCGAAATAGCTATCGCCAAATCCACCAGACTCCATTTAAATAAATAGTCGTTTTATCATCATAGAACACACTTGATTCCAAGTTGATGGAAACAAAATAAAACTTACAAAAGCTGTCTTCATTCATCTTTCCACTGTTTTAACAATCACCAACTCTGGTTTGGTTGAAATAAACCCTTAATTCACCCAGTTAGATGTGATAATATGCTGCCTCTATACATGCTAAAATTACTGTTTATTTAAATGGAGTCTGGTTGGTGTGGCAAAGTTAGTTTGGTTACGTTGCTGCTTGTTTATCGGCTGCCAGCTGCAGCAGTCTCACTTTCAAAAATTGTTGTTTCCATTGGTCACTTAGTCACTCTGCATTCACATAAAGCCTACCCAGTATCCTACGCTATAAGTCCACTAGCTGCTAGGCTAATTTATACAATGTAAAATGCCATAGGCTTGTGCTAATAACATTAGCATGTTGTATTTGTGGGGAAAATGTGTCCAGATAAAGACAAGTGCTTTGTCTGTGAATGCTGCGAGTTACAGTGAAGCTGATTTGTGTACTTGTAGCTCTTTTTAATAGGAATTGTGCGAATTTGCAGGAAAGCCCAATCAGTCTTCTTTCAGCATTGGCAGTATAAAAACAAAATCGGGGAGTGCAGCGAAATGCCGCCTGCCTACTTTTGTTCATACAGAGTGCGGCTTTTTCAGGGCAATGGGGGGCGTGAGCAAGTAACAAAACGTGTAGCTCAGCGTGTGACGTAAACAGTGACTTACTCCGAGGGAAGCCGTGGCTAGTCAGTCCTTCAGCGATTCTCTTATAAGTCGTCCCATCCTTCACCGTCCCCGTCATCTGACGGTTAATGGCCTCTTCGTTTGCGAGGACAAGGAGGACACGCAATTCCTTGTCTCCCTCCTTGTGTTTGAAATTGTCTCTATTAAGCCATGTTTAATGTGTGTTTTTAATCAACTAAACTTTACAGCACTTCACAGAAACCCCAACGTTGAGTAGTGTTTTGGAGGTGTAACTGCAGAGTGACACAGACACACACAAGTATAAATGCTCCCAACAGCGTAGGCCACATGTGTAGGCTATGGCGTAGAGTCTGCCGCACAAGTATAAATCCCTGACATCATCAGGGGGATTTTCTCAAAGCTCCTCCAGAGCCACAGAAGATATTTAAAGATAAACGCATGTCAAAAAACACAACAATTCACAGAACAAGACATTTCACTAAACACAGTTACAACTACCTTTTGTCAAATGCTACGTTTCTTGAGATGTTGTGTTTTCTGAAATGTCGTGTTTTGACCCTCAGGGCCACCATAGCTAACCATGTGCTAACCATGACAAGTAATCTGACATTTTTGTGTAAAAGTGGTAAAGTGAACAAAAAGGGAAAACTCTAACATCTTTACTCAACAGATATTAAATTTTTTTTGCAGAACACATCTGTCAGAAGGTTTTGCCTCCTCACAAATAAAAACTAGACAACATAAACACATTCTGGTTAATCCTTTGTGCATAATTTGTATCTGTATGTGTGGGAAAGCTCAGTATATTTAGGACTTCCACAGCTAGAGTGTTCATCAGTTTTACACTTCTAAAACCAGCAGGGCTTTTGTGTCACAGTTCCTACTGTGGCACACGTGTACTCACACCAGCACCTGTGCTCACGTTCGAAAGCATGAACCCACTCACATGCTCACAAACATACTTCTGTTGTCACTTTAAAAAAGCCTGTACACTAAAGTCTTTTAACAGTATCAGATCTTTTACTTTTCCTGTCATGCTTCGCTGTAGTTTTTTTTTTTTTTTTTTTGACATGGCGAGGGATCATGAAAGAGTGCAAACGAGTCATTGATGGATCGGATGGAGCAGTCTAAACATGGGGCTTGACCTCCCTGCCCCCTCCTCTCTTCCACTCCCCGGGCTGTGTGAGTGTTCGGATCAGCACCGACTCTCAGGCCCTAATGGAGGCAGCTCATTTCGAGGGGGCTCGTATCTTTGATGCCGAGCCCGTTAACAATGCGTCCTTTCTGTGACTGGGTAAGAATTGGCCAGCAGGGTTCCTGCGAGAGGGGAAAATGTAAACGGGGGATTAGCCGGACTAATGGCCTCAACTTGTCGTTGATGTTAATTAGCGTTAATTAGGACCCCCTTCATTTAGCAGGCTGGATTGAAAGGCGGAGGTCTTGTTGCTGGTGTTCTTGCAAATGTTCTGCCTCATGTTTGTGCGCACATGGTCAAATTCTCATGCACGCTTTTTCACACTTGCACACACAGAAGCCAGAGCACCTTCTTGTTAATTTCAGCATCTCATTGGTGCTAGCGCTCGTACGCTGACGGCTTCCCTCTGTTTGTTCTTTGCTCGTTGTCAGAGGCCATTTGCTCTCGCCACAATGACTCCCTTTCACTGGGTTTGATCTTTGCAGCTATTCAGCCCCTCTTCTAGTGGTCAAGAGAAGAAGCCACCATTCCACCTCGACTCTTTGCACAGCCCTAAAGCAAACCCTTCCCCCTCCACATGTGTGTGTTGTGTGTCCACTGATCCAGGGGAATGACAGTGGTAGGATTTGGGATCTTTTTGCTTCTAAGGTTCCTCCACTGAGACATAATCGGCCACTTTGTTGGGTCGGTTAACCCCGTATTGTCCCGGAGGCCCCTTAGAGCTCCGATGCCATTCAGCTTGCTAGTATCTCTCCCCCCTCTGCCTGTGGTGGCAGCTTTGTGCAGCTCGTACATGTGCAAACACACAGTCAGGAAATGGGTGACACTTACACATGCACACAAACACAGAGAGGGCATGTCCTGCACGCTACCTGAGGGTTGTTTTTACTTTGACATGCACGGCCACCCCTTCCAACGGGCTCGCTCTCAGACTCAACGTCCCAGCAGGATTCAGTGGTGTGAAATGGGGGGCCCACAGCTTGCTGCTGGTGGGAGTTAGGAGAGGAGAAGCGGGGGAAAAAAAACGCTTCTCTCTGGCCAACACCTGGTATCACTTTATTAACCCTCGGCTGTCTTGACCCCTGAGAGCCAAGGAACAGCAGGGCCAAAGGGGGCCGCAAGGGAGTGAGAGGTGGGGGGTGGAAGAGGAGAAGGGGTGCAAGGGGTGTATGGACGTCACCGCACAGCCTTTGAAGGGGGAAGCGATGCCCCCACATCGGAGCCCCTGCGATGACTTTACCAGTACTGTGACCCCCCTTGACCCTGACACCCCCCTCTGCCCAACCCAAAACCCCATCCCTCTCTAGCTGCAGCTGCTGGTTCCCATTGGCCTGCCGTGGACTGCTGTGACGGAGGGGAAGAAGGAATGGACGGAGGGAAGGAGAGCGAAGGAAAGAAGGGAGCAGGACGGGGGAGCAGTGAGAAGGGGGCCATGCAAAAGGTCAACTGTTGGTCAGAGGTTTTTATTGGGATTGCAGGAGGGAGGGAGTGGGAGTGGGAGTATGCGTTAAAGACCACCGTCTGAGATTTTAACTGCAGGGAGGGGAATTTGGCCTTTTTCCACCCCTACACACGTTTAGCAGTTAGAGGACAGGCTCTGAGTGGACCTGTGTGCTCGCGGCCGAATGCTGAATTACAGAGAGTATGAGCGAAGTGACGCCCCTGGGTGCTGCAGGGTCATTTCAACGTCAACAGCTTCAGTGAATGATTTTGGTCACTGTATACTGCATGTTGACCCATGCTGCGCAGCAACCAGACGGCAAAGTTGAGAGAATCTCCTCACGTCACACGCGTTGCTTATTCAGGGTATTGAAGATCTCTCGGGTCATGTAATTACCGTCGGATGGTAGGCCTGTGGAAATTCCATCAGAGGGACGTCATACTGGAGGATTAGTGCTGATCCAATCAGAGGTTACAATCGGTCCGAGGCAACTCTGAAAACCCTATATGAGCCTCTGATTAGTTGCTGGCACAGTCAACAGGGATTCATGATCCACAAATAGAACCTGTAGGAACAAGTTAGCTCCTCTGACCTTTCATCAAAATCACCATTAAGATGCTTGCTGACCAGTTGTCAATCTCACCTGTACCTCAGACAACTGATGCACTTTTACAGACAAAGACAGCAGAGTAGCAGAGTGTAAGCTGATTAGGTTATATCTTCTGTTTGACAAACAGTCCAAGACACAAAGACATTAAAAGTCCCCTTTTGCTCAAGAATGTATTTTTTATGTTAACTAATTTGGACATCTGACCTTCAAAGGGGAGAGTTTGACACAAGAATGCTGAGCTATCTATCAAAAGGAGAAAAGTCTTTTTCTGTACTCCCCTTAAATCTGAGTTTAAGACTTGGATATATGAGGGTAATTTCTAGAGCTGCCCCCCACTAAGAATTTTCCTAGTCGACCAATAGTCGTCATTTAGGACCATTAGTCAACTAGTCGGCTGCATGTTTACGACATTAATTTAATTATTAAATGATATATTTTGGTGGTTTGAGTTGAAGGTGTGAGAAAGAATAGTATCAGTAACATTGTTAACACTGTGCTACATTACAGAGAAATACAAAACCGTACTAATGAACCTTCATTAATATAGGCCTATATTTTATCTACAAGTGCACGTCACACACTGAGCGAGCCGCCTGTTAATGACGCTGTGGGCTAATGGGCATGTAGCTACTTCCATGTTTCAGATGATACGTCATGTTTGTAGTCGACCAATGAAGATGAGTTTACATATCACCTTGGGTTCGTCCTTCACCTTCTCAAAATGATCCCACACTTTGGATTTCCTGCCCGACATGTTATTAACTAGCCTGTGGAATAACCGCAGGTACCAGCCCTGGAAATTAACCTGACTCCTGTCTGACTGCTGAGCGTGGCCACTTCCTGTGTCTGTCCTTTCAAATTAAATTCCCACATGGTCCAGTCATATAGGTTTTGATTTATTTTGACAAGGTGCAGCTCCTAATAGAGTTTTACATTTGTTTGTTTTTTTCTGCTACTAAGCGACCAATGAAATCTTGCTGACTAATGACCTTTCTGGTCGACTAACGTTTGGTCGACTAATAGACGACTATTACACAAGTTATTATTATTTTAGGGGTGGCTATGGCTCACAAGGCTCCAGTCCGCATGTTGAAGTATCCTTGGGCAAGATACTGAGCCCCAAATTGCTCCTGATGGCTGTTACACACTGTGAGTGTGTGTAAATGGTTACTGAGTAGCAGGTGGCACCATGTACAGCAGCCTCAGCCACCAGTGTGTGAATGTGTGTGTGAATGGGTGAATGTTTCGTAGTGTAAAAGCTTTGTGTGGTCAAAAGATTAGAAAAGTGCTGTACCAGTGTAGTCCACTTACCATTTTTATAACTCTGAAAATGTGTCTGCAGGGGATCTATAATTCACATCTAACTAAAATGGAAGAACTCTCTGTCTGTCTGTGTGTCTGTGTGTCTGGGCGTGTATAGTATGTGTGTGAGCATCTTTTATTGATGGTTATTGGTTAGAATTCTGTGAACTTTGACTGTTAATCAAAACAAATAAGATTCTATAGCCAATAGCATTGCTTGGTGGGTGGTGGGTGCCGGTTTCAGACCCTTATTTCAAGCATCAGGGATGTAACTTTCAGAGTGAACGCTTTTGTTCCTTGAAATAGCCTGGTCCCAGATAGCTAGCTTATAGGAAATTAGGTGCACTGGTGTACTCCGTTGTTGTTTGGTTGAGCGGTTCTCCAGAAAGCTGCAAGCAGAAGTACTTGAGGCCAAGCAATCGGCCTGCTCCAGACAGGCGTGTCTTGAATGAGCACTGCACTAATTTATAGACTACAGGGTAAAGCAACAACCCTTCACAGAGAATGTTTGGATTTTTTCCTTGAATTGTTGACTAATTAATATTATTTTTTTGTCAAATTATTTGAATCTTGTGATCGAAACGCTTTTAGTTTCCAAACACAGTCGATGTTGCCGACTCCAGACAGATCTGCAGCTCGTTCAGCTCACTCAGGAGCCACTTGGAGATGAATCAAAACTGCCCTCACTATCTCAGTCTCTGCACTGAGCTCCCTTGTCATCTAATTTTTTTAACTGGCCTCCTTATCAACCGACCTGAGCGCACACAAAGATGACATCTGCCCGAAGACACAATTTCACTAAGGTACACGGCAGTTGCCATGTCGAGCTTCTCTCTCTGCAGGGGAACAGATTACAGGCGTTCCCTGGGTCGTGTTGGGCATTCATCCAGACTTCACTCCACGACCAGGAAGACGACTGTGAAAAACAAGGTTATCTCCTGACTCAGCCCCCGCAGTGCAGAGTCAACACTGTTTCTGCTGCAGCTCGCCTCGACCGGCGAGTCACAAGGGCTCAGCCTTCAGCCAGGGTCCAGAGGTTAATTTATTGCCTGATCGCATGACCGCAGTTTGGAGTAAAAATGGCAGTAAATGTTGCATTATGATGGTGGAGGAAGGGTGGAGAATCAGAGTACACCGCTTGGTTAAGTGCATCAGTCACAATCTGAACGCCTGACTGTGTATAATCAGGGCTGCTTGACCACAGCTGATCAAACCGGACAGTATGTAGCTTTGCGTGTGTAGATAGATAGATAGATAGATAGATAGATAGATTCCTCTCTGTCTCCTTTCTCACCCTTCCTTTTCTGTCTCTCTTTCTCTCTGTAGGCATCTTTTTATGGAACTGACATTCCTGGAGCGGTCGAAACAGAAGCCCTTGTTTAGAGGTGAAACCCTCCCACCCTATCCCCTTTTTTCATCTTCCTAGTTTTGGAGCCCTGGGGTCAAAGGTCGAGACCCCCTCCAGCTTCAGAGACATGTCAGGTCATGCAAGCCACATAGCATTCCCTGTATAGCCCCCGCCACCACCACCACCACCACCACCCTGCCTCCCCTTTACCCCAGCAAAAGGCCCGCTGCCTCTTAACAGTGACAAACCTCCCTTACACAAGAGGTGTGAGAGACTGCGCGGCTGAGTAAGCGTGTGTGTGACATTTTGAGAGATGGTGAGTACTAGCGATCACTTGAGGATTTTACGTTGGTGAGGGTGGTTTTTGAGACGTTGTCTGACGACCAACGATAAAGATTTAACTCTAAAGGTCCAGTGTGTAGGATTTAGGGGGATATATTGGCAGAAACGGAATATAATAAGTATGTCTTCTCTAGTGTATAATCACCTGAAAATAAGAATTGTTGTTTTCATAACGTTAGAATGAGCCATTCATTCCATGTTGCACAACCATGTTTCTACAGTAGACCACAAGAAAAGGAACAAACCAAACACTGGCTCTAGATAGGGCCATTCACATTTTTTATTTTTACCGACTTAAATTACCGGGTGCATTTGTATTCAAGAGGAAGAGACCTCTGCGGGTAATTCAGCTCACAATAAAAACCTCCTGAATGTCTACACCTTAAGTTATCAGAAAAAAACATGAGCACACCGCATTGGAGAAACACTGATTCGTACCATGAGACTGCTTTATTCAGTGTTTTTACCGGGTTAAATCACAGGCTCATTTTGTTTTGGAGAGGAAGAGACCTCTGCGGATAATTCGGCTCATGGCAAAAACCTCCTGAATGTCTGGATCAGAAATAAGGTGAGCACGCATTAAGTTAAAAAATAAAAATCAGAGAGCACGCAGCAGGTTCTGTGACGTGCCAAACAGCTTTAGAGAAACACTGATTTTTAACATAAAACAGTTTTATCACCTGGTCTGTTTATTTTGGAGAGATAGAGACCTCTGCAAATAATTCAGCTGATGATAAAAACCTCCTGAACAACTACCACCAAAGAAATTCTTACCTGGAGAAGTTTCAGCTGGTTGCAACTTGCAATCCTCACTGCTTATGCCCCTAAATCTTACACGCTGTACCTTTAAATATAAGCACAAAATAGGGTCTAAACTGATAGTAAAACATGTTAATGAAGTTGAAGAAGGCGACTGATATTCACGTAACAGTTGCTGATGGATTTCCTGATAAATAACTTCATTTCTTAGAAGCTGTTTTCAGTGTTCCTCACTGTGATGAATCTAAATGGCACAAGTAAGTAAACATGAGATGCTGGGTTGCAATAATAAATCAGTGATGTGTATTGATGATGTTTTTTTAAAAAATATACATGTTCCTGTGTGAAATGATAAACTCAAGTTGCATCTGTCAGGACTGTAAGCTATGGCTCGCTGCCTTTGTGAAACATACTTCACTTCGATGAAATAATGCAAAAATAGGAAATAAAAGACCATAAATTAAAGTGTAGCTGAATTAAAACTGTCAGGAAGCAATTAGGAAAACACCATAACTCCTCCAAATGGGGGCCAAAGTTGAACAGATAGCAAAATACGTGTTAAATGAAAATAACCAATTTTGGGAGCGTATCGCTGCCAAATGTTAAAGGTCGCTAGACTCGGCGGGGCCTTGCGCTCGTGTCCTCTTCGCTTAGTCAGCGGAATGGAACCAGTGCCGCAATCCCACAAGAAACGGCATGAAAAATGGGTTTGAGATGCACAAACAGGGCTGAGATGTAGTGCAGAGAAGAGGCTGACCTCTTTCCAACAGATAAACAAATAACTAAATAAATCCTGGGGACACTGGGGGTGAGGGAAGCTACCCCCGAGGGGTCAGAGCAGGAACAGATAAATCTCCCTTAAAGACGCCATGCCTCTCCACAGTTAACCTCTTAATCAACCCCAATCGGCCAAAGGAAACAGCACTGACTTTCAAAAACTATCAGCTCTGTGTCCCGGCAGTGAGTAAACACCCTCGGACATTTGCACAGTGTAAACTGGAGCTGTGTGTGTGTGTAGAAATGTGGGGTCATTCACTCCTGCATGATGAGAATTTAATTACGACACACTTTACAAAAAAGGACGTCCACTGAGGTTCATTATTATTAGTGCGTCTGGAGGAGATTCACATTCTAACGTTTAGATAGCCTCCATTCACACGTTTCTCCTTTCTCCTTCTTTGTAAACTACAATTTACTTGTGTCTTGTCTGTCCGTCAGCGAGCCTCTCCAGAGCAGAGCATCAGCGATTAACCTCCTGTGAGCACAAGAGCTTCCAGATAGTATCTGTTCACAGGTCATGCATGACACGGGCTGCAGACGTAAGACCCCCTAACAAACATGTCATTCTTAGCTTTGAATTTCTATTTCGGTGGCACGCTCAGGTTACATACCTGGTGGCTTGATGGCTCCTTTCCTCAATGGGATCATATTTAGCAAGCGGAGCGTTGCTTTGTGGGCTCTGGTGTTGTCAGGCTGTCCATAAATTAACAAGCAAAGCGGTGGCCTGTGCATTTCCTAGGCCATCCGGTGCGGTCATGTTTACCACCCCTTGCCCCCCACCCTGACACCCTCGTGTGTCAGAGCCTCACCACACCAGTTGGTCAAACCATCCATCACTGGGCACCAAATACTAACTGGTTACTGCTCTGTGCATTTGTTTAAGATACTTTTATGTGTGAGAGTTTGCTATGATTAAACGATTCAAGGTGCGTCAGTTAATGCTGGCCTTACACAACATGATCTTTCAAGTGCTTTCAATGACAATTTCACAATAAAATCATCTGAGTTTGTGAGAGCTGTGGCGCTCCTGTGAGCTCGATTTTTTCAGTTTGAAGGCCAAAACACACATCAAAAAATACGACCCTATTATTTTCAATGTATAACCCCACACCAGCAGTGGCTAAATACGCCACTGTATTAATTCCAGTCTCACCGTCCCCGGTGTTAGGTACATTTTTCTCCACTCGCTCTCTGCTTGTACACACCAGCTCCCATAGCAGCTCCTTTTCTCTGCTCCTATGGCAGCTCGACTCCTCTCCTCACCATTAATGTATAAAGAGAACTGTTGCTATTTCTCGTGTGTGATGAAGAATAAGTTTAGTCTTGGCTCACACAAATACTGAAGTTCAATGACGTGAACATTGTCAGCTACCAATTGGTGTGCTCTCTCCTGCACCAAACAGGAAGCAGCAAACCAGGTAGACAGTAAACATGAAGGGGACTTCATGGAACAAGTCTTGGTTCTTTTGGACAACTGGTAGAGTTGTGGAGTAAACAAGAGCATTTAATTCAATGAATACGATCCACTAGCTGGTTGGATGGTTGGAAACAGTTTGCCCGTCATCCCCACGGTCTCCTCCCAGTAACAGTGCAGCTAACCAAAGGTGTAGATTTTGGGGAGGATGCAGGGCACACATCCCCCTCAAATTTTAGTCAACACATTCTCACTATGATTTCGTCACATGTGGACGTTTGGTCATACACTTTCCACGTCCAGATACGATACACAAAGTACCCTGGATGCGTTGGGTGTTGACGCTCTGGGACACTGCGTCAAGTTCTGTTACATGCATTGTCTTCTTTCAAAATATACTTCTATTTTTGTTTGCGCCGTTAAACTATAACGGCAACCGGCTACGTATCATGCTGACATTAAAGGACGCCTTTTTGGTTGGTTTCTGACGCCGCAAGTCATGGATTTCGACGACTTCGGAGTGAGACCGGCCTCGTTGCGCAAGCCATGGTGAAGTTGATGGACTCAGACTCCAACACGTCCTGTTTTGATGAATATTCTGAATCCAATTTAGATGAAGACGCAAATGAGTTCGGAGGGAGACAACAGTATTGACACTGAACGTGACAACTTGTTCGGCTTTACCTCAAAGAAAACATTATTTTCATTATTATTGTTGTTATTTTTACTTATACAATTCAAACTGATGTAAGAAAATGAAATGGAAATGTCCTTGAAAACGACTCTGACATAAATGCATTTATCTCAGTTTTTGTCTGAAATTTTTTATGGAAATGCACAAATTCAAGTGTTGATAGAAAATAAATGGAATAAGATCTCTTCTTTAGTTTCATGTATATACTGTTTATATACTCACAGAGCAAATTATTCTGTGGGTCATGAAAGGGTGTAGATTGAAAATGGCCCCCCTAATTTTAAACAGGAGACTATGGCCCTGCTTTAAGTACATTTCGCTCATTGCATACTTTTACATAATTAAGTAAAGGATCTGAATATTTCTTCCACCACTGAAAATAACCAACAACAATAAACATTAAAGACCTCCTCTTTACTGTCATTAGATGTGGCTCCAAACAAAGGAATACTTCACACATCTATTTCCAGACAGGAACGAGAAGAATAAAACTTGTAGAAAAGAGAGTGGCTGTGAGCTTGACATTAGTCACATGACCCACGTGCAGTAAAAAAGGCTAAATACCAAACATCAATTAGTGTAACAATCAACATTAAACATAGAAATAGAGGGAAAAGGAAGTACAATTAAAAACTGCACAGTGACAATCTTAAACACACCCCAAAGAGTTTACATTTGATGGGTACGTTCTTGAGATTAAATGCTGAAGTCCTTATTATTAACTTGCATTCTTTAAAAACACATATCCAAACATTGAAAATAGGGGTATGTTTATATCTAGAATTAGCATCAATACATAAATAGGAAACTTGATAATAAATGCAACAAGGCCTCCAAAATGTAAAATTTAGATGTGGCTCCAAAGATCTGTTATGTCATTTATTTTTGCATCATTTTTTTAAATTATAAAAAAAACAACCTTTATGTCCTAAAGAAAAAGAGTGAGCACATACATGTCATCCCGGATATTACTGTCTTTATTAAGGGATTAATGGGTGGACATCACACACATTACTGATCCTGAAGTTGATCCTCATTTAATTAACCCCTCTCTGCTCAGATTCATCATAAGCCTCAGCTGTATAGAATTACACTCTAATTATTAGCCCCCCAAACCCCGAGGTGGCCCCTGGTCAACTGGCCCACAGCTCATGGAATCTCCTAATAGCGAGTCACAGGGCTAATTGGCAGACAGGTAAGGTTACATGTGACAGCAATTAAGCCGCGCGCAGGGCCAACCTCATGGCCTCGGGCGCGCCCGGCGCTGCGCTCTGGAGCCCGGAGTGAGGCTGGGTGGTTTTAGCGCCTTCTTTCCTTTTGGGGGAAGCAAAGTGGGGTATTACAGTTCCTCTTCTGTCGCCTATAGATAGATAGGATTATGTAAGTGGGATGTGAGTTCCTGTTGTTTGTACTGAGTGCTCGAGTTGCGCCATGGTTATATAAATAAAGCGGAAATGTGACATATTTATCAACTGCTTACTTTACTTTTCCATCCAGTTTGTTGTCATTGTCATTGTTCTTTTTTTTGAGTGATCACCCTCATAATTAAACGCGCTTTTATAGCAAAAATACATCAACCTGCTGCGTCATGGAGTTTGTTTATGGGCGCGCACACGTGTCACATTGAAAAACATATTCAATATTTATTATGGAGTTTCATCTTTGGGAATAGGAGCGGAAAAGTCCGGATTGTTTTGTTGCATGGATAATATATTCATGTCAATGACAGAGAGGAAGTGTGAGAGCGTGTCTAAACACATTATCACTTTTCAGAGCTGGGTCCCATGCAACACGGAGGCGGCGGGACACTCGACCCCCCGGCTGCGGTGTTGTTGGAATTACCTTCACATGACAAATCAAGACCCGATCTGGGAAAATAATCAGGTCCCCGCTGCTCCCGGCGCGGAGAGAAACCCATTAGAGAACAACACTGTCACTG
The DNA here is from genome assembly GCF_006386435.1 of Epinephelus moara. Classification (NCBI taxonomy): domain Eukaryota; kingdom Metazoa; phylum Chordata; class Actinopteri; order Perciformes; family Serranidae; genus Epinephelus; species Epinephelus moara. The sequence continues at coordinate 35,990,526 of NC_065511.1, read as the reverse complement.
TTAATTACCGCAATGGGCCTTTTGTGCGTTGGCAGAGACAATATAACACAACAAGCCGACAAAATCAACACTTTCTCCACTGGTAAACGATTTAGGGAGGTTTTTATGGCTCGGTGAGAAGTTTGGCACCTTTTGTTGTTGTTGTGCAGCTGAGACGCTGTTTCTGGAATATCTTAAACATTCATTGTTGTTAGTTTTGGCACAGTTTAAGCTCCAATATTTAAATGTCCAGTCACATATTTTTAGGGTGAAGTCAGGTTGCCTGATGTGGGACACATTGTGGTAAAACACACCTAAAAAATCTGAAAACTACCTTAAATGTTACTGCAAGAACCTATTATGGTTCTCTGCCGTGTTTCTATAAAGAAAATATGCTGCCATGTAAAATATTTTAGAAGCTTGGACCTTTAAACACATCAACATCTCCTAACTCACTCCAATGACATGTTCAGGTAAAATGGGACAGCTGGTGAGGTAAAATGGGACAGTCGTGCAGGGGCGTAAATATAGACAGTGCGGACAAGGGGCCCGAGTGCACCTGGAAATACGCCTGTGTTCAAAGAACTTGCGTTAAATGGAAAATGGTGTGATTTTCTATATATGCTCTCAAAAAGGCAAACATATTTCCATCATGGCTTTCTGTTTTTGTAAAATAGTGTCAATCTATAACTAAATGTTATGCTTATTTTACACAAACTATAAAAATATAAGTTTACGATAAATAAATATTTAGTTAAACTAATAATTTCTTATTTCCTTTTTGTAGTTTTGTCGTATACAGATTTGTAATGATGATTGCTGGGTAATATGTATATTGATGTTGTCTCATATCAAGTCTCTGTTTAATCGTGTAATTAGACGATGTCATTTACAGCTGCTAGTTTTGGTGCAAAGTCTTTCAAGACTGAAATCATCTGAAAGCGGATATAACATAAAAGCGGCCGCATGACACATGGTAAAATATATGTACGCCTAAAATTCTGTGTGTGGTTTGTAAGTAGCAACTAAGGTGCACAAGGGCCTGTCGTAGTAGTGTGTGCCACTGCGATCTCGTTTGTTTATTTCTTAAATGGTTGAATCAGTTATTAATTTGTTAAATCACTATTGCAACCTGTGGCTATTCATTAAAAAAGATTGTCCAACTTTTTTGCCGCCTGTTTCCTGGTGCCACATCGTTTACAATAGACATGTGCCATGTGTAACTGTGATTCTGGACCATTGTGGCCGACATGGACTCACTGCAGCATCTTTAATATTTTCACTAAAATTATCTGTGACATGATAGGGTGGCACACAAATACACAGTCCTAAAAACATGCTGGTTTCATGTCAGAAAAATGTCCCATTTATATTTTGATTATAAGCCAAAGATTTATTTAAAATGCAACATCCTACAATCATATTTTACATTATACCCGTATTATTTCAGCTGCAGTATTCTTATTACCAAAAAGATAAAATCACATGGCATGTATTGCAAGACAAGCGTATTTACAGAGCACCATTCAGTTACAATTCAAAGTGCTTTACAGGGGTGTAGAAAAATATTAAATATAATACATTGAAAAAATATATTAAAATTGCATTCAAGAGACAATGAATAGATAATTTGAAGACAAAAAACTGAAGGAAAAAAACATTAAAGGACAATTCAACAGGCAAAAGCAGCAAATAAATAGCTGTAGATTAAAGAAAAGTTATTGGAAAACTTAAGTGAACGATTATGTTTTAAGCCCTGATTTTAAATAACCAAACAGTTTAAGCAGACTGCAGGTATTCAGGGAGCAGCAAGAACTAAAAGCTGCTTCGCCTTGATGGTTCTGATCATGGGAATGCTGAGTAAATCACCCCAGATGACCTGAGGAGTCATGTTGTGTCCTACTATCTCAGACCAGTCAAAATTATTGTTTCATGTAAAGGACATTTGCAGTAACATGTTCAGTGACTGGCTGAAGATGTAAAACCTTATTTGCCCCACATTACCTTACTTCATCCAACCAGTTAGAAAACATGAGTGGGATTACATGTACTGGACAGCTGACCCAAGACTGATGAGCAGGCGGCGCTGCACGGTAAATAAAACGCTTGGTAAACTGTGACCTTGAGTCGCTGATCAGAGGGCAAAACAATAAACAACATGACATTATATTTTCAGAAAAAACATTTCTTTTTTATCAAATCAGCTTACAAACATTTCTTTAAGACATGTTTTAAAACATAGCAAATTAAATTAATCTGCTTTGAGAAATTATTTCAAATTTTTCCCCCCAAAAAAGTTAAATTACCTCATGAAATACTTTTAAAAATATGTCAACCCTTCTCTCATTGAAAAGCTGTGAATCCTCATGATCATTTCAACTTAATGTGCACTGGTTTCCACCAAAATTAGCCTCCAAGCTGAAATCCTGCAGTTTTACATGTTAAAGTGATTTTTTTTTTAAAAAGGTGAGAACAGAAAACTTCCCCCCAACCTTGCAGCCTTTCTCATTCTGCAGAGTGAAGGTCAAACATCCAAATTAAATAACAAGCAAAACATATTTGTGTGAAGGGGAACTTTAAATCCTCTCCCTCCTCATCATAAAGATCTATTATACTTTAAATAATGTAAAGTTAATTTAGAATATAAAAACAGAATATAGATGTAGCTGTACTGGTTTCTGGGGCTTATTTATTTTTGAAATAATATATGTTTAATAAAACACAGCAGGTTTGTTATATTCTTGGCGCACAGGATGCACGTTACTCTGAATGGGACCCTGCCTTCGTCCACTTTAAAGTACTTGTATCACAACAACCGCTCCTGTCAGTCAAACCCAGCCTAATCGGCCGCCGTCCAATCAAAGCGCTCCTTACTTTTTTAACAGACTTTCCCGACCAATCACAACCGGCTCTTTATGTCTCACCTCTCTCGCTGAGGGGAGGGGACATGACCTTATTTGGCAGTTATGACTTTATATGGAGCGCCGCCGGGGGGGGCAGCGGTACGAGGCAGCCTGCTGGTGACACTTTCCCCCAAATTGTAGCTTTGACTCTCGGAGACAGGACAGACAGTCGACACACTCGAGCAGCAAAGACTGTTGTGCGCGTGATGTGTCTCTGCTGAAGCTGGACGGTCACGCGGAGGATATTGCGGCTGTGTGTGCGTGTGTTTTTGGGGTAAATACAGATCAGACGTCGCGCTCCAAAAGCCTCTCTGCGGCGCGCAACAAGAAGAGGAACACGGCTCGTGTCGGGACTGCGCTTGTTAGGTTTCCTCGGCGAGCTCGCGGGGACTAAATAAACGCGTCACTGACACTGGACGGCGTGAAATGCGGTCAGTGTTGACTCCAGCGTGTCTTTCAGGAGGCAGAATTGATCTTGCGTGAAGCCAAACAGCAGCGTTGGTGCTGTGGATAAACTGGAGCGACCGGCTGAGACGCCAAACATTGTTGTCTCTTCACACTCCGCCGTTTATCAAATTCCAGAAGCGAAGACGAAGTCAGGCAACATTTGACTGTGACGGTCGACACACGCTGACTTATCGGACTGACTTTTCCAAAAGGCTCCACTGTGAGGAACAACGTGTTTATGGATTGCTGCGCAGCGAGGAACACCGGGAGTTGTAGGCTGCGCTCTGGTGCATCGATCATGTTGATACCTCGCTGTTGCTGTGAACTTTGATAGATGTTTACAGAGGACTCAGTATATATTTCATTTCAATAAATACGCTCAGATAAACTCTGACTGACCTCTGGAGGAAGTGGGAAGCGCCTTTACGCCCTCCCTCGTGTGTGTTTTTTCTTCCAAGACGTCAGGACGGATCTCTATCACTCTCCTTCTGTGATTTAAACAAAGACCAAAGTGTTTGGGGATAGCATGGCAATGGTAGTAAACCAGTGGCCAGAGAGCATTTCTGCAGATCCCGGGTCGCAGCTCCAGATATGCGGCCAGGAGCCCGGCGGGGCACCGGGAACCCCCAACGGTTCCACCCCGGGGAACGACGCACTTTCCGGGGACAAGATCCCCAACGTGGACTGCATGGTGTGCGGGGACAAGTCCAGTGGGAAGCATTACGGTCAGTTCACCTGCGAGGGATGCAAAAGCTTCTTCAAGCGCTCGGTGAGGCGGAACCTGTCCTACACCTGCCGGGGGAACCGAGACTGCCCCATCGACCAGCACCACCGGAACCAGTGTCAGTACTGCCGGCTGAAGAAGTGCCTCAAAGTCGGCATGAGGAGAGAGGGTAAGGGGATAGGTGTGTGATGGTTGTGGAATTTATTTACCAATTCTGTGTGTAAAGTTGTGCGTAATGTTGTGAAATATCAGTCCCAATAGGCCGTTAAGTGTTGAGCTCAGCCGTAAAAGATTTTACTGTTTTTAAAAACAAGTGTGTGACTCCAAACACCGTCTGGAGCTCGTGTTTCCGGTGCGGTTTCACCAAACTATCTTTGGCACAAAGCATAAAGGCGCGCATTATCTTATTTGTTGCAAGAAAACATTTTTAAAACTTAAACTTTCACATTAGTGACAGTCATTTCACCACGTTTCTCTTGCTGTGAGAAATTTATTTAACACCACACTCTAATTTGTCCTCACATGTCAAACTAAAAAGTACCAGTGAGAGATTTTGTGCGTAAATTACGCGTCATGTTCCGTGATGCCTGTTGATTGCGCTACACTTGCTGTGGGTAAATAATCAGCCACCACCTGCTTATTTCACATTCATTCACCAAATCTAACCCATCCACCCTGGTGCGCTCTGAGACGCTCCGCTCTGTGTGAAATCCCTCCTTTGTCCCTCTGTTTTAATTATGCTGTTTGCTCACCGACACCCGGAGCCGCTATAAGAGGATGCCGCTACATTTGTTGTATTGTGTTGGATTAACAACGGGTCAGTTGGTGCCAAAGAGGAGCAGTGGAGACGTGTTGGTGCGGAGCAGCGCTCCCCTTATTAATTATCATTCAGCATCCCATTCACAGGAGATGGGCTGGTGCATATTTTTGGGCCTTAAATTTCTGTCTCTGAACGTCTGTGTTTTTTGGGGTTTGTTTACGCGCGTTGGATGACTGAAGTGCCGATTTAGAGGCGGCAGTGAAAGCCTGTAGAAATGTTAGCTTTGCTGTGTAATGTCTCTGGGGAGTGAATGAAGGTGCTCATCACCTGAACACAGGTGAGCCATGAAACAAGGCTGTAACTGTCCTGTAGGCGCAAAAAAGTGCATTTCACCCGCTTATCCTCAAAAGTCTTGAGTCTCAGATGAGGATGTCACACTTGGCCCCGGCTATTCTCCCTCTCACAGGACAGAATAGGGTCAGCAGCTGCATCCCAGTGAGCCATCTTGCTCAAGGACACTACGGCAGGGGACGTCTAAGGACAGATAGTCTTTCCACAACGACCCCGCCGCCCTTTGTTCTCAGCCTGAGCCTAAATGTAAATACACAGACGGTGGAAATACCCGTCCTCCTTAGAGCCTCAGATGAGATGATCCCTCAAGGGTTCCCGCAAGTGCACTGACTCTCTCTCTCTCTCTGACTGTGTGTGTGTATGCACTGTACACATAGTCTTACCTCATGTAAAATACCTGCAAGCCACACCGGCTCGATCCCGACTGAATGAACCCGAGCAGATCGCCTGATGCGCCTGGTGATTCAGCCTAATCAGACTTTAAATATAAGTTAAACCATTCAAACAGCCCGGAAGTATCACTAGATAATCATTTTTTTTGTACTTTCTTTGCTGATCAATTTATTTAATTATCTTGTGGATAATTTAACATTTAATATGATTTTGCGCGCAAAGTAAAATGATTATTTCACCTCCCTTTGGCAATTTCTTTGACTATCTTTAGGGAAAACTGCCCAGCATTCAGTGCAGTTAGTTAATGTTTTGTTAAACATGACATTTTTACAGTCTGACAGCCCTGAGGGCAGCCTGATGTTCATGAGATCTCTCATGCGCCTTAAAAATCGCATGCAAAGAAACTCGTCTCTCTGTTTATGAGAGAACATGATGCTGTGCTCACAGGCTGCAGACCAGCCCACACTGCAAAAAGTATTCACCTTAACAAATCACAGAGTGACTGAAAATAAGTGAAAAATGTTTCCAGATGTCACAAATTATTTATTTCATTCCAAAAATGAGAAAACACTGTGTTGAGATGAGGCCTGGTGACGTCACGTGACTGCAGGGGATTCTTCAATTGAAAATTTGTAGAAATAGTGAGGTTTTAAAACTCATTATCTGCTCATTATCTTTTCTTTTTTTTTTGCAGTGCTGGCTTATAGTTGTGCGCAAAAGGCTTAAATGTGGAGCAGGTCAACTTACATTGGCTGAGCTCATCTGTTGGTGCATTTGAGGTCAGCAGGATTAAACTGTGTCCTTAAATCCTCTTTGTCGGCCGACTTCTGTTTATCAGTATTCATTTGTCTACTTAGGGCAACTTTTTGTTCGGACATGTGCAATTTGGAAAAGGAGAGAATTAAAAAAAATGGTCACAAATACTCATCTGGTGTTTTATGAGAGGCCGAGAAAAGTAGTGATCGTGATTGATTATAAATAACTTTTTCACTTCACTTGTGTCAATCACAGATGTCCAGTTGTCTTCAGTTGTTTAATCATGACGCCCATCTGTTTTATGAGACAGATATCAGACATATTTGAGTATCTGTGAAACTAAATCTACGCATCATTATTTTGTTGTGACATCTACAGTAAATTAAACACCGCTGCATCCCAGAATCCAAAAATTGAGGCTGTCAACTGAAAAGTTCAGGACGGTTAAAACACACAGACACTGTTGTCGTCCTCCCAGAGGTCATACATAAGTTATGTTCCATCTGCATTATTCAGTAGGTTCACATAAGGTTGTCAAGGGGACGGATGAGGTGTTTATTCTCAGATATGACCCAGGTGAAACATGCATTTGATGTTTCTGTTTTCAGAGATTAAGATGTTAAAATAAAGCAGAATATCAAAGGTGTGGAGCTGAGTAAGTTTGGCATGTTATTAATCATTTAAAAACCTTTTTACTCTCAGCATATAGGTCGTAATGTATGTAATAATTTGTATATGTTGACTGGTTACATAGAAAACAAGCACGAGAAAGCTGACATCATTTTTTTAAAATGACATCAGTGTTTGATATCCCTGACACTGCTGCATGACCCTTCTGTTTAGACTGAATTCATATTTCGCTTCCTGAGAAGACACGTTAAAACTTTCATGAGTGGACCTGCGTCAGATTTAGAACTTCTTTGCTTTCAAGTGAGTGCTTCTTCTTTTTCTTTTTTTTTCTTTTTTTCCCAACGGGGAACGTTTGACCTCTTTCTGCAGACTGCTGTGTAGAACATAATATCATTTGTTTGGAGACTTTTATCCGGAGCACCTTTCAGCACCATGGCAGCAAACATTTCTGTGCTGCCCTCAGTGGGAATCAAACCCTCGGAAAAAAAAAAAAAAACCTTGGCAGCATTGTGTCACCACGCAGCTACACAGAACCTCCTCTTGTTTCTCTGTCAGCGCAGTTTCTGGGTTGAATAGGAAGCGGAGAGGCAGAGAGAATCAGCCTGACAGTTCCTTTGAACTGGAGTGAATGTTTTAATTTTGAAGCAGCCCACAAGGACGAGCTACTGACTTCACTGAGGACAGAAAGACACGTGTGGTAGTTTACTGCTCTGATTAATGCATATGTACACAGTGATAATGTCATGTTGTTGTGTGTGTGTGTGTGTGTGTGTGTGTGTGTGTGTGTGTGTGTGTCTTGAATCGTACACCTGGGCAGCTGTGAGCACGCCAAATACATGCAGACACACACAGTAGAGTGTAGTGCAGCGGTGGAATGTAACAACACATTTACTCAAGTACGTACGTACAAATTTGAGGTATTTGTACTTCACTTGAGTATTTCCATTGTATGCAATGTTATACTTGTACTCCACTACATTTATCCGACAGCTTAAGTTACTTTTAAGATTACATTTTTTCCAGCCTAGTCTAGTAGAATTTGTACGTTTCATACGTATCATATCAACCTTTCTAAAGTGACGTTACATATGAGCGAGACGCCAGCCAAGCTGTAGGCCACTGCAGACAACAGTTCGAGACCAATAGACAACAAAATGGTCGTGACTTAGCGAGTCAGTGCTGTTTCCAGCTGCTTTTTAGGCACTAAACGTGGGTGTTTTGTAGCAACCTGCTGTTTTTCCAGTGGCTTTATAGGACCAGAAATGGTTGTTCATTGTCAGTGTTTGTCCAGCCAGGATTGTGCCCCCCCAAACGAGGTATTAAAAGCAAAAACATGATCTTTTTCTCATCATAACTAGGTGGTTTTTGTGCCTAATCTGAGCCACAAAGTTTCAACGTTTCAGCTACATAATAAAATACACATGTAACATAGCTGTGGTTTGCAGAAACATTCAATGCCAACATTTTTCTGGTGATTAGGTTGAATTTTTCACACACTTCCTGTCCAGTAAAAACATGTATCTTCAATTCTGCATTTTTGAGTTTGACATTTTTTGATAAACTAAAGGATTAAATGTTCCTTTGTGTGCTGAGAAAATTCTCCGTCTTCTTAGGCTGAATAAACTCTTTAAAACCCTCCTGTATCAGCTGGAAAATGTGTCGTCACAAAGCTGAAAACAGGCTGTTTTTCTGATTCGTGGTCCTCACAGGACAGCCACGCTACAAACGTATGATGATCTTATAGAATATGAAGCATCGCTGTAGATTAAACTACCCAAAAGTATATAAAGAAGTTTTTTAGGCACCAGACTTGGGTGTTTGTAGTGACTCATTGCTGTTTTTCTACTGCGGTTGATGTTTTTTTTTACCAAGACATTGCTGCATTTTCTGCCAGTTTTTCTGACACCGTGAAAACTTTTTAACGATTCATAGTTCTCACAGGACAGCCACTCTACAAACGTATGATGATCGTATAGAATATGATTCACTGCAGTAGATTAAACTACCTAACTGTATATAAAGGAGTTACAATGAGCACAACCTTAAACATCTACAGCAGGAAAATGCAACATACACATTCATGCAGCAGGAATATTCATCCAAAAACATCAGCATGTAAATGTAAAACACTGACTGGAAGCATTTTACTGCACTCTATACTCTAAGTACATTTCACTGATACATACTTTGAGTTAAAAAAGGTTTCTGAATGCAGGACTTTTACTTGTAGTTGAGTATTATCACAGTGTGGTATTTACATAAGTAAAGGATTTTAATACTTCTTTCACCAGTGGTGTAGTGATGTAAATATGGGTGTGAAAATATCGATTATGCTCGAGTACTGCGATGTTATTATCAAAAACACTATCAATTTTTCAGATTTTTAATTATTTTTTAATGTAGTGGTTACACTATTTATAATTTTCTATTTTCTTAATTTGAATCCTTTTATTTTTTGTTTTTTTCTTATATATGCAAATGCTCGAAAGTGCATAAAAAGTGGTGCTATGATGTCAGATATTACTGTGATAAATACAAAGACAAATGCACAAAGAAACGAAATGTTTTTAATTCAGATTTTATTCATCTGGTGGTGTTTTTATACCATAAAATATTTCCTAAAATTTTCTTTTAAAAGCCACAATGTATTACCTTCCTTACAGTATCACTATATATCACTATATATTGAATTGTAACCTCTGTATCGTGATACGCATCACCAGATTCTTGCCAATACATGGCCCTAATAAATAGTAAATAGTCTCAACATCCATTTGTGTGACAGGAATCTGTGATACCCACATTGAATGTGCGCAGTGGGACATCTGCTGCCTCCTCTGACCCATATTGCACTCTGACAAAATACCAACAGCAGCGGAAAATATAGGTCAACCAAAACTAAAACATTAATAACAGACAGGCTCAAGTCAAAGTCCAAATGTGTGAACCGACTGGGGGCCTCTCCAGCGAGTAAATACCCCACTGGAGCACTAAAGTCTAACAGGCAGCATGTATGGACTAATCCATACTCCACTGTGGGCAATTTAACACCAAAACACTGCAGTGTGTGGCCTCCTTTTGGCTCCGAAAACCTTTACTTATCCCAGTAATTTAGCTATTGACAAATTCAAATGCTTAACCCCTGTCAGCGCACTCGCAGAGGCCTCTCAAAGGAAAATAGCTCCCATTCACATAACGCTCAGCCTCCATTAAAGTGACACACTGGAGCCTGTGACGTTACCTCCAAGGCTTACTTTAATATTACAGAATAGATGAATGATGCTGCTTTTTAATGCTTTTGGACACATCAAGGTGAAGAGGCTTCGCGCCGCAGCGTAATAAGCTCTTCCCTTTAAAGGGTGTGCCTCTTTCTGCACATCCCACTGTATTGCTAATGCGACCAAGGTAACGTGACCCCTCTCAGGTGCAGTCAGTCAATCACTCTACTGACTGGACTGTTTTGCTTGTGACTTAAGTAGCTCAACCTGTTTTTGTGTGTCACTCGGGTCACGTGTAATGACATGCGCTCGAGAAAGAGGTGCAGAATTCGTCAGAAACATTCAAACCCCCCCCCGCGCCTTAGACGAGGCTTCTCCTTCAGTCTGCCGCACATCCGTTCTCTAATATAGCCCCTGTGGGGGAATCTGGGCGCATTTATAATTTAGGCATTTAGTTGATGATCTTATACATGCTCACTGAGTGGGAGTGCAACAGAAGTACTCATGAAGAAGAAGCCACAGCTGCAACAAACTATTCCCATTTAGAAACAACAGTTTTATACAGGTATTTAAATGACTGTGTGATAGTTAGAGTTCCTCTCTGACCTCATGACCTCCGCTATATCAGCAAATAGTCATTTTACACCCAGAAAAACTTTACTTACCCTCTTATAGTTTCTATCAGCCCTGTCACCAGAAGAAAACCGTGCCATTGTACATTTCTGCAAACTACAAATAGCCTTTTTTTTTTTTTTTTTTTTTTTTTTAACATTTGTACGTTTCATATGTTTCATATCAGTGTGTATAAAGTGACACAGTATGTAAGCTGACGTTGTCATCGGGAGGTGGAGGGGATAGTGGATGGTGTCACCCTGGCGAGACGCCTGCCAAGCTGCAGACCGCTGTTCAAGACCAAAAAACAACAAAACTTTGCTGTTTCTGGCGGCTTTTCAGGCACCAAACTTGAGTGTTTTTTAGTGACTTGTTGCTATTTTTCCACCGGAGATAGTGCCACGAAAAGCTTTTTTTTTTTACCAAGACAGAGCTGCATTTTTTGCCAAGATTGTGCAACAAAAACTTGTATTTTAAACCTTATCTTAATTTTTTTCTAACCATGATCAAGTGTTTTTGTGCCTAAACCTGCACAGTGCTGTTGAAACGTAAAGATTCAACATACCCGATTCATAGTAATGTACAAATGTAACATATGGTGGTTTGCAGAAACGTTCAATGCCAACATTTTTCTGGCATTTGGGTTGTTTCCATTCATGCAGATACAGATATTTTGGTTTCGTTTGCTCAGGTTTTGAGATCTGCCATTAAGACCTGTGCCGCCACCCTAAATACAAGAGAAAGTATTTTTGCATAATACTAAAAGTGAAAATGCGTTGTTTTTTTGTGTGGACTTTTTGCTGCCGAAACTGAAATTATAAAATAAATAAAATATATAAATAGAATAAAATAATTAATTCCTTCGTCCTTAAATGGAAAATAATAGCATGATGTGAAGCTAAAATGTGACTGTCATGTAGGTTGGTTTGCAGCTCTCTTTGAGTGTGGATGGTTTTGGATTTGAGCACCAGAAATTAAAATAGTTCACTTCCACTGTACTGGCCTGGCAGCAGAAGTCTCAGCGGCAAATATAATTTTTTAAAACAGTTTATATTGCCAAACAATTAATTCGCCTGCATGTTTTGGTGATTAACAATAAAAGACAAATAAAAATATGAAATAAAATAAAAGCAAATATTGCAACAGTCAAGAAACATAAATAAAATTGATAAAATGGACAACAAAAATAATTTATAAAAATGTACAATATATCTGTTACCTCATAATCTAAAAACATAAAACTTGGCATGTATGTTTTGGGTGAACTGGCCCTTTAAATAAATGTGTTGCTTATCTTATGGTAAAAATATTTGGTAAAGTTCCAAAAACCTATACAATTCAAGTCACAGTCTGTATGATTTTCAAAACAGAGTTACAAAGCGTTTCACATGTCACTGATTAAAACAGGCAGACATGAAAACATTTCAGATAAAGCCAGGCAGCGGAGGACACATGTATGCACAGATGTCTCCTCCAAAGGTTAAACTCAGAGTAAAGACATGAATGTGTCCCTGCTGTGTCCCACTGTGTGTTAAAGAGAGACGAGAGGGGAGGGCTGGTGTGTGTAAGTGTAAATAAGGATAGGGTGAATCAGAGTCATTGAGTTCGGGGTGAATTTGGTTTACTAATTAATTCAGGAACTGCCTCATCAAAGTCTGAGAGAGAGAGAGAGACAGACTGAGGCGACCGCATCCACACACAGTAAAAGCTACCAAACTTTCTCACGCAACCCCCCTCTGCCCTCCATGTCTCTGTCTCTTTACGTCTGTGTCACTGTTTTCCCTCTCGTTCCTGCACTGCCTCCGGTTTTTCCGCACTCTCGTTCTGTTGTGTCGCTCACGTTTCGCTGCGTACCTCTGCTCTTTCATGTTCGACACACAGCTGAGGACAGTGTTGGTCCTCTTTCAGTGTGCAGATGGCTTGTTAGTAGGGTTAGGTGAGTGGTAACGTAATATATATGGACAAATATCCATTTTGCTATGCTGTGATTCTTTTCTTTTTTTATGGTGTGTTTCCCTTCAGCGGGGTGCAGCAATTAGTAATTTTCAACAGTCCCTATTTCACTACGGAGCATCTTTTATACCAGTAAACATGCATGAATGCAACACTTTCAATGTTTTCTCCATAAAGATACACAGCACAGCATTAGCTTAGCTTTATATTTGCAACACATCGACACATTACAACAGCGTCTTTAAAAATTCTGTTTTTGCAATATTTTTTTGACCACTTGGGGGCAGCAGAAACAAGCTGTTAACAACACTGACATATTACCTCCTTATAAAGTTTAATATACCTGCTAGCAAACTGTGTCTGTCTGCTGTCGGGTGCTGGGCAGGTTTTGTACAGTCAGTTTTATCAACACATTCTCACTCCGACCTCATCACATATTGACGTTTGGTCATGGACTTTCCACGTCCACATACAACGTGCAAGGTACCCTGGGTGCATTGGTTGTTGACCTTCTTGGACACTGTGTCAAGTTCTGCCTGTTACATGCATTGTGTTCTTTCAAAATACACTTCAGTTTTCACAGGAAATTTAACGTTTACATACAGTCTCTATCAAAATAAATGCACTCCGTCGGTACGACACTGCAAATTGATGTTTTGACCTTCAACAACAAACACACATGGTTGGGTTTAGGAAAGAAGAACAGGGTTTGGCTTTATAATCTTACGGGATGCAAACACTGCTCTCTCAGGTGAAAGTTGGTGTTTACATTTTTGCCGCCTTAATTTTCATCCTTCTACCGCTGTGTTTCCCCCTGACGCCGCCAGGTACCGTTAAACTGTAACAGCAACCAGCCGCGTACCATGCCGACATTAAAAAATGCCTTTTTTGTTGGTTTCTGACACTGCAAGTCAGTGCCCAAACGCCAGATTTGACGTCTTTGGAGTGAGACCGGGCTCATTTTTGGGCTTTTTGAGAGCACTGAGAAACATTTAACTTTACTGGCTTGAAAAAAACAAACTAGAGTAGTCATGTGTTGCATTGTTTATGTAAAAATACTGATCATAGCAGCTTTAATCACTCCCTTCCCAATGATGCAATCACAACAATTAAAGCTAAGTCAGCCAATCCCCATGAATTCAGCACGACCTTGCAGTTTTGTCAAATCACATCAAATTCACAGCAAATTTGTTTATTTAAAACAGGTAAAGTCTCCTTCATTGTAGAGCTGCGTGCACCGTATTGACTTACTCTGCCCTCTTTCTCTCTCTGTTTATCATGACACTACAGCTGCGAGGGTGTGAGCTCTGTGCCTGGGACAGAGACACACACACAGTGACAAGGCTAACTGTTAGCATCACACAGCTAACTTTACCTAGCTGTTATTAATGGGTTTAATGACAGAGTCGAGCTGTTTGGGTGTCAGTGTGAGATTGTTGGGACTGTTTAATGGCTTGGTGTGGATGTTAGTCGCTGCTGCTTACTTGTTAGCTCGTGCTAACTGGGCAGAGATAGCGGAGGGAGAACGGCTCACCTTCAGCATTGTGTTGAACGGCAGCAACAGCTGATCGGCGGTGATCTTCCACCCTCCTACCATCAGAAATAGTTTCTCAATCTGTGGGAAACACTGAATGCTCATAATAATTCAGGATTCAGCATTTCAGGCCGCAACAAGCCCAGAAAAAGCTTCTGAAATCCTGCAGGGACTGAATCATGGAGAACCGTTTTGAAATGTGTTGGAAATGCTGAACACAAACAGTGTTTGGTGGATGTTTAATGTGAGAATTTATTTTTCTTGGCAGTATAATATGTTTCTGTTGAATAAATAGAAGACGAACTCGGTCTTGCACAACAGCGCACAACTGGACAAATACTGTGAACCATGGACTCAGCCAGACGGTGTCAAGCCACAGTCCACAGTATCTGTACACCTCATATCATTTACCTAGAAATAAATACTAAGAAACACTTAATAGTTAAGACACATTTGAGTATGATATAAAGATATTTGAAATGTATCTTAATGAGTGTTAGTCAACCACAATGGCACCAAAAATAAAAGAGCATCACAGACACATTATACGTGAGCATTTCAGAGTGGAGACCAGGTATTCAAACACTGACTTTTTCTGCTCAGTAACATCATGTTGTTTGTCCCTTCTCTTTTTATCTCTTTAACTCTCTCCTGGTTTACACATTAGCTCCTCTCTGCCTCCTATCTGCCTCTCGTTTGGAGCGTTGCCCTGCAGAGCACTGACCTGCAGGTCAAAGATCAGAGCCAAAATAAAACTGGGAGAGCCACGGGGATATTACCTTGGTGTCACATCACACACTGCCCTCTCGGCTGGATCGCACACATGTACAGTGACACACATACAGCCACCGAAGCTTATAAAATTATATTTATTTTACCCTCCAAATGTTTTAAATAAGCAGATTTTTTTTTTTTTTTTAAGCTTTGCAACCACACATTTTGATATTTATTTAAATGCAAGATTTTCTAATGTTGTTAACCTCTCTGCACACACACACATACATGCACACTCGGCTGAGCGGTGGCGAGATGTGACAGGGAGAGACAGGCGCAGGTTCACGCAGGGTAAAGTGTTTATTTTTCGCTCGCCAATGGAAGCTTTAGAAATGGAAAAATCTACTTATTAAACGCAACTGTCAGACTGAGCCAAATCTATAATGCGTCTGTGTTGCCCCGGCAGCGTGACCTTTTAGTCCAAATGTTGATAGGCCTTAATTGTATTTAGCTGCTGTAATTCCACTAACAGTCTGACCCAGAGGCTAATCCAGGGCAGCCAGGCAGCGAACTGTGCACTCTGCCAGCTGCCATTTGCTGAAGTGGCATTTTGAAAGTCGCAGCTGAAATGTCCCATGGTACCTCTGTTTGCGTGCACTTTCCTCCTCTCCCTCGTTCTCCTGCCCTCATTTCATGCCCTACCTACGTGCACGGGATGCTGTTTTGTTTTGGGTTTTAGGGATTTGTAGATATTTTTTAGTACTTATTTTTAGCGCCCTGAATTTGGCATCTGAATAAATTTTGTTCGCCAGAGAGGAACGACTTTATATCGTTAGGATTTTGAACGTTTTCCCTCCTCTTTGTCGTCTGATGACAAGCTCAGTCAATTACATTAAGCTAAGCCACAGTGTAACAATTAAAAATCAGGAAACAGTTTATGGCAGACATCCAAATCTGACTTTATACTCCCATCCCCCTCCTTTGTTCCCCCATCTCTCCAACCCTGCTTTCGTTTTTGTCTTATCCTCGGGCATCTGCTTCTCTCTAATGTCATTTCTGTCTCTCCGCTCTCTCGCTGCCCTTCTCTGTGTCAAGATACTACATCTCTCTGTCTCCGTCTTCCTCTCTATTCCTTCGGACCTTTCCATAATCACCCCCCCCTCTCCCTTTCCTTTCTTTCTGCTCCTCAGTCTCGTCCAGCCAGCTGTAGGCGAGCGAAAACAGAGAGCGATGTGTCTCAGTCAGAAGTGCTCGAGTGCTCTGCCTCTCAGCCACGAGTGACCTCCACAATGAGGCTTTTGAAAAGTCAAGTGGATCAAGTAGATTCGCCACCATCTGCAGGATTAAGCACTAATCAATATGAGAGCAGATTAATAGCTGTGAATTCAGAGACATGACACGCAGCAGGGTCCCAACAGGTCGTGGAATTTGTGGAACGTCATTGAATTTCGAAGAATTTGATGTATTCTCCATGAAAGTCAGACACAATGTGTTTTTACAGCTCAGTCAGTGAGACGCCCAAAAGAAGTGGAAACCAGGTTGTTCGACCCTGTTGAAGATTTTTTTTTTTTTCGGATGACATTAACAAGCCAGGGCAGAGTGACAGTTTTAGGTTATGGAAGTGCTCTGACTTAGATGTGGACAGTCAGGGAAGAGTCTTTTGAGACTTGCCTCTCGGGGAACACGACAGAATCAGTCCTTTCAGCAAGTGCCCCAAAATGACACATGCTCAAGTTCTCCAGCTTCCTTAGAAGTTCTGACTGCTGTGAGCGAAGGAGGACGTTATTATAGACCGACAAAGTCTGAGCCACAAAACATCGGATTTAGTTTCCTGTTTCCCACCAACAGTCAGCGTTAGTTTCTTATAACCATGACCACAATCATCTGTAACTTTAACCACATGTCTCAAGGCAATTGAATCGAACGCAACTGGACTTGGTTTTTGTTAGTTTTGTTGTTTTTAACCACGTTTATTATTTTAACCACAACAGAAAAGGTCCCCGAGTCTTAAAGGGCAGTTTCGGTATTTTTCAGCCAGCACCCTATTTTCCCATGATTTCATATAGGTGACTAATAGAGACAACAATCTTTGAAATTGGTCCAGTTTTGTGAGAGACCGCTGCAGCCACAGAGGCGAAACAGGCTGCAATGTAATCCCTATGGGCAATTGTGCACCATCATTTTATGTCCATTCATAGTGCTTGTTTTTGCCGCTGACAGGCTCAGGTTTTTATTACAAGTGTCTGACATTTGTACAGAAAGGACCCCTCAGAGAACAGAAACCTTTTTTCTTATCGTTGGCTGGTCTGTCTGTTAGCATGACCAAGTCTCGCTCAAGCAGAAGTCTCATTCCGAAGTCTTGCAAGAGGTGAATTGTTGCGGGAACAACAATGGTGGAAACGTTAGTGAGAGTTGGAGAGAGGAGTCCAGAAAGCATAGCTTAGTGTTATCTGAAAGCTTTTCAATGTCACGGCTGAATATTTAGCTGATTTTGGATAGGAAGAACTTTTGATTTCTGTGTAAGGTCCTTTTCCGTAATGTTGTCAGACACTTCTCATGACAATCTGAGCCTGTCAGCGGAAAAAAACAAACACTTTAAATGGACATAAATTGATGGTGCACAATTGACCTTTCACTTGATGGTCCAACAAGCTGTCGCAGTAAGCATGGATCCCACACTGTAACTAACTGCACTCCCTGAAGAAATACTATCATATTTTTTGAAAAATGAAAGAGTGACTCCAGAGAGAAGCAGACAGAGGGGTCTACAGTCTGTGTTTGAAGGATATATCCAGGATGTCAAACTGACTCAGCAGCAACAACAGGTTAAAAAGACAAAGATAGTTAGAAGCTAAAGCCGAACTATAGGCTACAGATCACAGTGTAAAAGTGAACCACCACATCACTGCTGATCGCCACACAAGACAATGAATATAAAGGGAAACTTTGCTAATATTGAACCAGCTGTGTGGCATCACAGTGTGTGCAGATGAACAGTGTTTGGCTTCGACAGGGATCTCTGGGCGAAGTCAAACAACGTTGCGATGACACACAGCTGGTTGAATATGAGCAGTTTCCCTGCTTCCCTTCACTGGTTCCTGTACAGCAGGGTCGGTCATTGTTTCACTGTTATAATCGTTAAAAAGCAAAAGCAGCATGTGTATACATTCAGTAGGCTATATCTTCAGTAGCTAGCTAGCTAACCCTACACTTTTCAGGGTTTGATTTTGGTTTTGGAACAGGGAAGAAACGTATATCTCTTTCCAACCTCTCCAGGTAACGAGTATCATTAATACACGACGTGCCCCATGCACAACATTTAGCTCCAAATCCACAAAACCAGCCTGAAAATGAAGGAAATCTGAAACGACTGCATTAGAGTCAATGGAGCACAGCTGTGTTGTTGTCGGACCCTGATCTGAGCCGGCCTGATGCTACGTTATCATTAGCCAGTCTGCATCCGCGGGCGTGACTTAGCGAAGGGTCAATTGTTTGTTACGTTGCAGCTGGAGCGCTCTCTGTCAACACTGGACCAATTTCAAAAGCTGTTGTTCCCATTAGTCACGTAGACACGAGGACGTGAAAAACAGGGTCCAAGGTCGAAAATACTGAAGTTTCCCTTTAACTATGTAGTTACTTGGACCCAACCACAACATTTCGTTGTGCGTCGTTCAAAAGGGCAGTTACAAACAAGTAGCTTGATATTTAATTTGAAGGACTTGTTGATTCTTTTACAAGCCTGTGTTACAGTGACATGACTGACTGACAGCAGCAGCACTGTATGATTTAACAGTCTTTCATCTTAGTGACTGAAAACATATTTGACCAGGTAATCTTTGTGGAAACTGCAGCAGCGCCTTGCTCTTTACTTTCAACCCCTGCTGCCCAAAGCGGTGTGTGATTTTTTTTTAGTTTGTGTAACCCCACAAAGACAGACACGTGTTGCTAATCCGACAGCCGTCCTTTGCGAAGCAAGACGAGAGCCGCCGCAGTGTGAGTGACAAGGAATCTCTCATTGTGCAAAGTCTTTGTGACAGGCAACACCTCCTCACAGCTCAGCCACAGTGAGACTGCACTGTTTGCCAAAG
The DNA here is from genome assembly GCF_006386435.1 of Epinephelus moara. Taxonomy (NCBI): domain Eukaryota; kingdom Metazoa; phylum Chordata; class Actinopteri; order Perciformes; family Serranidae; genus Epinephelus; species Epinephelus moara. The sequence goes on along the minus strand of NC_065511.1, from coordinate 35,971,464 downwards.
GAGACCGCATTCTTTTCCGGGAACACACGGGTTGACACAAGTTCACGGGGAAAACTAGTAGTTTGAGGTCAACACCTTTTGTGCAGAGGTATTTTTTCGTCCCGCTCAGAGGGCCGGCTAGAATTAGAGGCATTTTTTTAACGCTCTTGAGCGATTTGACCTCTCGTTTTTCAGACGTGCCGTGGTGCGTTCGATTGACACAGCTGCTGTGTGTGAGGTGACAGGTGATGCGGAGTTGAAAAGCATTTTCCAGACCCCTCCTTTTTCCCTTTTCACCTCCTGGTTCCACCTGTCTCTTTATGTAAACCACTGCTCTCTATCTGAAGCCTCATCTCAGGCTATATTCAAATGAATTGAACTCCGCACCTTTTCTCTCTCTCTCTCTGCCCTCAGTCTCCCTTTCTCAACTTATCACCTCACACTCTCCCTCTCCACCTTATCTAGCCATTTCACCCTTTTACCTCATTTTTCCCCTCACACGTGGCCCCTACCCTTTGCATTCCCACTGCCTCTTCCCCCCCGCCCCCATCTCTCTCTGTGTAACAGTAGATGGAGTTATTAGTCAGACAGTGGGGATGACTGAACAGGTGTTTTCCAAATGGGCCTTTGAGCACTCGCCGCATCATCATCGCTCCACAGGGGGGGGTTGGGTGTTTGTGCGTGTGTGTACGAGAGCTTGGCCTCTGCGTGCCCTTTTCCCCTCAGGCTGAGCCATTTGCCAGTAGAGGAAGGAGGAGGAATGGGAGGAGGAGGGGGCATGTTACCGTATGTATTCATGTGTGGTGCGTGCATGTGTGTATGCATGCAGCATGTGGGTGCATTACATGTGTAGGTGTGAAGAAGTGTTATATCTTTACCAGCTGCTGCTTGTCATTACTCATTGATGCACAACAGCAGTGCAGAATGGCCTTGGCCTGGCCACTTTCCACCGCTCGGCTGAAAAGACGAGCGCTGACATATTTAGGAGTCGGAGAAATGTTCCCGTCTCCACACTTTTTCGCCCCTTTGACCCCATTCTGCAACCCCCCCCCCGACCTGACACATTTGACATGCCCAATTTCACTCTTTCTTTTCTGTCTTCGTCTCCTCTCCCTTGTGTTTCTCTTGCAGGCTTTTAGGTTTAACTTTGCTTTACATGCGGGCTGCGCACAGGATGTAAACCAGGTTTCAGCGCGTAGCAGGCCTCCTAAATCACAAAAGCACAATAACAACCTGATGACAGATATTTATTGTCTGTTAAAAGTTGGACTGAGATGACGACATACGCAAAAACAAATATTTATGAGCTAAAATTCCAGATTCACGCGGCTGAATTCTCATCTTCTCCTGTCTTGTTTTCCACCAGCTGTACAACGAGGACGTACATCGAACTCCCAGAGCAGCCCGGGACAGTACCTGACCAACGGCACCGACCCGTACAATGGCCAGCCCTACCTGTCTGGCTTCATTTCTCTGCTGCTGCGCGCCGAGCCCTACCCCACATCCCGCTACGGGGCCCAGTGCATGCAGGGAAACAACCTGATGGGTATCGAGAACATTTGTGAGCTGGCGGCGAGGCTGCTCTTCAGCGCTGTAGAGTGGGCCAAGAACATCCCCTTCTTCCCTGATCTGCAGCTCATGGATCAGGTGAGTCGAACACTCTGATGACCGACGAGAGTTTACATTTAAATATCCAACCAGCAGCGTTAAAGGAATAGTTTGACATTTTGAGTCTGATGAGAAGATCGAAACCACTCTTATGTCCGTGCAGTCAGGAGAGGGGCGTTTGAAAGGCCTTCGCAAGAAAATGTTGAGCATCAGACTTTTAATTTCCTGCATTGTGGTGATGTTTTATGCACCATTGTGAGCATTTTCTGCAACAATTTAGGGTGTAAACGCCTTTAGTCATGTCAAAATGAAAGGCCTCTGCTGCTTTCATGTATTTATTTTGTGGGGAAGGCGACAGTTGCACATGTTCTAAATAATAAGGAGGACGTATCCCCTGCTTTCCTCCTGAAATCTACACCTATGGTACTGTAGATATGAAGCTACGGCTAGCAGCAAGTTAGCCTACCTTAGCATAAATACGAGAAACAGGTAGAAGCAGCTTACCTGGCTCTGTCTAAAGGAAACAAATCCGCTCACCGACACTTCAGAAGCTCACTAACTGTAACGTTATACCTCATTTCTTTGATATGTGATAAATCAAAGTGTAAAAATCACATGAGTCCCCAGGATGTTACTGTACCTGGCGTCCAGGAGACAGAGCCAGGCCAGGTGTTTCCACATGTTTCCAGTCTTTGTGCTAAGCTAAGCTAGCTTCATATTCAGCATACAGACATGAGAGTGGTATCAATTCTATCATCTAACTCTCTGGAAGAAAACTAACAAGTGTATTTTGTAAAATGTTGAATTGGTCCTTCCATAAAGCTCGCAGAGGGACAGGGACACACACACACACACACACACACACACACACACACACATTCATACACAGGTGGCCGAGGCTACCATTCAAGGTACTACTCATTTTTTTAAACACTCACACTCGGAGTGAACAGCCATCGGGAGCAATTCGGGCTTCGGTATCTTGCTCAAGGATACCTCGACATGCAGACTTGGAGGAGCCGGGGACAGAACCACTGATCTTTCGATTAGTGGACGACCCACTTTACCTCTGAGCCACAGTCGGGTCAGGGTCACAAGTATAGGGTCAGTGAAAAGTTTTGATGCCACAAACATCATTAAATTCTCTTATTCCACCAAATAAAAACAACAACAAAAAACACAGTTTCATGAAGTATTATCAACATACAGATTCTTGAGCCTATAAATAATTTACCTTTTTCTTCTTCTCCTTATTTGTGATCATCACTCAGTGGCATATAAAAAGAAATCTGCTCAGTTGTTCACCGAAGGCAGAAACATGTGGACATGTAGATTTATACCAGCTGTAAAGTCTTGGCACGGAGAGAAACCGCCTGACCTATAAATATTCACATGCACCTTGGGCAGACACAGTCAGATCACAGATATGTCATGGTATAACTGCACCATATCATTAATATATCATTAAGGTCATGTCAAAGTGTAGAAGAGATCCGTCCTGTCGCTCTCAGTGAGCGCTTTAATATTGTACCACTGTGTCTCTGCTTTCTATAAACCTACTTTCTATTGTAGCCTGCTATCAAAAGACTGTTTACACCTGGCGTCAACACGTGTTTTATAACTTTTTTTTCAGATATGAAATGATTATCTAAGGTGGATAAGATAAGATATAAGTTATAACTAGTAGTAAATACCCATGCACCATGCACGGCGACTGCAGGCAGGTTTAATGGTGGTTCTTCTCAAAACCTTAAGACAATTTAACATTTTCTTGACCTATGATCTGTAATCTACACAAATGATTTTCGCTTTGTAGCTGCGACATTTTCAGCTGTGATCACATCAAAGTTTAACTCCTTCTCCAGCAGTTTTTTGACATTATTCAGTCAGCCCATACCACATGTTACAATCATGATTATTTCATATACATATTAAATGTGTATCTCTCTTCTTACAGCTTGTCACATCCTCTTGTCGTCTCTATGACCTTTAACACTGACAATAAACCGTTCATCATGTTTAAGTTGTCTTTACGCTCAGATTCTGACGGTTAGTCGTCTCTGCGAGCTTCATGCAGCATGCCTGGTTTGCGTGTGTTTCCTTCTTCCTTTAATGAATGAATATATGACTTGTTGGGAAAAATTTGTGCATGAATGGAGCTCCTGTGCTCTCTCTAGTTTGCATTTCCTCTTTGATAATGTGACCAAATTCTGACCATCCCCAAAGGCGGTTTGGATTATTGTGTTTAGTGCATCTCGTGTTCCTTTGTGCTCAGAATTAAAGTGTGTTTGTGCTAGTTAAGTGCAGTTTGACTCATGTGGATGATAGGTGGAAATGGAGTCTAAAGCCTGCTGTACTGGAACTAGAGGCTGTGACGTATTTCAACATCATTCCTGTTAGATAGATTTTAATTGATTTGACCACCTTCAGTATTTGGAATCAATTCTTTGTCTCCATTAGCTTCTTAATAATTACCTTCCTGTGCTAACCACTCTGTAACTACCTGTATTCTAGGTGGCGCTGTTGCGTATGTCATGGAGTGAGCTCTTCGTCCTCAACGCCGCCCAGTGCTCCATGCCGCTCCATGTGGCCCCTCTGTTGGCAGCGGCAGGCCTGCACGCGTCGCCCATGTCAGCAGAGCGTGTGGTGGCCTTCATGGACCACATCCGCGTCTTCCAGGAGCAGGTGGAGAAGCTGAAGGCCCTGCAGGTGGACACGGCTGAGTATTCCTGCCTCAAGTCCATCGTGCTCTTCACGTCCGGTGAGTCTGAATGAAGCACGTGGCATATAAACAGCAAAGAGTCACAGGGAAATGCTGCATAACGTTGAAACAGGATGTTGAAGCAGGGTTTAAAATATGATGGGTGGCTGCAGAGTGGACAATCAAAAGTTTTAAAATTATTACAAATGAATGACCCAAAAATGTCAAAGTTATGGTATGACTGTTTGGGATTTTGGTGCAAGCCTACTGATGCGGGCTGCAACACATTCTCACTCCCAACTCATCAAATACCGACGAATACAGAGTAGGATTGCAACTCACTCAAAAGATTTTCACCGTATGATACCTGTCTCAGAAAATATCGTGGTTACACGGTGTGACGGCATCACAGAATTTATGTTATTATCAGTCATGATGACCCTTAAGAGTAATTTTTTTATTTTTCTGTTTTTCGGTGTAATTTTTTCTGTTTTTTTTTTGTGGTACATTTTTTTCTGTTTTTTTATGGTAATTTTGTTTCTGTTTTTCGGGGTAATTTTTTCTGTTTTTCTGTGTATTTTTTTCTGAGTTAAGAGAGCAATAGAACAACAGATGCTTTCATTCCTTTCTTGAGAGCTCGATATAGGCACCGGTCACTTGCAGGTGCCGGATGGGAGCTTCTTGCTAGATTTTGAAGTATCTCGTCTCCTCGTTCAGGAAAAAAAATACCCAGAAAAACAGAAAAAATTACACCAAAAAACAGAAAAATAAATAAATTACTCCGAGAAACAGACAAAATTACTCAGAAAAACAGGGCTTTTTTTATTTGTCAAGTGAATGCAATACGCTTTAGGTTTAGGCAACAAAAGTCTGTGATTAGGACTAGAAAAAAACATGGTTTGGCTTAAAATAAGTATGTTTGTTAGTAATGTAATATAAAGTCACGAGACATACGTCACTAGTGTAATATGATACACAAGCTAGCACACTATGTTGTTATTAAAATAACTTAGTTGACTTTTTGTTTCACAAGGAATCCGAACAGCAGTCTCCTGGGTGAAAATTTGGAGTTTATTTAACCCATTCATCTCCTCTTCCACCCACCCAATACTTTCTCGCTCTTTATACTGCAGTTTTGAAGTGTCAAAAAAGGCCACCACCTGGTGTGTCTTAAACAGCAGCTCGAGGATTCCTCTGTGTGTGGGTATCTGACGCCAAAGGCCACAGACCAAATGTCGGTATTTGACGAGTTGGGAGTGAGACTACGTTGACTCAAATCCCAATTTTTACTTTTTCAAACCAAGCAAACTGATCCAGGCTCCAAATTGTCAAACGTTTCTCTTTCTAAAGACAGTGGCCACATTTTCATGTTTACTCATGTAAACGTTTCATGGATTGACACATTAAGAGGTCGTATGTTAGATCAGTCAGGTCAAGTTTAATATCACAATATCATAATATTCTTTAAAGTCCCACACTGGCTTTAATTCCTGGCTCAAGCTCTCTGCGAAATATGTGAAAAAACTTGGACATTGAAAAAGGACATTTAAAGACAGAAATCCTTCCAGGTGGTTGAGGACATAAATTATAATATTATATTAATAAATTATATAAACAGGCAGCTGTAAGAGCTCATAGTAAAATAAAGTATAAGTATAGCGTTAGATTTTAGTGTAATAGATTAAATAAAAGTCCAAAGAAACATTTATTTGTTGAGACTGACAGGAAACACTCCTTTCACTTGATCTTTCACCTCGGCACAACCTCAGACTCACACAGGATTGTGGGTAGATTCTGATGTGAACAATAACGTCACCTCTCTCCTGTGAGCAACTTTACTATTGCTCGGGCAGAGGAGGAAGGAATTAGCAGGCGGGTGAGCCGACTTCCGCTGGCACGGTAACATTCTGTTAATTGGTTTATTTGTGTTGACGGACGCGTAATCGCAGGGTATCAAAGCACATGTAAACAGCTTAACCTGGGTTAGAGAAATGGCCAAGACGAGGGTTATTCAGTGCATTCAAGACAGAGCCCAGCTCAACTCCTGCAGAGTTCTCCTGTCAAACGCTGGTGAATTGTCTCCTCAAGTATTAAATAAATAAATAAAAATATATAATAACAATCTCTGGGCCCATGATTTAGGGCTAACTAACTTACTTGCTTACTCCTTCTTTCGTCAAGCGCAGCTGGTTGCTAGGTGACAGTAACTGGTCAGGGTGAGAATGACTGGTGATGCAACCAGGAAATCCTCCGCAGACCAGATCGTCCCATTTTGGAGACCGTTCAGTTTGGCTCATGTGGTCTTCAAAGGACGTGGCCGACATCGACTGCAAGGCCGCATCTTTCAAAGGCTGCAGCCCCTGAACTGAGACACAGCTTTAGGCTCAGAAATAGCTGATAAAAAAACAAACTGAGATTCGGGGTGTAACATTTTGTAGAGGAATCCCCTCTCAGACATGCACCTCATCCTGTAAATCTAAATGCAGTTTCACATGTCTGTCTCATGTCTGAATAAGCACCCAAGTTACTTTTAAGTGAAAGTCGTCACAGCAACCTTAGCAGTAACATTTCCAAAACATTCTCAACATGGCACAAGTCTGAACTGAATGCAGATTAATGTACAGGCTGCAGCAGCAGAAGGTGAAACAATCTTGTTAGAGCATTATCAAAAATGTATCTCTCAAACACCATAAATGAGCCCATTTAAGTTGTCAAGAAGACATAAAAATGTTCGCGGTGGTGCAGATAATGCATGAATATCCAGGAAAACACTTTACAAATAGCATGTGAGCAAATACGAATTCCTTCAGAGTTCATTGTTCAGGAGGTTTTTACCAGGAGCCAAATTAACCACAAAGGTCTCCTCCTCTGAAACAAACAGACCAGGTGATTTAAAAAGGTAGAAACACTGACTAAAGCAGTTTCACGTTACAAATCAGTGTTTCACTGATGCCGTTCTGCTTGTCCGAGGCGGGACGCTAGCCGAACACCTGCTAATATGTGCTCAGCTTTTTCCTCTGATAACTTAAAATCAAGACATTCAGGAGGTTTTTAGAGGGAGCTGAATTATCCACATAGGTCTCTTCTTCTCCAGAGAAAATTTATCTGGTGATTTAAGCTGATAAAACACCAAATAAAGCAGTTTCTTGTTAAAGTCTGTGTTTTTCTGACACTGTTCTGCTCTTCGGAGAGAGGCTGCTAACACAAATGGCCCTATCTAGAGCCAGTGTTTGGTTTGTCTGTTCTGGGCTACTGTAGAAACATGGCGGTGCAACATGCCAGACTCCACAGATGAGAACCGGCTCCCTATGTAGATATAAACTGCTCATTCTAAGGTAACGAAAACGCGACAGTTCTTATTTTCAGGTGATTAAACATGAAAGAAAACATACTTATTATATTATATTCCATTTCTACCAATACATCCCCCTAAGTCCTACTTAGGCTTTTTCATAACTGACACTTATGGCTAAATGAACAAAAAAGCCATTTAAGACACAGATGCAGCCACTAATGTATTCATGTCTAAAAAGCTGGCTAACAGCAGCATGATTAGTCAAGAGGTCCTGAAAACATTAATTTCTGTCTGTTATGAAAGAGTCAACCACGACACGACTGTAAATTTTGACCATAACTTGTCTATTTAACCGCAGAATAAAAACTTCTCAGTGCCAAACAACATCTCCCTCCTCTGCTCTGTTGGAATCCAGTTTTTCGCATGAAGCGCCAACTTCAGCTCGCAACCTTTTCACCTCCGCTGAGCCAGACCGCGACGTGACCTCTAATGCTGCAGCAGATATTGTCTCATTGGCTCCATATGTAAATGCTGCCGCTACAGTTCTCCCACCAGTCAGTCATGGTCTCTGCCCTCCATGAATTTCACTGTAATTTGATCGCTCTCTCATACAGCAAAAGACCGCTATTGACCCTGTGAGTAGCTGCTTGTGACTCACTTAAATCCTCCCCTTCTCTTTTTTTTGGCTTTTTGAGTGCTCCTCTGCTAAGCTGTATTTTGGTTTCTGCCCATGTAATAGATTGTATGTTTTGTGAGAAGAACCGAGAGACAAGTAAATTACTTAGTTTTGATAGAGAAAGAAAATATGAGCCCACCAAGCCACATGTTTCTTAATAAAAAGGAAGCCAGCAGCCATGATCTGCTAACAAAGCATCCTTGTGACATTTAGTTAACCTTGCCCAGTAATTTAATTTTCGTACCTGAATTAAACCGCTCCAAATTGGATTTAATGACAAAGAAAATGTCTATTTATAGCTGTTTTTATCCAGAGGTCTTCAGAGAAAACAGCAGACTTGAGCCTCACACCCTCACTGTGCTGCATTATGTTCTCCCCACTGAGCTGCAGACGAGATTAAATCAAAATACAATGGTGTTGCATCTTGAGGAAACCCATGAGATAGGCATTGTTTTGATCCTGCTTATATACAAACCCTGTTGAGGTTTATCCCAACAGTCACTGGGCTCCAGTGCCAGCCAAAATACTGTCACATCTGGGATACTTCACCAAGAGATCATGCTTTGTGACCCAGGGGGAAACGGATGGTGAAGAAGCCAACACCGAGATGTCCCTCGTCCCTGGTTTTTTTATTGCATTCTCCCTCTTTTCTCCCGTGCATGGCTTGTCAGATTCACTCTGCGTGTACCGAGCATCTCTCCTCCATGTATGTAGGTGGCAGTGGATCCACCTTTCCTCTCTCTTCCTTGCTTTCATCCGCCATCTCTCCTTCATGATCCCATCTATTATTGAAACCAGTCATCCACCCCTCCTCCCTACGCTCCCCAAACCCAACCCCGAGCCCAGCCCAGGCCCCGGGACCCCTGCCCCCACCACAGGAGTTGAATTATGTATGTTGGGTTTCAGTGAGACGGAGGATTCGCAACAGCCCCGGCCATGACCTACATAACCCCTGTAGCCCTGAGCATCCCATGTGACCTCCCTGTATGTGGGCAGATGTGCCCACATGTATGCACATCACAAAAAAACTGCGAGTGTCATGTTGAAAGCAGACAATGCATTTAGTGAAAGATATTAACACAGAAATTGGAATTTAATGAAGACGGACATGCACACACACACACACACACACACACACACACTAGATAGCCCCGTTAATAAACCTGACTCCTGCAGACCTGGTAGGATGAGCTAACAAGCTCAGACAAACACCAATCGTCTCTCACCTCCCTCTGAGTCCCCTCCCTCCGCTCCCCCTGTGAAGCTCAGTCCCATCAAGGCGCATCAGAGATCGGGCATCTCAGTCCTGCCACCCTGATCCCTCACCCCCACTGACCCGGTGTGTGCCCAAGGATCAGACAAAAGAACACGCCGCTTGGCGTGTAAGGGCGCCCACAGAGCTGTCGCTTCGGCACGCGATGTGGTTTCAGTCCCACAGACAGCTTTACTAATCCCAACCAGGCAGTGAGTGCCTTGTCACGCAGGACCCAAAATGGCGGCCAGACAAAAAAGTAGTCCAGCTGACCCCCGAGTGGAGGGGAGTACAGCTGAAGTGGGAGCAATTATTCACTCAGGATGATGAGAACAGTGGCGGCTGGGGGTGGGGAGAGGTTGACACACTCGATTAAAATATGACGTAAATTAAATTTTTTTGTTGTGCAGCACTAAGGCCCAGCAGGGTTTACACAGGGGACAGATCAAAGTGTGAGATGACAAAGGGGAGCCACGATGCAAGGTGACAGGTTAAAACCTACGGGCCAGCGCTTTTAGACAAGAGAAAGAAGAAATTGCCCTCATCGAAAACCTGTCTTCCAAATGAGGGTTCACGCAGGGGGCAGAGTCAGAGAGCACTCCCTCTGAATGTACAGTATGTGGCAGAGTACAGTGAAATGTGTCTTTGTTTTGAGTTCACACATCTCTGACCTCCTTTGCTAAATCCCCCGTGCTCTCCACCGCACACACAGAGGGTGCGAAAAGTACCACGCACGGTGTTACACACTCTATCGGTTGTGCGAGACTCTTGCCAAGGCGGGGGCCAACAGGAGGGGAGGTGTGAGGAGGCGGGAGGCAGAACATGACCTCCAGCTGCGGCGAGAGGGAACGTTGTAGTGTGCTGTGAACACGGACCACAGGGGTGGAGTAGATACGTTATCTCTGCAGTGACAACCTCCATTTCCTCAAGTTTGAGCAAGATTTCTCTGACTTCAGGAATTTGAAATGAAAATGAAAAAAATATCTAAGATACTGTCAGCTCTTTAATGCGTTTCATTACCCGTCTGTGTCAGCATTTATCTGGTTTAATCAACTAGATGATATTTACACTACATGTACAGTGTCAGGTCAAGTCTGCACATTGAGCCACCCATGGGCACATTATAAGACAATGGGCCCATGGACACAGATATGCAAAAGGGACCCAACCAGCAAAGGAGCAAGACAGACAGACTTTTTGTTTTTTGTTTGCCACTTTTTTGTGGATTTGTGTGTCATTGTGGTTGTTTTGTGCACTTTTTGTAATTACTTTGTGTCTCTTTGTAGTTGTTTTCCCCCTTTTTATAGTAATTTTGTGTGTCTTTGACGTTGTTTTGCCCCTTCTTGTAATTATTTTGTCTCTTTGTGGTTGTTTTGCCCCTTTTTGTAGTCGTTTTTNATTTTGTGTGTCTTTGAGGTTGATTTTCCCCTTTTTGTAGTATTTTTTTGTCATTTTGTGGTTGTTTTGTGCATTTTTTTAGTCATTTTGTGTGTCTTTGTGGTTGTTTTGTGCCTTTCTGTAGGCCTATTCAGTAATCCATCCACGGAGCCACCCACTTATCATCCAACATGAGTTAAATCCTTACAAAAATCTAAGTCTCAGTTATCAGACCACACAGTATCAACCAAAAATAAATCCCAGACACAACAACCAGCCATGTGTCCATGTAGAGTGTCATTTTTGTGGATTGTGTTTACTGTCTTGCAGAGTCCTTTCAGACACTATAATAAGGATTCTGTTTGATAAACTATAAATCTTTATATTCTCTTCCTTCTCTGTAGATGCTATGGGGCTGTCAGACGTTGCCCACGTGGAGAGCATTCAGGAGAAGTCCCAGTGCGCCCTGGAGGAGTATGTAAGGAACCAATACCCCAGCCAGCCCAATCGCTTTGGACGTCTCCTCCTCCGCCTGCCCTCCCTGCGCATCGTCTCCTCTCCGGTCATAGAGCAGCTGTTCTTTGTTCGCCTGGTCGGGAAGACGCCCATTGAGACACTGCTCCGCGACATGCTGCTCTCAGGCTCCAGCTACAACTGGCCGTACATGCCCGCTGTGCAGCGCGACCGGCCCATCTCCCTCCACTACAACGAGAACGGGCCCTGAGGCGGAGAGACAGACGAAGGAGAAGCTGCAGAAAAGGCTGAACGTCCATCTGACCACTCCTCCATCCATCCATCCATCCATCCATCCATCCTTCCTTCCCTTCATTCTCTGCATTCTCAGCTCCCTCACCATTCCGCTCAGAAAACCCCAACTGACGATATAATCAGTTCCCATCCAGGTTTCACAAGCCAGCCAATCATTCAAACATGGCCACTGCAGAGACTTGGTGGGCCGCTGCAGTCCCTCAGCCGACGGTGCAGTCTACATGTGAGACGTGGCACGAGATGGACACGTTGGTAGAACGGGTTATTGCGCAGTTCACCAGCAGGTCCGTTGGACTCACTTCAGATGTCAGTCTCAAACCCCCCATGAAAACAGGGGCAGCAAAAGACAAAACATTCTGCGTTACTGTTGGTGCTACGCCTACATTCACAGAGGCTGTGTAAAAGCATCGCAGTAATACTGAGCAAGGGCTTTGCCTATGGAACTCTACAACCAAGAGCACAAGGCCCGTTGTACATTTACCAATTTTTGAAAAGAAAGCCAGAAGCCATTAAAAAAAAAAAGAGAAAAAGACAAATGCCAAAATGTCTTGGACTTTTGCAGAGGACATGTTTTAATGTGTGTGTTTGTATTAGCACTGTTTATATGGAGAGAAAAACTCATGATTGTGTCCATATGTACAGTATATCGTTGATTCATAGGCATCTATAGCATATTAGTGGGAAAAAGCTCAGGTTCAAAGGGTGGGTAGAAAGACAGACATGCCAATATCAGTACAAGAGCAAAAAGACAAACCCAGTAAAATTTACACTTATCAGCAGCCTGTGCCAAAGCTGAAAAAATGCATATTTGTTTGGATATTTTTGTGGTAATGTTGGTGATTTAAAAAAAAAAAGAAAAAAAAGTAATGTTTGGTTTGTCTATAATTTGACCATGTTTTGGGTCTCAGGGGGAGAGAAGGAGTTTGTAAAGAAAAAATACAAATAAAAGCGTAGGCACTTGCATCGTAAACTTGTCAAAACCTACACTTACTCCTGTAAAATCACAGCACTGGTAGATTCTTGCTACCCTTATGCCATTTGATTGACTTACATTTATACTTTTTCAAAAGGCCTGTTAACGCTCATAACATGTCGTTATCACAGGAGTGACACAGCTCATCTGTGGTATTGTTTTATTGTCATGATTGTCAATATTGGACCTTTTGGACTGGGGGGGAGCGTTTTACAAAACTAGCTGTACTTGCCTTAGAACAAAGATTTTGTCACTGAGCATTTATCTTATGACTGTGCCATAATCTCTCGTTACCTGTTATAACAGGTATTATGTCCTGTCAGGAGAGGAAATGAACTCACATAATGTAAAAATGAGTAATGTGTGCGTAAAGTGATGCAAAATACAAAGATTTTAATGCATCAATAAAAGAACAGACATTTCTGCTTTAACATCACCAGCACTTCCTTTTTTTAAACCTCATGTGAGCTCTTTTCCTCTTCCTGATGATATTGTCATGTAGGGAAAACCCCCTCGACTCATGTCATTTGAGCTTATTGTACCGATACCGTAGAGAACAGTATCACTAACCTCTGAAAACCTCAGTCTATGTTACAATATTATCCCAGTTGGACTTATGACTGTGACTTAGCGTAGGACTATTTTAAGTTGTTTTTTTTTTTCTTCCCCTTGGTGGAAGCGAGTTTGTTTCGACAACCTGTCTCACATTTCCAACATGGCACTGTGGTATTAACATTGGTATTGGAAAAGCCATCTGGGACCTTAGAAAGCAGTCTGTTGATACGTGAATTCACAGAAAGTTCCTATGAGTTTGTTTTTATCCCCTCTACTTTTGTTTGGAAATATGGATTATCCATTAATTGAAATAAAATTCTGTTGTTCACAGTAAGTTTTCTGCCGTCTTTTACTGTCACGTGACTCTCAACAACACAGAAATGTGTTCAAAGCAGCACATAAAATGAGTATTGGATCAGTGATCGGATGTTTGTTTCTCCCCTGAAGTTTTTCTGGACACAGATTTGTGCCTTTTTAGTTTTAAACAGAGAGCCGAATATTTTCTGGTCTAGATGTTCATCTTTTGTACTTGTGATGCAGCCACATACTCAGCAATACGTTGGAAGATCTCCAGCTGTGAGTCAGGTAACATTATCAGTGGGAAAAGTTCGACAGAGCTTCATGTCCAGAGAGGTCACAGTCTGCACTCGGTTGAGACTCTGTAGGTAGGACAGTGGTTCCCAACTGGTCCAGCCACAGGGTCCAGATTTCTCCTTGGTCATTAGCACATCCACACAGTTTTATACAATCAGCGTCACACTTGCATTCGGCCATATTATTAAGCTAGTTTGCTGTTTTTGTTGAGTAGCTGTCCATGAGTCACTCACGCTACAGCTGGAAACAACCAGAAATTCACTGTACTTGAAAATACAGTGTGTCATTTACAAACTTAACACATTTGCTAGTCACTTGCCGTCCATTCAGAGTGGACCTGGGACCCACTTTTGGTCTGCGACCCACCAGTTGGGAACCACAGCTGTAAGAGATACATACTGGGTTTGAACAGTACAAAAAAGTCAGAGGTAGGACCAAGTCATTGTTTTGCAAGTCACAAGTAAGTCTCAACTCTTTGTGCGCAAGTTCCAAGTCAAGACGGGCAAATCCTGAGTCAGTCCCAAGTCCTAAACTTTTCAAGTTCAAGTCTTAAACATGTCACAATACGCTCTTTAATAAAAATAATACCAATATTAAATTTACAGATATAATGAATGCTTTTTAAAATTGCATTTATTTGCTTAAACAAGTTTGTAGCTGTTAAACTAATGATAGCCAAGCATTAGCTTGCTCACTATGTTAATATGAGCCTCAACTTACCACTCTTTGTGTAACTTCAAATGGCGAATGAAGTTGGAAATTGTTGCGTCTCTAATTTTTGACCCAGTTATTGACCATAGCATCATTTTTGTATATGAAATTATCTTTGGTATCTTTTTTCCCCAACTGGTGCTCATTGGTTCTTTATGGTTCTCTCCTGCAACTTGACTGGGTGCTGCTTGACTGGTTCAAACAATGTGGATCTGGGTAATTAACTCTCGACTGGCTGGGGATACTGTTAATGTTCCTAGACTCAGGAAATGAAGGGAAAATAATTGATTAGTGGCACACTTTTTAAATAACATACTTTTAATCTTTAATGGTCCAAGTACAAGTGAAGTCACAAGTCACTGGTGTTAAAGTCAAAGTCAGGTTGCAAGTTTTTAGTTTTATTTTGTCAAGTTGAGTCTAAAGTCATCGAATTCTTGACACAAGTCTGACTTAAGTCCAAGTCATGTGACTCAAGTACACATCGCTGCAAAAAATACACAACAATGCAATAAAATAAAGGCCACATTGTTATGGGTCATTGTTAGGATCAACATTATTGTATGTCTATATTGGCAAAAGATTACAAGGTTCATGTCTTTGTCATTTTACAACACAGAGTTGTTACAAAATAAAATTTTGGAAGGTGAACCCGCTTCACACCACATATATACAGGTCTACATATACACAAATATTAAAAATGGAATAGAATAAAATAACAATATAACATGGTTACTTGTATACAAATCTATGTGTAAGTAAGCTACCTGGAAATAATATTGGGAAATCACTGGGTCCAGTGTGTCCGATTTAGTGGCATCTAGCGGTGAAACTGCAGAACTGAAACTTCTTCCGTGCCCACTACGGTGGCCGACGCGAAACTACGAAAACGTTAATGGCCCCATCTAGAGCCTGTGTTCGGTTTGTCCATCCTGGGCTACTGTAGATACAACATGGCGGATGTGGTTGGCGCCTTTCTTACAGTCAATGGTTGGCGCGGAGCTCCCTCTAACGGCTCATTCTCAGGTAACGAAAACACAACAGTTATTACTGTCATGTGATTATGAATTAAAACATACTTAAGAATATTATGTGCAATTTCTGCCCATATATCCCCCTGAACTCTACACACTGGACCTTTGCACCACCCGGCCAGGACGCTAGGCGACCCAAATCAAACACACCTAAGATGTTTGAGAACAGGTAGCTAACAAGCTAAATGCTAACATGCTCCCATAGTTAAGCTAACTTCTGAAAACCTTTTGAAATTGCGGAGTGCAGCGGGACAGAGAGGCTGAGAGTGGACTGATTATATTTATGGATTAACAATGAAGGAGCAGAAGAGTTTAACTGGAGCAGATGGGAAGGATTTCATGGTGCTCAGGACACTGAGGTGAGTAACTTACAACAACAAACATGGTGATGTTAATTTACTGTAACTTACTTCTGCCTAAGTTTCTGCTGAGGAAGGTGGTTTGTGGTTATGTAATAAATAATAAGTGGTATCAGCAGGCTGCAGGTATCCGTCTATAGACTAAGAATTTAAAGTTAGTGTACCAGTTGTGGAATGTAACTAGACCTAATACATTTACTCTAGTACTGTATAGGGATGCACCATACTGGATTTGTTTGCCGATATGCTGATATTTAACAACTCATTTGGCCGATAACCCATACTGATATGGATAAATCCATATATCATAGAAAATTATGCAACTTTATTCTTTGAATCCCCTGGCTGAATATACCTCTCTATCTGTATGCTTGTACCCTGGTTTATCTTTATTTTCATATGTATTTTCATTTATGTAGGCCGACTTATGTAACACACTGGTTTAAGACCATGTAGCCTATTTGTGTTTGAATTGTGTAGTACTATTATTTGATTCTGATCTGATTTATGTGCATTCATAAAGAAAGTTTCTTTTAACGTTTCAAAAGCCCTTAGAGAAATAATAATTCACAGCCTTTTGCTCTCTAAGGGAGTTGGTTAACTTTGTGTGGTTTCAGAAATTTGTAAAACAGATGTAAAAACTTGTTTTTAAAGCTATGATGAAGACCGGTTGAAACATGCTGGCTCTTTTAATCATTCAGCCACTACAAGTAAGGCTTTTTCAGTAATGCCGTCCTTGTTTTCTATGTTTTATGTGTCTGGATCGCCTCTCTGTGTATCCTGTTGTTTCCTTTTCTCCATGAGCACCCGACACAAGGTTGTGATCTACCTGTGATTATACAGAGCAACCAGTTGTCTCTCTCTAAAAAAAAAAGTATATCTGTTCTTCATATTGGCAGCATGTTGGTCGATTCAGATATTTCATTTTAAAGCCAGTATCAGCCGAAGCCCGATACCGATGACGTGGCAATATTATCGTGCATCCCTAGTACTGTACATAGTACTGCTTTGTTGTACTTGTACTTGCCTACTTTTTAAAATACTTCTTGTATTTCCTTTTTGTGTTACTCCACTTCTTCTGTGCAAGCTTTGGAATTAAAATAGAAATAAAACAATAACTTATGATGTATTATTATGCATTAAGCTACCCAACAGAATATAAAATAATTATAATTATCCATACCTTTATCAACTTCAACAAAAAATGTAAGTACACATTAATGCCATCCATATTTATAATCCATTATACATTTTTCTGAAATTGGCCAGTCTGCATAAGAAGTACTTTTACTTGTGATACGTTGTATATATTTTGATCAGGGCTCAACAATAAGGATTGCCCGATTGCCCGGGGCAAGTAAAACTCACGGTCGGGCATGTAAACTAACAACTCACTTGCCCGATCGGGCAAGTTGCTAAAAATAGTAAAAGTTAATAACTAATTGATAAAATAAATGTATTTTAAAACATGCTCTTCTGCTCTGATGCAGCGGTCTCTCTGCCTGAAGTCACAGGCACAGCTGTGTAACAATGTCCTGCCCACAGCCCCCATTGATATTATTTTGCGCGACGGACGCTTCATATAATAACATAACAATATACTATTTATGGTGTTATGTCATCGTGTCATTTCTGTCTCTTCATGGTCACGCATTAACAATTCTCCTCTGCTGTCTGTATCACGCACGGCGGAGTTCCGCCACACACACAGGTGATCACGCTAGAGCGGCTCGGGCCGCATTTTCCTGACCAAACCTGACCCCGAGCCCGGTGCAGTTTGTCAGCTGACAAAGTTATTGAAATGGACAGTGTGTAAATAACCAACAGACCGCTGTTACGCACAGACAAACACGCTGCTCGCACAGCAGCTCTCAGCACGGCACTCATGCTGAGCTTGTGTTGCGTTCAGGTGTTGTCATATAAATAACAACTTCCAGCACTTAAATAGGTCATAGCACAAAACAGCAGCATGTCAAGTGACTTTTTACTTTATTATATTCAATAAAATTGTATGTTCCTAAATCTTGAGACACCTCATATGTAAGCTAGACAGACATTTCACCTGCTCATTACTGTGTTCACATGTACTGTATGTACTTAGTCCTAAAGAGCCCTTCTGGTGCCAGTAGATACATAGAAACATCCCAGCAGGCTGTGCTTTGCAAGCATACAAAAAAGTTTCACGCATGTGAAAATTGTTTTTCATGCGTGTGCTTCACCTCCGCTGCTACAACTCCATCCTAGGGGAAACACTGCTGTGCGTTTTGTGCAACAGGTGGATGTAGTAGTCTACTGGTAGAGTAGAGAGAGAGCTAAGTAGCGTTGAAGTAGAGTAGAGCAGGGCAGAGAGATGGAAGCAAAATATATTAAACCTGGTGTTAATACAGCAGAACTGGAGAGAGGGGTGAAAAATAAATAGAGGTGGGCATGGCTCAAGTAGGGAGCAAATATATAGACGGAGAACGATTGACAAATTTTTCACTTTAAGCCCTGACACTGTCATTTTTGTGTAGGAATTAAGCTACAATACATGACATATGTTGTTTTAATTAATAAATACAGTGTGAATAAAGATTACATAACATAAAAATAACTGCAGTCTTTGTTATTTGATAGCCGCTTAACTTAAACAATTTTTATAGGGCAAGTAAAAACTGACTTCGGGCAAGTAGATCTCTGACCAACTTGCCCGACCGGGCAAGTGAAAAAAAAACCTTAGCTTTGAACCCTGTTGATGCTTGTATTTTTACTTGTATTGGAGTATTTTTACACTTTTGCATTGATATTTGTACTCAAGTAAAAGATCTACATATTTCATCCACTGCTGTAGTAAGACATCAGACACTCAGTGGACAGTTTACAGTTGGCATGTTTATGAATGTAACGCAGAAACATTTACTTAAAGTACATTTTAACTTACCTACTTTTCTGCTTTTATCTGAGTACTTTTACTCAAGTAATTTTACTTGAGTAAATTATTCTTGTGCTTGTTCCATACCTGTTCAGACATTAGAAAGCTCCACGCAGTCACCAAAGATGTCATTCAGCTGTTTTCACAGGTTGAGTAGAACATCTCATGATACACTGATAAAATCTGTGGACTGCTCCTTTAAAATCTGTGCTTGCTTGATAGGCTAAGACAGTGTTGCACTATTTAATCATAAATATTTCATGTCATTTTTGCTTTTATTGGATAGTTGACAGTATTGAGAAAGAGAGGAAATGAGGGAAGTTGGGAGAAAAATGGGAATGACATGCAGCAGAGGTCTCTGGTCAGAACTGATTCACAGCACTTTCACCTCAGATCATCAGGGATAAATAATTTTAATGCTCGCCTGCAGACGTTTCTTTTCAGAGGAGTCACTTTGATTCAGTGACGCAGAGAAGCACATGTGCCAATCAATACTGTGGATCTATCAATGATTCTAAGCAAAGTGGGGGTTGCCCCGCACTCATGCTGGGATGCAGCCCAAATGTTGATACAGGCCTGCGTGGTGCGTGACAGAAAGTAAGCAAACACCATCATGACCCTGTGTGTGTCTGTGTGTGTGTGTGCTGGGGGAGACAGAAGAGAAAGAACACACATGGTCTTTGACCTTTGGGATCAAGGCGTGTCACTGTGTGTGTGTGTGTGTGTGTGTGCGTGCGCATAGCTGTATGTTCAAGTTTGGGTAAATATAGCTGCTGGTAGCTCTCAGTGTTCACAGTGAGACAGAGACTGAAGGAAAAGACAGGAACATAGACAAGAACAAGTTTTTGCATCTAGACTCTCAAACATGATGTCAAGTTCCCTCTCTCTCACCACACACACACTCACACACACACACACAGAACGCACTCCCCCCACATGGTAACCTTGTGCCCCTTACACCCAGCCTCCCCTCCTCCAACTACCTCCCCCAATCCCTCAGTCCCCACCCTCTGTCCTACCCGCCCACCGCCATCCCGCCTGTGTGTGTGTGTGTGTGTGTGTGTATGAAGAGTAGCCGATTGNCCGCCATCCCGCCTGTGTGTGTGTGTGTGTGTGTGTATGAAGAGTAGCCGATTGACTTATGCCTTCATTTTCAGAGCTGTCACTCCTGGCCAAACACCATGACCCCTCAACCTCCATTTTGGAGGCGCACATTTTTTTTTCTTTCCTTCACCATATGAATATAAAAAACACATGTGGCCCAAAGGTGTGTGTGTGTGTGTGTGTGTGTGTGTGTGTGCATGCCTGCGTGTGTGTGAGTGCATGTTTATGTCTACAGGTAAATCAAACTGACACAGCTCCTTTGAATGGCAGGAGCTGAATTACTTTTGCACTTCAATTTTGCACACCTGCCATTTATGGCAAACACTGGGCTCAGCATAAACCATAAAAGCCAAACACGTTGCTTCAAGATACAAATCAGAGCCAGTAAATATCAGAACCAGGTGCAGCAATTACAGGTTATTTCTTTGAGGGCAAATTACTTTACATATTAAAAATATTGCAGATATACATTGGACACTAACATGCAGGAACTTAGTGCAGATTTCATGCTTTGCTGCAACAGCTTGTATTTATTTAGTTTTCTAAAAAAAAAAAAAAAAAAAGAGCAAACAGATTAAAAAGAAATTATTAAAAAAACATAATACCACAGATGGGGCGAAAACTGTTTTATGAAGGTGTGATTTGTAAGTATCCCTCATTAGTTGCTGCTGCTTTAACTATTTCTTGTTTATGAACGTATTAAGAGGAACTCTGGTGTAAACAGCTGCTAATTTGGGGTTGTTTCTCCATTTTCCTTAGGGGTTGGAAAAAATTTGGTTCACTTAAGTATTGCGATTTTCCTTTAACATTTATTTAATCAGCTTTTTAACGCCTGAATCAGTATATTTTACATGTAGAGGTGGGAAGAAGTTACAGCCTATACCATGGTAATCTACTAGTAACGTGAAGTCATATCAGGGTTTCCCACACATTCATTTATGTTGATTTATTTGTGGCGGCCCGCTGTGATTATAACATCTGCTGCCACGTTTTGATGTTGGAATATATAAATACCATTACACCCGTGACACTTTACCATGATACTTTACTGTTTACTGTTCTTTGCACTGGGTCTAAAAGTTTTCCTCTGCAGCAGCTGCTCCTGTCATCCATTGATCGGATCAGCAAACTTTCTGTTGCTGCTGTTACACTGATTAGACTGCTGTGAATCACAGCGCTGGGGAGTTTCCTCTGGCTAAATTTGAGTTGCTGTAGCTGCCACTGAGACCGTCTCTGGAGTTCCCATTGCTCTCCTCCCGGTGAATAGTCAACTAGCAGTGGGGCGAGGCGGAGGGACTGTGTGGAGGCTAGCTAGCTAATTCTTGTGTCCTTTGTGGTCTGATAAACAGTGAGGTGGCGAGAGGAGGGCGAGGGCAGCCGCCACAAATAAATCAATATATGGGACACACTGCAAGCTTGATGAGCAGGGAGAGCTAAGTGTACCCATTTAATTATTCTTCAAAGTGTATATTTTTTAATTTATTTTAATGTAAATGTAATATACATTTTAGTAAGTAAGTAAAGTATATTTATTGTAGCACCTTTCACAGAGGTCAGTAAGTGCTTAACTGGAATGAAATTGTTAAAAAAGAAGACCACAAGAATAGCTATTAGTTTATTTACCACTTTTCTATGCAGTATATGATGCTGAAAGTCAGAGAGACTGACTGACGTGATGTGCATTGTTTGTGGAAATATGCCTCATGATATTGTACAGTCTAAGTGCATTATCTATTTTTTCTCATGGTCTACACAAACAAAAATAGTCATAATATCAAATGGCAATACCAAAAAATCATAATACATATTGAATCAGCGCTCAAGTATCCTAATAGTATTGAATCAGGAGATTGTCCCAGCCCTAATGTGTTTGTACACTTTCTATTTGTGGAAACATATTTTCAGAAAACAACAATTTTATGGGGACAGAAGTTCTGACTGAAAAGCAGCTTTTAAAAAAATGGGTATACCCTTGAAAGCCAAAGTTACATTCAAAGACAATACACAAAATGTATGCTGCCAATCATGTTGCAAGCGTAGGTGTTGTATTTGTTTCTAAATGGGTGACACATTTTTTGACATCCATATTTCACCCCGTGACAAATGAGTACTTCACCAAACCAAGCGAGGGTCAATTAGGCTGCAGCGTAGTGCTATGATGCACACATTTACACATGCAGGACAGAAACAATGCATCCATCTGAGCCGTCTGTAGGTAGGCGACCATACCAATCAGGTCCCAGCCAGAGGTCGAGATGACAAACACAATAAGGCAGCAGATTCATCACCCCGTGTGCTCTGACAGTAATTGTCCCGGGTCCATGTCGCAGTCCCCCTGTTAAAAATACAAGGGCTGCTCCTTTTGACAGAGATGACATCGGCGGCAGTCACATGCATTTAAGCCAGACACCTCCTCTATATGTTATGACACGCTTTCAATTTAGCAAAAGGGCCCCGCCGAAGATGAACAGTGCCCTACGTGGGAGGAGGAAAGGCCCGTGAAAGCAGGTCGCCGTGTGTGTAATTTAGACTTGGGCAGAGGAGGCGAGACATGTGAAGGGATTTTGTTTAATAAAAAGGCACGTTTTTGTCTTGTTTGTTAAATGTGGATGTTAGCAGTACAAGGGCGAGCTAGACGTCCATCTCGGGGGGATTTGGCGGCCCAGATCGATAGGTGGGATGTCAGATTGAATTGAGGTCACTCTTTGTCTCCCCAAAGAGGTCCCACTTACTGGCTCACCATCAAAATGTAGCAGAGCATTAAGTGACGAGGAGGGCGGGGGAGGCTGGACAGTTGTATCAATGACCCTTCTCTTGTCAGAGCTGCGAGGCTCTCTGTTCTGTAACATGTTTATTCTCAGTTGTCCTGAGAGACGCTAGATGCTTGACACTGACACTGGTCTTTGAAGGATCAATAACCTGATGAGATGTGATGAGGCTGTTGTTGCTTAATTCTATCTAAATGTTAAACAGACTGACTATGGAGACTTTCTGCTCAGCTGCCGAAAAAAGCACATCTGTAAGAGTCACTGTGGTGGCAGGTGGGTGGAATCACTGCAGTCAGGGGCTTTAAAAAATTAGTTGATTAGTCGATATCACTTTCACTTTCTTTTATTATGATTGTTTCAATCATTTATCTGGTAGGAACAAGCATTAAAGTGTCTGTTTCTTTACAGTGTATAGTACATTTTTTTTACGAATATTAGTCAGACTAAATAACTCAAAAATGACACCTAAATGAAATATAATTATTTTTTGACATTTTTAATAATAATAAAAAAATAAAATTAATAATAAATATAATAATTAATGATAAAAAAATACTAGCTGCACTATAACTTGCAGTTCTTTTTTTTTTTTTTTAACTTACCGTAACTGTGTTGTCGTAGAAATCGACCGATTTATCCTTTTGGCTGATAATTGGTGCCAATAGGACGTTTTATAAACTAACACCATCAGTGGACTTTACCCATAGCAATAGTGGCCGATGGCTGCGCCGCCTCCACCAGTCACGCAGGAACGCAAGTCACCGACCAGAGCTAAGGAGAGGAGGGTTGTGTTAAATGATCAGTGTACTCTTCTTCATTTAAATGTACCGTAAAACTTCAATTAATATCCCGGGCTATTATTTGCTTCAATCACTGAAATCAACAGGCCTATATTTGGGACATGTGTCTCCATGTAACAGACCTTTAATTATTTTGACACACAACTATTAATCAGCAAAGATCAGGAAATGCAACCAATTTATTATTTAAACCAGCATGAGTATTACTTGTTTAAAGATAAGGCTTTGGATAACATATCAGTTATGAGTGATTCATCTGATCTAACTCAGACAGAGGATTACGACCCCCGTAAGACCCCCCATACCGACACGACACAATTTTATCCTGTTAAAACAATACTCACAACTTAGATTCATTTTTTTGAAAAACCCTTTTGATTCTTTTGATCTGAGGACCCTTACGGACTTAAGGAATATGAATGGCTTACAGGGTAATCGAGGGATGAACACATAATTTGAGGTTTTATAAATCTGAAGAACTTCTATAAAAAAATTAGCTGTTTGGCAACCAGAACAAGCGTCTAATCGAGACAGGCGTTTATTTGTCAAAATGTGTAGCCACACCTGGCAAGTAAAAAGGACTGGGTGTTTAATTGAGACAAGGCTTTTAACTGAAGTTTTACGGTATTTACGTATGTTTTGGGCTCAGTCGCAACAACTGGTCCAGCACCGTAGCAATATTAGCTATTATAGTCTGCGAGTTTGTGACTAAGTGAATGCTGCCACTTATTGTTACAAATTAAAAGCCTTCATTTCAAAATAAAAGCCCTCCCTCTAGTGCTTCTAGTGTTGTTTTTTCATTGAGAATGTATTGGAGTATGTGGAAAACATCTTTCAAATTACAGTTGAATTTTTATTACCTATTACAAAATACTCAAGTCATTGAAATGCCCATTTCAGATAAAAGTAACAGGAATGCATCGCTGATCACTGTTTTGCATGGACGCTCCACACATGAAGTCAAGGTAACATCACTGTGTATCGGAGGATCTAAGGTTGACTTTACAGAAAAATAATAGCTCCGAAAATAAAAATCCCACCTAATTTTTTTTCACAGTTAGTTGATGTTTAGTTCCAGATTTATTTATTTATTCAGTTATTTAGTACTTTGACTTAGATGTTAAGCTAATTTGCAATACTATCAATTGAGCGGAAAACTTTCATTATTATATCAGCCTTTAAAAATCCAATACCTGTCGACCTCTAGTTAAGTTTCACTCTCATTGCTCTTATAGCGTCATTTCAGCTGCAGCAGGCAGATGTATTAAGCAAAAAAATTTCTAAAACCTACATTATGCTACTTACCCAGTGCTTAATGACTAACAGAAAAGTTATTAGCTAGCTGGTGAACATAGTGGAGCATTGAGCAGCCAAAGAGCCAGGGGCGGTACTCACAAAGCATCCTTGTACAAAGAGTTGCTCTAGGTGATGAAATTCTAAGAAAATTGTTTGTATCATGACATTTCCTTAGAATTAAAATTAAAGATAGAAATGATTCACAGAGCGTCTAAGCCCTTAAGAGTCCCCTTGAGGAGAAAAACTGTTGGAGGATTTTTAATCAGAGGAAAAAATAGTAGAAAGACAAAGAGGTTGGAGAAATATTCTCCAAAAGCTGAATGACAGTGAGTTAATGAAACACTTCAGATTAGATGGTGCCGAGATAATGTTTTTTGTGGATCTCATGAGAGATGCGCTCACATCTCTCACCCGACGCAATAATGCTATGACGCCAGAAATAAAATGATGACAACACTAAGATATTTGGCAACTGGCAAAATGCAACGGTGCAGCAGTGATGACTTGGGTCCGTCTCGACTTTCCATCAGCAGAGTGATCACACTCTTTCATTTTTACTTGGTGTTCACACAAAAGGACAACCAATCACATCTTTTAAAGAATGCATCATACCTAGCAGCAGGGTCAACCACACCACCTCACTAAGGTAAAAGTTTCTGTCCCTTCCTTGCTCTTAGTTGCTTTGATTATTTTCATAAAGCCCTCCTAAGCTATGGGACTCCTTGTGAGAAATTTATTAGATAAGTTAGGAGTTCTCTGAGGACCTGTCTACATGTATACAGATACTTTTGAAAACGATAGTCTACTTATCTTCTGTTTTAAAAAATAATTCTGTGCACATGACCTTAACCAAAGTAAAGTAGACCTTAGAACAAACAGTGCTATCAAAACATTAGCAAACCTGTAGTCCACCATTGATGTTGTTTTATTAAAAGCAACAATGAGCATTGGCAAATAGAGGAGATGACATCATCATTTCCCATGGTTTTACATGTTCACGCAGATAAACAGTAACTGAAGTTTTGAAAAATCTGCACCCACATAGAAGAAAATATATGTCTTAAAAAATATCTGTATACATATAGACAGGGCCCGAGAATACTCTTGAGCCTCAGTTATACTACTTTTACGTACAAAAATAGATATGTCTGTTTCAAACGTTGTAAATGTCACTGCCGTCATACTTCCATCCGTCCTTTATGATGGCATTGATACAGCCAACAGATGGCGCTAGAGTGTACAGTCAAAAGTTTCACACAACAACAAATGAGGCAACGGTGGAGGAGATCGTAATATTGTACCTTCAAATGGAGGTTAGCGTTGTAGACACAATGGTCTGTGCAGCCATACATCCCAACGTGTGGACGGAGAATTATTTTCACTATATTACCAATACGTTCCGTAATTATTAAAATTTCTCATCTCCTATGGTTGTATCTTGCTGTAACTATGCTACCCTCCCTCCACGATCTCCGGTGTTACTGCTCTGTGTCTTCTGCATCCATAAGCTCTCAGAACATGTGCACAGATATTGATGAAATAAATACAGAGTACGAACAGAGAGCTCCTGTTACCGTCTCTGTATTTAACGTTGAATGATGAGCCCTTAGAATGTTTGTGAATGTCCCAGATGACGTTCTCAGGAGTTGTTGGAGACTAGACCAGAGCGAAAAGGCTAATGAATCCTGGATTTACATTTGCAGGTGGCCAGACACACAGGTCCAAGTGAATGCTAATGATGCTCACTGTACAAATGCTAACATATTTGTCAAGGACATTTAAATTCTGGTTTACTGCTTACTCATTGAATCCATTCTCACCTATAACATTTCATCCTGGTACAACTCACTCACCACCACACAAAACAAAACTCATCCCAAACTCCTCTGTCTGAACTTTATAACTGCTCAATGATGAGGAAAGCCACCCTAATCACAGGGGACCCTTCTCACCCCCTCCTCCACTCTTTCCACATCTCCTGTTTTAACAGTCCCTTTTTAAAATTTGTTGTAAATGCGTTTAACATGTGAATCATGTATTGTTGAGCCTTGTCAAGGGAGAATTTCTGTCACTGTTGGGACAGACAATAAAGTTTATTTATCTATTATCTTCCACTCTATTATGTGGTAGGTCAGTGTTGTATTTACAGCTTGTTTTGCTGTTTCCAAGTGGCCAAAAAAACAAACAGTTAATACTGCTTTAATTGACAATGATAATAATCCATATTAACAGAACTTCTGCAATCCATTCTTGTAAAAAGAAAAAGCTCAACGATATGTGATTTATTGGTGAGTGATATTCAATGGCTTTAGTTAAGTAGTTATTTTCATATCTTTTGCTGCCGTGTCACCGCATTACAAAGCACTCAGCCCTTCTTTAGCTCTCCATGGCTCCTACAACCCAAAATCTTTTATGTAGCATGACAAATGCAGCTGAAAATCTCAACCACCACATGGTTTATGAGAACAAGACAAAGCCAAAGTTCATTTTGAGTTTCATTAATTTCCTCTTCTTTTTTCCTCTGGCCGCATGATTTATATTTGAATGCATGACAAAAGAGCCGGGCCTGAAACCCTTTACCAAGCACGCCCTCTCGACACATGATATATAGAGCGATGCAGCTCCAAAGCTAATATTGTAATGAATTGGATCTGTGTCTACGTGTGTGGCCCCAACAGTGGACTGTTTGTGAAGATGTCCCAAAAGCAATACCCCCTTCTCCAGAATCAACAGACCCCCATTTAGCATTCCCAGATCCCCTGAAATGAAACGTTCATTTTTCCATAACTATCATCTCCAGCAAAGCATTGCGAGGGAATTGGATCTGTCTCGGCACAACCCTTCTCCACTCAGATCTCATCAAGCATGGGTTGGAGTCACCCCTCTCCCACGGAAATTGCTCTGAACGGCAGGAAAATGTACATCATTGAGGTGCAGACTAAAAATGGCATTGGCCCCTTTCGCACACAGACACCACCCCCCACCAGCGTTCCTCTTATAAATCCTTAAAGAGGGCCCCGACTCCAATGTATGGCAACACCATCAATATTGATGTGGGAGAAAGTTCTTCCAAAGCCGCCTCAGTCACAGAACATTAATATTGATAGTGTTGTGCACCAGCCCGGACGCTCTAAAATGGTAATGGCATCTGGACTGGGGGTTAGAGGCCAATATCATTGCTGAATATGGACATGGCTGTTTAGCTGCAAGCAGGACAGGAGGCCATGCCAATCATCGTCTGCTCTTCGTCAACCTGACCAGCCTAAGAAGGACACGTCTGGGGTCAGTGAGGAACTTTGACTCACACTTCATTTGATTTGATTCTTCTAATGAACTTTCCCAGGACAGGCCCAGTGAGATTAAAGATGCTTTTGAAGGGAGATCAGACCAAGATGTGCCATCAAGAATCATTTTAAAATCATTTCATAGGTCTTACCTGTGGCAGGGAGGGCTGAAAATATATTTTGTCAGTTTTAGCCATGGCTCTAGGGATGGTAATGTCAGTCTGCTAGTCGGTCGGTCCAGCACTTGGGTCCAGACAAAAATATCTCAACAACTGTTTGGTGGATGGTTATGAAATTCTGTACAGATATTAATAATTCCCAGATGATGAGGCCAACTGACTTTGGTGATCCCCTGAATGTTTCTCTCAGGCGCCATGATGAGGTTATCATTTGTGGTTTTAAGCAAAATACCTCAACAACTATTGGATGGATTGCCATGAAATTTGGTACACAAATGCATGTCTGCCCCACGGTGAATTGTAATAACTTTGGTGACACTCTGACTTTTTCTTTAGTGTTGAAATCGATTCAACATTTTAGTGTATCCAATACTTTGGTTTATGATTAAATACCAGCAAAACAAATGACAATGAATCAGTCTCAGCTGTACTTTGTATTTATTACTAACATAGCAAATGCTAGCATGCGGATAGCCTCAGTTATAATGGTGAACATGGTTGATATTACACCTGCTAAATATCAGCATGCTAACATTGTCATTGGGAGTATGTTGCATTCTGATGTTAGCATTTAGCTCAGATCACTGCTGTTCCTAATGCTGCGTTCAAATGGAGGTGTGTTTGCTGTATTCACAAGAAGACTCCACATGAACACCGCCCTCTTGTGGTATTCACAGCTTCGTAAGTGGAAATTTTGTGAGAGCTCCAAGTTCACGACTTCATCTACACAACTTCTCATGTTGTAAACACGAGCTCCATTTGAGCGCAGCATAATTACAGCCTCAAAGACTCTAAGACTAAGTACAGACTCTGAGGGCTGTATTTAAACAATCTATAGCTGTCTGTTCATTAGTCTACGGTGTGACATCGGTCTATATGTTGCACAAGCTAAGCTAAATCAGTCTGAGATGAAGGAAGGGCCTTTTCCTCTGTAACTTTTAGCCGTGTCCAGTAAAGCCATGTTGCGCCGATTTGTGTATATGTTATCAGTTTAGATGCTCAGTGTTACGCCGAGCTGCGCACCTACTCCTTCTCCGGAGTAGGGCCAAAGGCCAGGCTGCCCGCACTTAAGTGGGTAGCAGTGGTTTCCCCTGATTAGCTTTTTTCTCCCCCTCAAACAAGCCGTGTGTGATGTGAGACTCTACTCACCTCTGTCTGCAGGAGACCAGAGAGAAAGGCATTTTAAAAGTCTGTGTGTTCAGCTCTCAGTACATCTGTAGCTTCTAACTGAATCTCTGTGGTTTGCAGTTTAGTTTCTCTCCTGCGTCCTGTTTTACTTTAGATATCTGCTTTATTTTACTGTTTCATGTTCGCTATCAGCCGGATTAGAAGTTGTGTGAAGTTGCTGCTTGAAAAGTCAACATTTCTGTATTTTGCTGCTTCACGATAAAAGTTTTTACAAAGCAAAATAATGGGGGACTAATATGTTTATTACTGAATTAGCGGAACTTAATTAGCGACTTTTCTTCAATTAAGACAAGTGTAATAATACAGCAGGGAGGAAGAGTAAAAGCAGAAACAGTGAGATGTTAATGAAGAGCTGCTGACAAAAGGCTCTTACTGCACCTCTGCAAAAAGCTCACCTCCAACAGGTAAACTTCTTTTACTTGGAAAAACACATGCAGCAAAATAATAGGGGACTTCACCCGTGGATCAGCTTGCAACTGAACATGTAGCCCACTTCATGGAAAATACCAGAATATATATCGTGTATCGCCATTCAGCCTGAAAATACCGGGATATGAATTTTTGTCCATATCGCCCAGCCCTACCGTGCACCTTTGTGCCTGGTGTAAGATAGGTCCCAAGATCTTTCTAAGTTATAAGGTCCTTGCACTTGGTGCTATTGGTTGCATTATGGGAACTGTAGGATCCTGTGTTTTTGGAGATTGTCCCATGGCAGATTTTGTTACTTACATTTTTTTTACAACTCTGTTTTTCTTGATCTGTCTCGTGACTTTTTTTAAGTGCAGTACTAAATTGCTCGAGTGCCTCTCTGAGGAAATATGATGCCATGTGACCTGATTTAATCACTCTTTGCATGGTTTTATATCAACCTTATATAACTGACTAAACAACTACGACACACGTGCTTCATTTCTGTGTAAGTATGATGCACTAACCTGCAGCGGACAGTACAGTATGTAGCATTTTATTAAGAGCTACTGTCAGTCCTAATGATATCATGGCTCTGTCGCCGTGGTGTCCTCTGCTTGTGCAAACATATTACACTGAGGCTGTTTTCTGGGTCAGTAAGTTAAATATTTCAGATGGTTTATTTTTAGCGCCGTCTGTTTCCACTTTGTGAATGTGCTGCACGTTGTGTGTGTGTGTGTGTGTGTGTGTGTGTGAGTGTGTGTGTTAGTGCATCTCTTTCACTATCTGCGATAACTGCAGGCTGCATTTGACCCACTAAGTCATCTTCACATGGCCCCTGGGGTTTATCAATTGAGTTTTGTGTGCAGAAGGGGGCCACCGTAATGGGTTGCCAGCTGACTGTTAACACATTCAACAATCTACAGGACATGTATCAGTCATCTTGACATCAAGAGAACTTTATTCTTGTGAGTTTTTAACCACAACCTATCAGCTACGTTTCACTGTGTGCTAGTTTCTATGAAGCTCAGATTTAGCTGATTTGGTTACACATCGAGCCATTTAAGCTCTTAAA
Organism: Epinephelus moara; assembly: GCF_006386435.1. Taxonomy (NCBI): domain Eukaryota; kingdom Metazoa; phylum Chordata; class Actinopteri; order Perciformes; family Serranidae; genus Epinephelus; species Epinephelus moara. The sequence goes on along the minus strand of NC_065511.1, from coordinate 35,940,571 downwards.
ACACCGTACAGTTCCTTAGGGAGCTGTCTCTATGTTAAAGGCATTTTTATTATCTTCTTCTACACCTCTTCATTAGGTTGCCTACATCCAATCAATTCAATGTGAATATAATCGTCCTACACAGTAGTTGAAAACATTCAGTGTGCTCAGAGCAATGGGAAAACTAAATCACATTAGATCACTTGTACATGGCATTGAACTGTCTGGGTGCAAAGAGGGCACTGTAATTGCTGCAGAGCTGAGTGGTCATTGAACTGTGAAAAGCAGGCAAGTTTTCCACAGATTATGAGAAACAGAATGATTGGAAACTGCCCAGGGGCAAAGGTCCCATGATAGTTTTTGACCTTACCACATATGTGGAATCAATGCAGGGCTCTGTTTTTGACCTTAGCCTTTCTCGGCAACACATACCGCTGTTCTGTTTCCTAAAGACAGCGCTGCTACAGTATCTACGCTCATCACCCTGCTTTGCTTCTCTCTTCTCTCTCCCTCAGTTCACATCTCCCTGACTCTCTTAGGATTTTTCTAGCTTAGATGGTAAAATCCATACGCTTCCTTCTATTTATTATACTCAATATATTATGGTTTATAGTCTTCCCTCCAAAATGGGTGAAAACGTAATTAATACATCTTTTAAACATGTTAAATTTAACCTAATATCATTTCAAACTACTTGAAGCAAATTTTATTGACTAAATGTTGTTTTTATTCATTTTCTTAATATGAATTCAACCCGATCTTGAAATTTCTTGTGTGTAGAGGTGTAACGGTACACAAAAGTCATGGTTTGGTTCATACCCTGGTTTTAGAGTGATGCTTTGGTGCGAGTCCTGAACAGCGAATACTAGAAGAAAGAAATGCAAAAGGATCCCTTTCCTTTTATTTATTTTGAACAGATAGTAGTGCAAATGCCATAGACAGACAAAATCCTCTTGCTGAGGACTTAGGGAACATTTTGGTAAACTATTAATATTATAAAAATAAAGAACATTTCCAGCACCTCTGTAATGTACTGTACTAACACCGAACCAACACTTTCCCAAAAGACAACAGGTCACAACAGGCTATAAACTGAAAAGCATCTCTTTTAGTATGACACTGAAAATACCAAAATACACAGACTAATAAAAAAAAAAAAAAAAAAAAATTATATCACTTCACTATAATGCAGCCTTTAAATTCAGAAAAATGACAACTTTAATTACCATATCTGAATCCTAAGATTACGATATCTAGTGTCATATCATGATGTCAATATAATACCAACATATTGCCCAGCCCTATGTCCCAGTTATCGGCACATCTGGGTGATGCTGTTGAATGTGTGTAGCATTTTCCACTTGCAGACCACGCAGGAGTAGCGCTTACACACTTTCCTCATCTTTAACACACTCTCTCTTCGTTGTAGCTGACCAGGAACCCGCAGGCATGTCTCCGAGCTCTGGCATTTCATTTGCGTTCGCCATACTGTGACCATGTCGCATTCCAATCAGCTTGTTGTGCTAACCTCAGCGCATGTTGTTAACGCTGTAAAGCTAGAAATTTGGCAGTATTTGTGAAATTTGGTTCCGCCTTATGCACATCAATCTACATACCATGCTTTCTGTGTGCGTTCACTGGGCCGTGAAGGTTGGAATACACACAAATACACAAATCGTTAAAGCACTACTGGTGTGTGATTTCACTACAGAGACACCAGAGACTGCAGTTTGTCTTCCATCATCTATCATATGTCAGCATGGTTTCTGTCAACCAAGAAGGCAATATTTCCCCAACCATAAAACAGCCAAGTAAAATATTAACAAAAGATAATAAAAGTTAATATTTTACTATGATTAAGGTAGCTGCCTAACTTAATCAGAGGTTAAGTGTAGAGGCTGTAGATCAGATCAAATTGTCAAATCCCCACATATCATACATGTCATTCCTCATTCATTCATTCATTTTCCGTAACTGCTTATCCTGTTGGGGGTTGCGGAGGGGCGGAGCCTATCCTAGCTGACATTGGGTGATAGGCGGGGTACACCCTGGACAGGTCACCAGACTATCACAGGGCTGACACATAGAGACAGACAACCATTCACACTCACATTCTCACCTACGGACAATTTAGAGTCACCAATTAACCTGCATGTCTTTGGACTGTGGGAGGAAGCTGGAGTACCTGGAGAAAACCCACGCTGACAACATGAGGCCCGTTTCCACTGAAGAAGTTCCTGGTACTATTTGGGGGGCAGGAACTACTACAGGAACATCCTCTCGCTCGGCCCTCTCAACCGCCATGTCTCCACTGAGAGAGCGGAATAGGAGGAAGGTTCCTGTAAAGTTACCGGGCTCTGTATGTGACGTAATCGTTACACGACCATTTTGACCGGGGCGACGTAGGGGCGTAGGGACGCCGTTAGCGGTGTCTGTAATAACTCCGGCCACGGTCCGTGAAAAAAATATTTTTTCCAGCGGATGTCTTAGTTACGACATGAATGAGCTAACTGGAGTAGTTTCATGTCGTATCCGACAACAGGAGGCTTTTAACAGATGACGTCCTGATGTTAGCTTTGCTTAGCTGTCCCTGTCAGCTGATGCTTTCTAGACATCGTGATTTCCCAAAACTGAATAAATACCACACATAGCAACACAAAACTGCTTTGCTAGCTCAATCATGTTGTAGCTAAGATATCCGCTGGAAAAAATGTTTTTTTCACGGACCGTTTATTGAGTTATTACAGACACCGCTAACAGCTAACGGTTAGCCTAGCTAATCTACGATAACCATGTTGTTATTTACAAAACGTCACATCCCTCCTTGAGTATATCCAATCAGCACCAAGTAATCCCCAAGCCCCAGACAGGAGTTTCTCGGGGCCGTTCTGAGTACCTACTCCAAGGCAGGGACTTGTTTAGCCCCTGTAAAAGTTCCGGAACTCTGTCCTTCGGGGGCGGTTCCTGCGGTGGAGACACGCACCAACGACCCCGGCCCTGTAAAATTACCCCGAAGTTCCTGCGGTGGAAACGGGCCTATGGAAATTCCACACAGAGGGGCTACCCCACCCTGGGTCCAAACCAGTAACCTGCTTGCTGTGAGGCGACAATGCTAACCACTGCTCCACCGTGCCGCCAAACGTCAGTCATATATAATAATCTTCTGTTAATATTTTACTCGGTTGATCGGCCTGTCGTGTTGTGGTCGGCCTGCACTTAAACTAAGGTTCATTAAAACAGAAAATGTCACTGAAATTAAACCTAAACCTAGTCACAAACAAAACACACTGTTGCCTTCATAGTTTCATTCATAAAAGCTCCTGCTCTTGTGGTGAATAGAGGGTTTTTTTTGGAGCAAATGTAAACGGCAGAAAAATAACTTAAGTTAAAAGCTCCACAAAACTCAGTTACTTTATTTTTCATTCATTATCTTGGCAAACCATGAAGCAAGCTGTGACTGTACTGTATTAGTAGCAACGGTTTATTAGCTAAAACAATTATTCTTTACTTTACCCTTGTGACTTTTTCAAAGGGCAACAAAGAGAAACCCCCTCTGACTCTTGTTTTGGCACTTACACTGTCAGCAAGTCTGTCAAAGTTGAAATGAAGTGGAACCATCTTGAGATCTTGCGCAGAGTGAAATAAGGTTATGAAGACAAAACACAAAGAATGAAGATATCTAATCTTGAAAGCCCCTGTTTCAAATGAAGCTCCATCCTGGCACTTCAACTGTAAACGTGCCTGCAGCCGTTCCAGGCGCTGCCACAGGGCTCCATTGTGCCTCTGCCAAGCTGTGACAGGGCCCTGTCCAACTTCTCACCTGCAGCATTGTCCGCCCGGGGAGCTCAGTGCAGAGTAATTGGGAGCTGAGATTCCAGGACAAGTTTCTTTTTGTCCATTTTGTGGGAATCACTGACCCGGACGTGTGAGGTCACAGCTGTGGTAATTGGTGCTGGGTGATGCAGCTGTGTGTGTGTGTGTGTGTGTCTGTGTGTGTACACAGTACAATCTGTGAACAATTGTTCTGAATTACACAGGTTGTGTATGGACAGTTTTAGCAATGCGTGCACTCTTGTTGCAAGTCTGTCCCAGAGTTACCTCTTCTGTCCCTGAGCTACAAAGACATGAGCTCTACAAACTGAGCGCCTTTGTTGGACCACCCAAAAAAAAGTTAGCAGACTGAGTGCCACACAATTACTGCTTTATCTCTGTAGAAGTGGCAACAATTAGTGTTCAGACTATGAGAAATACTACTCTGTGATTCATGCTAGATCAAAACCCAGCTTGGCTCTCTCCCAAACTGGTTCCTCTCCTACAGATTGTCGCTCTGCATGAAGCCACACTCACAGCAGTGAAGGGCACTCTGGATTAAGGTTAGGGGTATAAATAAACAGGTAAACTGTGGGACGCTCACACAACTCTTCCCCATAAGTAGGGAACAGAAGAGTCACTGTGGATTCTGATGGATGTTTTGCTCATTCAGGTGTTACAGTACGAGCTCTTTGAATGTGTAACACTCGCAAAACAATGAACATGTGCAGCTAGTACTTTAATTTTTTGTGTAAATTGAGACTAATGTTATGGATTTAGCTATGTAGCTTGCCAGCTATGTAGGAAGATGATATCCCCGTTCTTACTGCCTACTGAGCTTTGTGTGGTCACTTGTTTACCAACCTGGAGAAGCAGCTGTCAACAGGCACAACACTAGGCTTAATTATCCTGGTGGACTAATCAGAGATGTGGGTGGCAATTCAGAGGTCTGAAACCAGGATTATCTGAATATATGACAAGTGAGATGAATTTAGAGACAACGTGATGGTTCCCTATTATTATTTTAGTTTAGTTACAGTGTGTGATTTTTTTTTTTTAAAACCCTTCATTAAAAGGGAAACGTCTATTAGCAAACAACTGTAGTAAGGCAGTAGGGCTGCCCCCCGACCAGGTACCAGCCCTGTAAATTAGGGGCTGTACAAATGCCATGTCTTTAACTGCCTGGTAAACATGAGGTCAGGCGCTGGGTGCTGCTCTTGTGCCTTTTTTGTGCCAGCTTTCAAGAGCGTGGCAGCAGGTTGCATCTGAGGTTGCTAAACAACCTTAACAAGCATCGTATAGCCTATTTACCTGAAACCCTGAGTGCAGAGCTGATCTTCTTACAGGAGCTGTTTATAAGTGTGTAGGCCTATTGTCCGTGGGACAGATGTAAAGCTCTGGGTAGCCCTGCACTAACATGATCAACTGTTCCATATTTATCAGACTGAATATTTACAGAAGAAGGGAAAGATATCTGTCGGCTGTGATTGGTTTGTAACGTGACACCTGTCTGACTGCTGAGCGTGGCCTCTTCCTGTGTCTGTCCTTTCGAATTAAATTCTTACACAGCCTAGTCATTTAACTTTTTATTTGTTTTGAGCAGACGCAGCTCCTAATAGAGTTTTACGTTACGACTAAGTGACCAAATAAATTTTGCAGACTAATAACCTTTCTGGTCGACTAACGTTTGGTTGACTGTTAGGGGGCAGCCCTATAAGGTAGAATGTGTCTGGCCTTGTAACACCATCCTGATGACGTGAGCTCAACATCCTGTTTCCGTCTCTCTATCACTCTGGCCCTGCTGCTGCCCCAAACACATTCAGTGGGCGGGAGTACTCACCTTGACAGACAAACTCTTTCAGCCAATCAGCGTAACAAAACACTAGGGACCATCTTCTTCATCCCCAGCGATGCCAGTTGATATATCAATGTTTTGCCCACTCCAGTCAGAAGAACAGCGAAAATGTCTTTCTCTGAGAAACTCCATGAGTGCATACTCTTGTCCTTGTTTAATTGTTGTTACTGACTCTTTCTGCAATAACTTCACTTATTGCTGTGTTTACTAGTGTTAGAGTTAGTGCTTGTTGCGTCAGGAGCCACCATTACTGTTCTGCAAGTGGCGCCCTGCATTTTACATCATCAACTAGAATGCAGTCCCTGATTGGCTGCTTACATTGTCAACTACGGTGCGGACCCCTGATTGGCCACGACTGCGACTGATAAGAGAGTGAAACAGGACGTTGAGCTCACATTAGGATGGTCTTACCACGCTATAATGTATCTACATGACTTTCTTCAATTCTCTGATATGCAAGACATGCATAAACCGTAACATTTTGTGCAATGTAAACATAGTCACTGAGCCTTTCTCCGGTCTTGGCTTGCTTTGGTTTCCAGGGCATAAGTCAGTGTTTCTCATCAAAACTTATTTTGTGCGTCCTGGAGGTTTAACAAACATGTAGAATGCATTTCCTTCATAAAACATTTCCATATTTTAAATTTTGTATTATTTACATTTGTGTCTGCTTGGTCGCTATCTTCTACTTCTTCACCTCTTGGTGCCGTCAGTTCAATAGAGTAAACATGCATAGTACAAACGAAACAGGGACCCACTCTTAAAAACACTACTCCATAGCGCTACTAGTGGTCAGAAACTCTGCAGAGTCCCTTTTAGCTTAATTTCCACACCTTTCTGGAGTTTGAAATTCAATTGTTGGATACAACAGACCTAGAAAAAAAATACTATCTATCTCGTTGTGAATATGACTCTGGTCTTAACTCTGATGGAGATAAACACTAAACAGCCAAAAATGTATATAAAACATATTGGAAAAATCTAACGTTGGCCAGGACAGCATGTGTGTGTATCTTCTCTCACCTGTTTCCATGATCTAATAAGAGGAAGGTAACATTAGAAATGATATACTGACAAAGAGATCTATAAAAATGTCAGTACACCAAATCATCCATGTGGTTAGAATCAAGTTTAAATTTTATTGACACAATAACACACACATGCAGTGAAAACCAAAAAAACTAGATTGACGCTGGAAACTTTTCGGACCTGGAAACACTGACCTCCCTTTGACCCTAGAGGTGAAACCCCATCCCAGGTCATGATAGGTGGCACTGACACCGACCTCCCCCCAGCTGACCACCTGTCAGTCTACCCCCGGCCTGCGACTCCACTGCCTGGTCTCCAGTTGTCTCCACTGTCACGGCCCCGGGACGCCACCACCTGTCATGACCTCAGGGTACATGGACTGTAATGGAATAGCCACTGATAGTGAAGGAGTGCGGCATCAATCTTGGTGGATTTAGCAGTTTAAAGCTGGTAACGTGTTGCTCTGGCTCTCTAGTATTTCAGAATGATCTGTCCAAAATCCTTCACTGAGAGATAGAGGCATGATTTCCCAGACGCAGACTAATCCTCTTTACCTTACAGACCTGGGTTTAACAAGGGATATTGACGTGGCTTTGACCCATGTGTCGGCCAATTTACTCTGAGAAGCCTCAAAGTTCAGACGTGGGTCATTGCCATCAACAAAAAATCTTACTGTACTAAAAGTCTTTCAAAAAACCCTCAAATGTCGAACTTCGCATGTCATGACACGGTGAATAAAAATATTCAATTTCTTTTTTGAGAAATAAATGTTTTTTTACATGGTTGGAAAGTGCTTTGGGAAAATTGTTCGTTCTGATTAATTAAAAAGACAAACAAGGAGAAACCTTTCAGAAAAACTGAAATTTTTTGGACTCAAATTTTTTGACTTCAGTCATTAGGTTCCAGGCTGTGATCATTAACTGGAACTTGTTAAAATGGCACTGAATGGAAACTGTGACGCTAATCTATTTTGAGTGTGACACTTTCACAGTCGAAAAATTAGAGACCATCTTGTGATGGGATCACTCCAGCCACAATACTGCAACCGGCAACTTAAAACAAGTGTGGGCCAGGGGCGTAAAGTGGGGGAGCCAGCGGCCCCTTCCCTTCTTCCTGCCCCCTACTTCCTACCCCCTTGCTCCGTCCACAGCCATCTTCAAATTCGTTCTTCATTTTGATCTCAACTACACGCCTGTACAGTTTCAGGACATGACATTGCAACCTTGCAAGAGACAGACAGACAGACTTGCAAAACACTCAAAACAATTCCTGTGGTAGTTCCCACTACCATTTGTGCCACCTGGACCAAATTTGACCATGATGACACACATTATCCTGTCCTTGGACCTTCAGAAAATTAAGTATATACTTAAAAATGGCAACATGTAAATTAGAGCTGCTTGATGTTTCAGCATAGTGAAGTATATGAGTGGTTTCAAAACTGGGATCGGGATTCTTTTAAGAGGTTGCAGGATAAGGCCAAGGTTACACAGCGAATGCAGACGAGTGACCGAGGCGATTTTTCTGTTGAATGTGGGCAGTGCCTGATGTGACACACTCAGAAAGCTAACTTGCTAGCTAATGTTAGCTAGCTTGCCAAGAAGTACCATGAAATACGATGTTATTGGTACATTTTCAATTTTCTTACATTACATGCCCACTGCCAACCAGGCAGCAGTTCTCATGTGGGGTAGTTTTTTCTCATGGCCAATATCATATAATATCAGCTGGTTAAACATGTCAGCAATCACTGTCTCCTCCATATTAGGGATGTTCCTGGCGACTAATTTCCCTGTCGACTAAATGAAAATTTTAATTCAGACTAGTCGACTAGTCTAAAAAAGGGAAAACACTCAGAAACTGTCAAAATTTAGCACAATTTATTGTTAAGTATATAAAACATTGTCCCAAAAATATTGTGTGCATTAAGAGCCCTTTGAAGCCTTTAATCAGTCTTCAACAACCATGTCGGATTTTAAATGCTGCTGAAGTACGAGACACTTTGCACCGTGCAGTATACATATACATATATATTATAACAAATAATGTAAAATCTCAAAAAAGATAAATTGCTGCTGAATTTTCTAGATCTGTACTGCCAAACCATGCTGGTTTTGCGAGAGGACATCGCTCTTATTTCCCACCATGCTGTTAAAAAACTACTCGAGCATTACCGCGGGGAGGTGGACTGCTGTCTGACGGCTCTGTAGCACCCACTAGTGGCAGGCGGCTGCATGACAGTTAAGCGGCCTTGTACATGAATAAAACACTAATTGGTTTAACCGACTAATATTTCTGGTGCTGACTAGCGAAGGGGCGGACGTTTAATTGTTTAGACGTGTAATCACGCACATCCCTACTCCATACATACTTCTTAGGTATCGGTTGAGGCTGCGACTTGGCTAGTTAAAGTTCACCAAAGTTGAACTCCACGCGGTGCAAAGATGAAAAGTCGCCACTCGAAGCGACTGTTTTATTCACCCCTCTGCTCACATTGAATCGAGGGGAACGGGTGGTGAATCTTTCCTCCATTCTCTGCTCTTTCTTTTTTTAATTTAACTGGGCAAATATATCTCATTAGGACTCTAAAAATAAAGTAAAAATCACACTGTGAAATGGTCACAGGTGTTAACCAGTGAGGAGGGGTAACGTGTAACCTGGATATTGCTATATTTCAACAGGTTACAAGCCAAAAATACTGGAAACCACTGATGTAGGACACTATAATGTTCATAGACTTAAAGCAACACACTGTTGAAATGACTCATGACTAGAAAAAAAAGCTGGAAAATCAAACAAAATCCTTCAGCCTGACACAGCTCACAAAACAAAAAGTAAGCTTAATAAAGTGTCAGTTTTTGTAGTTATTTTTTAACATTTTAAGAGATTCTTGGGGTCACGAGATAATTAAAAGAAAAAGGATCAAAAGAAAAAATCTCTCCTTAAAAAATCTGATTAATTTTTCATTTTTCATTCTTTGAAGGCATCAACATGTTACAACATTATTTTCCTTGTACAAACTTAAAAAACGCAGATACGTCATGGTGTTAGTATGTAATATGGAAGGGACACAGTGTCAGTCTATGAACAACACAGGGTCTCCCAGCCTCTCCTCCAGGGACAGCTCTGTGACCTTTTCACATACGATGTGTGTGGTAGCACAAGTAACACAACTTGTTCTGGCAGAACTCTGTGATGCCCTCCAGGCTGGACACCAGCATGTGGTCCATGTGTGACACACACACACACACACACACACACACACACACACACACACACGCTCACACAGTGTCCCTGTGATCTCTGGCTGACACACCCTGTGACCTCTTCCAAGAGAACAGTGTTAGTGCAGAGTTATGAAACAACAGATCAATCAGAAATCCTCTTTAATCCCACACTGCCGTCTTAATAACCACCAGCATGTGTCTGAAATGCAAATATCCTTATGTTTATGATACTGAGTGATTCATTAAACACTGTCAGTCTCTAAACAAACAGCAGCCTTATCAAAGGGTACGATACAGAACTAGATGACATAGACTGACCTCTCGGTAACCTCTGTAAGTGGCTTAGATGCATTGTGTACAAACGTGGGAAAGCTACTTCTCTTCACTGCGAGGGCTCAGCCAAACGTCCATGTGCGCCTACAGTTATCATAGTTTACAGTCATTTGTATTCATATTTCAGGGGAACATATGTCAGTCTGTTCTTATTGCGAAGTTAAAATGTGTGCCTTTGATTTATTGCACTGGTGCTTATATTTCCTGTATCAAATTTGGAGCAACTTTTTACTGCACTGTAACCAGTATTTCACACTACCACAAATTTAGTAGTTGATACCAATAGCAGTGAAATTACATGATTCTCAATACTGAAGTTGAAACCACTATAAAAAAAGCAAAGAAAAAAAAAGCAATAAATCTCATGTACTTAAACATGCACTCCGTTATTAAAACATTTAAATTAAATTTCACTGAAATTTTGTTTTTAATCCCTGATGATCCATCCCAAACCTAGAGTACTGGTCTATGTCAGTTCATGAGATATTTAATAATTAATTATTATTTTCAATAATTGTATTTCTGTTTGTCCTTTTTTATTTTTTAAATCTTATTTATTATCAGTGTTAGATTTATGTTTTCTCATTATGTAGAGCTTTTTGAATTTACTCTGTGTTTGACAGGTGCGATGTATGAACTTGCTTTCCTCTTAACAGTATTTAGCTCATCATCAACAGGATAAAAGATGAGAGAGAGAAGATGAAAAGAGAGACACCTGGTTATAGAATTTAAATTTTGATAAAAAACCAAAAAAAAAAAAACCAATAACATACAATTTGTATTAGTTTAGAAGTAGGTTGAGTTTCAGACTGAATTCACACATTGTTTCTCTGAGCTTTGACAGACCAGCCTTTAATCAGCTGATGCAATTTGGCTGCTAAGACATGTGATGTTGACCGCCATACAACAGTCCATAAAGGTTTCAGCCCAAAAAAGAAGCTCCAGATTTGGGCTACTGTGAAAGATGTCAAGTTTTTTCTCTCTGTTCTCTCTTCTGATGAGTCTTTATAAAAAGTATTTTAAAATCAATACAGTATAGATTTACTGAAATATAATTAGCTTAATACACAAGCAGTTTGTGGTTTTTGGAAGCAGTGCTGTCACACAACATTGACACCTGACTGTCAGAGGTGAGGTACTACAATAACAGTCAGTGTTTCATCTGTTCCCTTTCCATTAGCTCTTGAATTTAATAATGCTGATAATGATATACAGAATTGTTCACATAACAGTTTTAAGTTACCAGAGGGAGAAAAAATACTGATTCCAGTCACAACTTTAAGAATAAAACAGAATAAATATAGACAGAGCAGAATTGAATTCAACATTTTTTAATGAGTAATTTTTATGCCATAGTTTGCAGGGGTGGGACGATATGCTTATCTTTAAATCCAATACTATCACGATACTTGGGTGCAAATTTGATGTGCATTGCAATATTACAATTTATTGCAGTATTTGTTTACTTTTTAACACTACGGGTGTAAATCACCAGTTTGATACAATATATGCCGATATTACAAAGTCTGCCACAATACAATTTCGATTTGATGCCATTTAGGGGTCTGCGATCGATACGAAACGATATCATCTGCCAATTTAACACAAGCTGTTACAGATAGTGTTGTCACGGTACCAAAATTGGGACCCACGGTATGATACCAGTGAAAGTATCACGGTTCTGAGTAGTATCACGATACCACAGCAAAAATCAGGCAGATGTGCCTTTTGTCATTTATAAAAAGATAAATCACTTTTCTATAATACATCAATGATATTTCAATGGAATAAATTACTTAGTGACTTATTCATACTTCAAAAACAGCATCAATAAGTGATTAACATAGGGGGGATCAAAATAAAATAAATAAATAAAATGAAAATCAACCAGCCACCCTCCTCCTCTGATAAGTTAAGAACAGTCCCTTCAGTGCGGTGAGGTTTGTGGACCGTTACCTGGGAGAAATGTGAACGGCTCTCCTCTGACACGTCACATACCTGTGTGCCGCCACGGCTCGGCTGTTCAGGTATTTCCGGGCAGTCATGACACCAACAAAGAGGAAATTATTGGACCTGGAGCCAGGCTTCTCAGTCGCCAGTAAGCCGTTATCCGTGGTCTGCCATTAGTACCAGTATACCGTGCAACACTAGTTACAGAAGAAGCTGCCACCATTTTCTTTTATTCTTTTGGCCATAAAAGATAAAAACAACATAAATAATGTTAATAATTATGCAGTAAAGTTTAGTTTAAACTGACTCCACTAACACACATAAAAAAGCACATGGGACAAGTTTACCTTCAGGGCTTTCTGACAGAAAGACCTTTGTGAAAGAGATCTTTTCATCTTAACCAAAATGATCATTTTCATAAAACCTCAGTCTATCTGGCTTTAAACCCCGAGGGCAAACTTCTCCATAAAAAAGCCATAAAACATGGACTAACAACAACATTATTTAACACAAGTATCCAGTTCAGCTCAGTAATAACTGTCAAGATTCATGGACAAAACAACTGTTTTTTGCTAGTCAGCTATTATTAGCTTACGCATGTTTACAAAACATAAATTAGCCTAGCGGCTAGCAGCATGTGCTCTGTCCGTTGACCTGTATTTTCTACGCAATCCAAAATATTTCCACGAATTCCTAAATAAATAATGTTATCCTCATTGTCTTTCTCTTGGCTGTTTGCATTCTGCCTGTCGCTGTTTGATGGTGACTCGGACTTTCAAGATAAAAGCGTATCCTAGAGATGACGATATGGATCAATGTTTTCACTTTGCATTGATGATACCTGATCGTTGATCATTTAATTGATATATCGATCCAGATTGATGGATCGTTACACCCCTATTTAACAGTAGACCAGGGTTCACAGCGGACTGGGTCGCATACTTGTAACTGCAGCAAGGGAACGGTTGCTGAGCCAGCGTCCGTCAGGGAGTTTGTGCTCGGCTGGGTGAATTCAAGTTGCTATTTGAGAAGCTGAAGATTTGTTCTCAGACTCGCAATTGTTTGGTTTCTTGCTTCAGCTTTGTTTTTCTTGAAACAGATATAACATCACGTTACTTGAGGAGGAAAACAATAAAAGCGGCAAATTCTTTCCACTTCCACATTTGAATTATATCATTCAAGCATTAACAAATTGATTAAAGAAAAATCGTGATTACTTAAGTGAACTAATTTTTCCCACCCCAATGACTTATTTGTTCTTCACTGAGATTTTCCTCCTGTAAAAAAGGAGCATTTTTACTTCCTGATTCAACTTAGTCTGCTGGTCTAAGGTCTGTGTGGCCTTAATTAAGTAATTATTATGAACTATTTTTAATGCACACTCACATAGATGTTGCAAAATGAACAGACTCAAACAAACTGCTGTCCTTTCTCTCTATGCACCACTTATCTGGAACGAACTCTAAGTAAACTCGAGGTCTGCTCCAAGGGTTAAATCTTTTCTATCTGCCTCTGCTTTTTATCAAATTAAATTTGGGACTATTCATTCCTATCTTTCACTGCACTGTAACCACACTGTCTTTTTTATTCTCCTAATTTAATCAGCTGGATTCAATTTTCACTTATTTTTTTTCTGTTTATTTCTCCTCTGTTTTGTTTTTCTCATTTAAAGCCTGTTTACATATCTCCTTTTCACTTTTAGTTTCTGTTATATCTTGTCGTAATGCTGAGTAACGTGTAATGTAAAGCACTTTGAATCGCCCTTTTGAAAGCTGCTATACAAATAAACATGCCTCGCCTCTGCGCTTTGAGGTTTAACTCAACCATGGACATTATTTCTGCCTCCCGAGAAGCTCTAAGAAATGTTTGTATAACTAAGATGCCAATCTGCCCCTCAACAGCCACTGTCGAGATGCCCTTGACCCCCAGCTGCTCGGCTGGAGCTGCTCAGCTGTCCGCGGTCGTAGGCTGTAGTTGTACTGAGCAGCTCCCTGGAGTGAATGTGTGTAGCGGTATAACTGTGAGGTGCGGTGGTAAAATGAAAATGAGCGTGCATGCTCGGAAAGCCGCTCTCATGATAAAGGTTAAAAAATTCTTTAACACAGACAACTGACTTACCATTTCCTTTTAAGGTCCATTTGTAGAAATACAGACTTCCACTCCTGGCACTTTTCCTCCTCGCATTGTACCTGTGGGATATGAATAAGTCATCAGAGGAAAGTCTTTATTCGTCAGGCGGCTGAATGTAAAACTCAGGTTAGTCCCCAGCTCAAAGAGGAAGGTGAGGGGGTAGTTTTGTCCCATAAGACGAGCCGTTTAATGCGTTTCTCTGGCCATGAAATATTTCTATTGCTTAGTGTGTGAAGTCTGTCAAACAAAAGAAGCAGAGCACACACCTCTCGGTTACTTAAAGCAGTTCAATTTTCACACTCTTATATTGTATTTAAAATATTTACGTTAACAGATTGTTTATTTTTTAATGCTTTTCCACTGCACTGTATAAAGAGTACAGTAATGGAGCAGTACAGTAGGTCATCAAGGTGCAAATATAGATCTTCCATCTGTATACTGTGGAAAGGGGAGTTTAGTATTACTGCAGACACGTTCTTTTTTCCCTTGACATTCTACATTGTGCATCATCAGTTTTAATCTGCGCCATCCTCATCCTCATTTTTCACTGTCTGAATGAGCAGCATCCAATCAGATTTGGGATAACAGCTCACCATAATTTTATAAGAATAAGTGGGTGAAAAAAGAGCAATATAGGTCAGGGATTGGAATGACAGTGTGGATCTGGTAAGTGTAACAGCTTTGTTGTGGCAGGTTGACATCGTAAGTCAGTCCTGAACCAGACCTGACAGCGTGGGAGTGGCTTGTTGGAGATGTCGGCCGTGAAGATGTCTGCCTTCTGTCCAGTATTATGGACCTTGATGGCACTCAGCTTGAGGTGCTTGTTGTGAGCAGTTTGATGTAGGAACTATTTTCCTTCTAACAAACCACACCCGCCAGCCGTATCGCTGCACAGAAGGAAGCGCGCATCTACTGGTGACTCACTTGGCATTAGGGCTGTTGCGATAATCTGGAATACAGCAATAGCATCCATTCTGCACTGGGCGCTGCATGTTTGGCGTTTTCTGTAGTTGCTTAGAGTTGAAAAATATTCAACTTGAGGTAAAACACTGCAGCCACTCGTCACAGCTTTTTCTTACACAGCCATCCACCCAAAGAGGAGGGTTAGGACAAATACTGCANTTCCTTCTAACAAACCACACCCGCCAGCCGTATCGCTGCACAGAAGGAAGCGCGCATCTACTGGTGACCACTCGTCACAGCTTTTTCTTACACAGCCATCCACCCAAAGAGGAGGGTTAGGACAAATACTGCAAAGACCAAACATCACGTAGCTTAACAACAACAGCAATGGAGGAGAAATTGATACTGAACTGACATCTCCGCCATCCTCTCCCTACGAACGTCAGCCTTCCCCTCACCCAGAAGAAGATACCATGCCGAGAATTTTCCTTCCACAGATGTTTTGTATCATTACAACCAGACGCAACCAACGAAAAAAACGCTGCACGCCTTATTGCTTTCTTGTGTCTTCTGCATTTGATAACGAACAAGTAGGCCTATTTCATTTGTTTCAAAACGGTGTCATGCTTACCATTTAAAAATCAACAATAAACCAGGTAATAGCCCAACAGGTTATATACAAAGAATTAAAATCAGGATAAATTAGGTAATTTATGAACATCTCTCCATGTCATGCATGTATAGGTCCTGTTTGTGCATGTGTGTGTATTTTGGGCTGTGTGTGTATGACAACAGAGTGAAATAATTGAATTTCCTCTCAGGGATTAATAAAGTATATCTATCTCTCTAGCTGAGGAGGACGCTATTAATATTTACATTTCATGCTGGCACGAGCATGAGCCTCTGGTCTATGAGCAGATGCACACTTCCTTCTGCGCGGTGATTCGGTTGCCGGGTGTAGTTTTAGTTCATATGTCACCGATATCTCCAACACTCTGCAACTTACACTAAAGCAATCTAGACTGATAAATAGAGCTACAGGTGAGAGGAAAAATATGTATTTTTGACTTTGGGGTGAGCTCCTTTAAATGTGCCCTTGTTTTTATTTTTGCTCTAACCTCAGCCATCCCCCCCCCGTCTGTCTGTCAGCTGAGCACAAGACAGAACTGGGATCATTATGTGTTGTGGTGACCGGCCTGTGACCCCACAGTGCATTCTCCTGTGCCCTCCTGGGTGTGCCACAGTGGGGGTGGTTAAAGAGCTACCGCAACCTCTGACATGTCTGGTGCAATGTTTTGTTATATGCACAAAAGCGTGTGTGTGTGTGTGTGTGTAAGTTTGTATTGGTGTGTGCATATGGCACACCTTTCGGTTGCTACTTTTGCTACATGATTGCAAAGCTCTGTGGATTAGCATGTGCCTGCTATAAAGGTACGTAGGGCAAAGGGCAAGGTTAACATGCATGTTCAGAGGATCAATGTTTGTGTGTGTGTGGGTGTTTTTGTGCTTTTCTGTGTGTGTGTGCAAATTTCACACCAGTAGAATGAGTGGATTTGTTTACGCCACAGTGATGATGATGGAATTATCTGTGTGTAACATTTGCGAGGTGTGTGTGTGTGTGTGTGTGTGTGTGTGTGTGCGAGCATCATCCTGTAGGCTAGCTGCTGCGGTTCATAGCTCCCAGGGAGATCCGTGACCGAAGATCCTCAAGTTTAGAGTTCATCTTCAGTTCAGAGAGAGGTTCAACTGGCGGTCAGCAGGCCACTGTTAGAGCAGCCTCATTCTCCCTCTCTCTGCTCTTACTCTCTAATACCAACCCCCCACACACCCACCCACACACACTATCCCTTTCTTTACATACAGCTCTTTATGTTACCCAAATTCTTCCCCCCTCTGCTGTCTCTCAGCTGATCTTTTGCCTTGTGTTTGACCCGTGTTACGAGGCAATCAGGTGGCACACTGAGTGTACAAAAACAAGACGATGTATTATTTTTTTACTCTTTATTCTAATATTCATACACATCAGAAAAATACTTTATTGTCCGTGATGGTGGGAAAGTGGTTCACAAAAAAGTAGATAGAATAAAACCATATGTAATTATAAGTGAACAGATACGTTTTTAGCTTTTTAAAAAAATATATTTGGTGAGCGATTAAACTTTATGTTACAATTATTATTTTATGTGACTGCGTTCGCCCAATGAAATTGCCTTTGTAATAATCCGACACATTTTCTAAAGATTTATTTTCCTAAAGACTGTTACAATTTACAATTAATGCTATGCGCTAATTCTTTTAAGTGAGTTGGTGTGGTTTGTAGGATAATGTAAAATGTTCATAACGCACAGTGCAAAGTGCCACACATTTCAGCCGCATTTAAAATACAATGTGGTGAAGTGATTTTTTAAACAATTTTAAATCCTCTAAAAATATAGGCATTATTTTTTTCAGACAGTGTTTAACAGGGGGTCCTTAGAGTTAATGCAGGGGGGCACCAAATTATTGTTTGCTAATTAGGCCCACATATTTTTTTAAGGTTTAGTTCAAGCTTTTTTTCCCCCAAATATTAAAATATGTCTGAAAACACACATTCACATGAATAGCAAAGATAAATTTGCCTCTCCACAAAAAATAAATAAATAAATTACAGCACACAACATTAATAATAGGCCATTCTCGGAACCCATCGGCTGTGTTCGGCGTCTGACTTCCGGCAGACGGTGATACAGCCTCTGGGGGCAGACCCCCAATTTTTTGGCATTCTGGTTTGATTTGGGCGGAGGAGGCGAATTTCCATTTCCGACTTCCGTTTATATATAAGTAAATATGCTGAACCATTGCGATGGATTCAGAGTTTGCAGTGACGCCAATTATGTTCCGCCTCGTTAGTTTACCGCATGGACCGTTTAACCTGGCAACAACTGCAGCCGGCTCAAACGTGATTGATCAATATCACGCGGACTACAAACAGCCTAGCACCGGAAACCAGGGCTCTTCCGCTCTTCTTCCGGAGGCAAGATCTCCGGGGTTTGCCTACAGACTCTACATTTACTCTACTGAATGTAGAGTCTGTATATAGAGACTAAAAATAGGCTAACTGTTACCCATGATCCTTGTGCTATCATGTGAGCTAGCTAACGCTAAACCACTGTGCGGCACTTGTAACGGCGAGCTAAACTAGTTAGCTAACATTAACATACTATTGAAGAATGTTGGCCAGTTAGCTGTATTATTATTTTGAGTGTACGGACATTCTTGTGAGCCACAGTGGATCGTTGTGTTACTTTCTGAGCAAGAGACTCTGACATACTGTCCACCTCAGAAAGGTTAAGCTAACGCAACTAGCCATGCTACAACGGCTGCTGAGTTAGCAGCTTGTTTGTAGTGCAAACGAGAGAAGACCTGAAAGTATACAGAGAATTTATTTCTTAATTTCATCTCAATTTTATACAATATGTAGATCAGTACTTTGTACATGGCCTAAAAAACAATGAACACCCCTGTGTTGTTGTTGTTGTTGTTGTTTTTTTACTTTTAGACCAGTTGACCTTTCCAGTAGTCACTGCCTGTCCAGTTAAGTTTGTTTAATTGAGTTATTCATCTTCATACGTTTTTTCTGGTTTGACCTTTTTTCAGTACCTAAGGCAAACAGCTTATCACTGAAAGCCAAAGGTTTTGGTTTGTTGGCTTGAATTGACTCAACGTTAATCCTTTTTTTTTTTCAGTTCATTTATCCACATCATATAAATGAACCTGAAAGCTTTTGTTTTGGTTTTATGATTGGAATTTTGATGAGGACATACAGTCCGTTTCTGCTTGACTAGCGTGTGCCGTGAGCCTGATGACCGTTATGGCTGCAAAAATTTAATCAGAAACCCCTTTGTCTCTCATTACAGGAAAACGATGACCTATTTCAGCAGCTGACCTCAAACAAAGTGGTGCCGAGAGTGTTGGGACTCGATATGAGAGCCTTATTTGTGGGCAGCACTGCACAAAGTGGCCGACCTGACCTGTCTGACGAGATTAAAACCAAATGCAAGCGAAGCAAATCACATTCAAATGCTGTGAAACATTAAATTTCAATGAGCTGCACGCTGTCCAACACACTGATTCTATTTGATTACACTTAGCTGTGCATTATTAGTAGTAATGGTAGCAGAATCAAAGGCTGACTTCACCCTGAATAGCCCAAGCACTGGTTTTCATGTTTTCTACTCATCCGTTTAACAAATATTGAGTTATTCTGTTAATGTTAATACAGTCCGTCTGGAAATCCACTGTATAACTAATTGCTTTATGACCAGCTTTATTATTTCTAAGCAGCTGTTTCCTGTCTGACCTGACGGTTCAGCCAAGTGCTACCAGCTAAGGACAAAACAGAACTAAGGTAAGGCATTATTAAGGATTTATTTCTAAAATACCTAAATTAATGGTTGAATCACTTTAATTGACCAGATGTTTCACCCTGTATATCAGAGAGATTAACTCCATTTGAACGTATAGCTTTTAGAGATTAACTGTTAATTTCCTGACGTTTTACGAGTCATCTGACCTTTTTTTTCCTCTTCTATGTTGCTCTTGGGTGAATTTTGTCCCCACCTCCTTGGTTAAAAAGAGGAAACTCCCCAGTGGAAGAACAACTCAATAAGCAACTGCTCCAGTAAGTACTAAAGTGAACTGTTGTTGTTTCGGCTTCACCAAATCACAGCCAATGTCACAGTGGGCTTTGCCATGATATACAGTGCTGCATGTTTGCTCGCTGTGCTCACCCCTCACCCTCCTCTCCATGTCTGTCTGCTCTGATGTGGCCCAGCTTGTTAAGCCAGCCCATTGGCTTTGATCCAAGAGGGATAATGCCAGATTGAAGGGGTTAGAGGCAGGGTAAGAGTTTACCACATGATACAGCCAGGACGTGACACAGGACAAAACAAACCAGTCACACATTATTGGCTTAGTTAAGCTGAGACGCCTTGACTCTCAATATGTTGCACTGTCTGACTAGTTGGTAAGAATATGAAGAGATAATACACAGCATAAGAGGCTTCTGGATGCCTCGTCTACCTACAGGTGCAAATTAGGTAACCTGAACTTGAACCTGAGTCAGAAACATGCATGATATAACCCAGGCATACACTGATTAATGTTAGTTCATATAAAAAAATGCTCATGCTTGTTCACAAATTCACCATTTAAGATAAGGTAAGGGTTCACTTTATTATCAAAACAAAATCTGAAATCTTTCTTGTCCCAGGACATCAACTGTTTTACAAAAATACAAATAAATACAAAACAACTTGACAAACAGATCCTCCGTACACTGACATAGACTTTACTATACTTTATTTGAGGGAACATGTATAGTAAAGTGTATGTCAGTGTGCGGAGGATTTGTTTCCTGCTGCCTACCATGACCTGACTACCTGTGGCTGAGCAAGTAGATTTCATTGATTCCAAATACAAAACAACATTTAAGCAAACGACAAAACCATGCTACTGTACAAATGTTTCAAGTCATATGAGACATTAATAACATTAAATGTTCAACCCAGGTACACTGAAGCTGCTTGGAGCCATACTCTGATTTAACGGGTTGACAGACTGAGAAACAAAAGAGGTCCTCAACCTGTTCAGTCACGCCTGCGGGACTCAAAATACTGTGTGATGGCAAAAACTGATATTCTTCAAATCAAATGTGAGAGTGGTGGGACGTAAAATTACCAGCCGGTGACATCATTCATTTTAGTATACAGGGTGTTTACAGGTCCTTAAAAAGTCTTGAAATGTCTTAAATTCAATGTTACAACAATAAGGCCTTTAAGTCATTAAATAGTCCTAAATTTTAATTTGTGAGGTCTTAGCTACTTTAAACATCTTACTATATAATGACGAAAACTCTGTCTGTCTGTGGGCGTGTGTGTATGTGTCTGTTCCACATTTTTCTCCTCACTGACTTGGACAATCCATGTGAAATATTACATCAATATTACATCAATTGGCCAAAGGGGGGCGCTATAGCAACCAATTGAAATTGCAAACTTTGAAAGGGCATATCTCATGCCCCGTATGTTGTAGAGACATGAAACTTTGCACAGAGATGCCTCTCCTCATGAGGAACAAATTTGCCTCAAGAACCCATAACTTCCGGTTATATAGATTTCCGCCATTTTGATTTTTTTGAAAAACACCTAAAATCGATCTCTTCCTAGGAAGTTTGAGCGATCTGCATGAAACTGGGTGAACATGATCTAGGGACCAATATCTAAAGTTCCCTCTTGGCAAAAGTTGGAAAACTTACTAAAACTGAGCTTCTGTAAGGCAATGACTTTAACTATCTGCCTTTCAACGTGCTACCTCAATTACTAATGTACAGTTTTAGCCCACTATTGGCAATGGTACTACTGTACTTTCAATAAAGCAATCGTAGTGTCAAATTCACAAAAACTCTGTCTGAATACATTGCTCTTCTTAATGGGTTCAGTTGACTATTTAATCTGCAATTTCCTATGACCTGTATCCCAAACACACACCATGTGAAACTGTACGTGGGCAACTGTGCACTCAATGGGTATGGACTAGTTTTATCTAATTTCGTGTATTCATTTTAAATGTCTTTTTGTGAAAATAAGTGGAGTCTTTCTGTGTTAAAGTCCACTTTTCTAATGTTACAAATCTTAAAAAAACTACATAACGCATACATGCACAAGACCACATATATACTACTTGCCTGCAATGCTTAAATAAGTAATACATGATTTGTCTAAACATCTGTCCTAAATTTGGTTAAAAGGTGTCTTGAACAGGTCTTAAAAAGCATTAAATTTAACTGCCTGGTAGACGCAGTTCGAAAACTTGACCCAAAATCTTTGAGCAGATATGTAGCAGTCGAGCTTTAGGCTGAACATAGAGACAGCTGTGCTGATTTCATACTGCATAACACTGTATTGTAGGTTGGAAAAAAATAACAGGATCTGCTTGTTTGCTCCACATGACCTAGGAAAGTAAATGTGTTGTTTGACCTTTCTACAAATATGATGTATGTGTGCACATAGATACCAAAATATTTATGGGTGGAAACTTGTTTAATCTGTGTGTGTGGACAGTAACTGATGACGGATACAAGCAGGGCTGCCCTTTGAAAGTTGGAGATTCAAATCATTAGTCAGAAATCCCTCAGTCCACTGAGATTGCCTCAAGTCAAGCAGTCTTTCTTCTTCACTTCTTTTTTGCTCGTCAGTGTGCTGTGCTTTGTACTTCTGTGGACGTTTTGGTCCCCAGATTTTGCTGCGGATTGAGCGCACTTGACTTTCACGCTACTCTTTAGTTCAGGGAGCTGTGGATGCGTTGGCAGCAGCACAGGGGAAGAGAGACTCTGCATTGTAGGGCTCTTAGAAAACATTATCTTCTCTCTTCTAATGAGAAGTTGTGAATTTACAGCTCAGAGCAACTTAATACAACACCGTCTCTGGGTTTTTTTGATGTTCAGTGTTGACCAAAAATGCTGTTGTACATTTCTGACCGGTCATTGGCGCAGTTAAGTTGTTTACTATATTATGTGAGTGAGGCAGGCATACTGAACGTCTTGTTGAGCCTTGTTCAAACTTTAAAACTTAAATGGAGACAAAAAAAAAAAAGGAATCGTTGAATATTTGTATTAAACAGCCAGATCTGATTCAACTGCCATAATTCAAGGCATAATTGAGTTGGGTACAGCCCTGGATACAAGTTCACTGGAAGACCTCATGTGTCCTCTGAGGAATAATAATAAGTGAATTCCTCTCATACCACTCCACCAGTCTGTTCGTACAAAACTCGTAAAAAAATCAAAGTATGCCTGATAGCTCTGCCTCACAGAGACATTAGTGTAGTATGGTTTGGAAAGTTTAATAATATTGTATTTGCAATATCAATTAACCGGGGAATTAATGGTCCACTTGGAATAAAAGTAATGGTAATTTTTACACAGTGGACAAGTTAGTGTGGGGTAGAGGCTAAGGGGTTGTGGGTAGATTTAAAAAAACACACTTCATGTAATTTTAATTCAAAATGGATGTACAGTATATATTTGAGGACGAACTTTTCAAACAGCACAGTCATACAGAAACATTAGTGTATCCATAGGGACGTACAGGAAGTTATTAGAATGAGTGACTCTGTGCAGAGGCAGCTTTTTGCATAGTCGGGCCAAACTATGGGCTCAGCAATGGCACCTGGCGATGGCGATGAAACCATCTTATCAGAACACAAGCTCTGCTGCCTCTGCTCTTTGGCTCCCGCCGCGATATCGTATTGCTGAGTCTCACTTTGCATGAGAAATCGAAGTGCAATCCCGTTTTTTATGGCCGCAGCCCGCGACCTTTGTCAACCCAGCGAATTAACCTAGAGGCGTATCAGCCACGCTGGCCCTTTTCTCCTAGAGCCTGTCCTATTAACTGAGTGAGGAGCACAGTGCGGGTCACACTTAAGTAACCTTATCTTGTAATTGGGTTCAAGGTTAAGTGACCCTGGAGCACGGAGGTCCGGGGGTTAAGGTCACAATGTCAGGCAGAAGGGGGAGCTTTTAATCACTGATGGGGCTGGAAATCAAGGCCCAAGCTTCTGCTATCTGGCTGGGCCGGACCCGCCCACCCCCCATCACCTCCATCCTCACCCTCATCCACATCCCACATGAGGCTGTCCGTGTAGGCTCTAACAAGGTGGGGTTTAGGGGGTCGAATGGAGCAGTTGCCAGGCAACCCATATTCAAGCCAAGGTCTTGCAAGCTTTTAACCTTAGCACAAATCGATATAGACGGCAATTGGGCTAATATTCATCGAGCAGATGGGAAAATTAGGCGCAAGTCTGCCTGCTGGAGATAGAGGAGAGACACGCTGTTGGCCTAACGGTCATAGCATCACTCAGACTCCTCTAATTGAATGTATGCACAGCAAGGGAGAAGCTTTGAGTGGTGGGGAAAGGATGACAGGGAAATAGCTGTGACAAGCTTTTTAATGAAGCAACATCTCGTCGGACAGTGGCACTTTCTTCCTCTCCTGCCATATCCTTCTTATTTTCATCATGCACATCACTTTCTCTCTCATCACGTCCCCTGTGCTGCTCTCATCTCTCTCTTTTCTGCCTTTATAGCCCATTTTAGTCTTCCCTTATGTTCTCTTTCTTCCTTGTCTGAATTTCATCTCTCTTATTGTGATATATCAGAATGGATTTTTGAATGGAATGCATCTAAAGTAGTTAAAAACAAAAATATGCTGCTTTAAATGAGCTTAAGGTGGCCCAAAACTGAAAATCTTTTAGGTTTTTGCAGTGGTAAATTCTGCTCATTTGGTCAGAGAATAAAAACACGATCCATAGTTTCACATTTTTCAGGTTATTGTTATGTTAAAAACACCCAGACATCTCATGAAAAAGAGCAATCTTTTAATTTTTCACAACTGCTCCCCCTCCCCCCTCCTCTTCTCCCTCCCCGTCTTTTCGAGAGGGAGATGGATGACCACTGGTGGAGGGGTCCAGGCAGCATGACCCATAGACCTATCCATTGCCAAGGGCGAGGAAATAGCCCAGATTAAAGAGCTTGTAAATAATGGCCCATAAACATCTGCCTGTTAGGCTGGCCAATCCATCTCAGTCTCCCATCTGGTCCTCTCTTTCTCTCGTGCTCTCCCGCTTTTGATTTCCTCATTGCGAACGGTCCACAGGGCAAATGCATCATCAGACCAAAGTCAGTCATATTCCAACACAAACAAACACTGAGATTGACCCCCAGGTCATGTACAGTTCAAGTCCCCACCAGTCATTGCACCCATGACTCAACCCAAAGACAACAAAGGAAAGCATTAGCTTTGTTTTCTTTCCTTGGGCTCCCTTCCATTTATTAGAGCCTCAGTGTGTATTGCTTTGTTAGATTAGCATAAGGTAAGAGTGAGTGCATGTGCGTATTTATGTACAACTACAGTCATGAATTCCCCTAATTATTTTAGCATGATTACAGTTGTTTTACAGTCCGCCCTCCTCTTTGTCAGAGTCAAACCTTCACTGGGGCTCTTGTTAGCAGGGCCTCATCAGAGCTCCTCCCTAATTAGTGATTAGACGTTGTTAACATCGGGCTCCCAACATCTGCTCCGAGGACTGGCCACTTGCACTCTCTCAGATCTCTTGTGAATAGACCCGGGGCACCAGTATTAACCACCTCAGTCATGGCCTGGCTGCAGGTGGCAAATTAGACAAAACAAAGGACTGAAGCTGAGCTCTCGCCAGCAGACCTCATGTACGGTAAATGCTTTGTCTTTGATGTCACATCTGAGCTTCAGCCTCACTGATTATGACACTACAGGAAAAGTTTAGGGATCACAAAAGTTATTACAATTCACCCCGAGGGGAGCATGAAAAATTCTGATTCCCAAATTTAATTGCAGTCCATCCAGTAGTTGTTGAGATATTAGGTGCACATGTTTTTCTTTAATCAACTTTATCAATCAAATGATGTTTAATGGGAAGCATGTGTCATGAAATGTACGTACAAAGATGCATTTAAAATCAACTGTATCTGTCCTGTCTTCATGTGTCTGCTCGTACCTTATGCAGTTATGTGCTTACCTTGGCAAAGCTGCTCCTTGCTGTTGGAAGGGAGTGGTGTGGAAGTAATTGTTATCTGCAACGCATGCAAAATTGAAAATGAGTAAAATGCAAGCTCGGAGAATCACCGAATCATGTATTGATCCCATTGAACTTCCTAATTGTTAAAGTAGCAATCCTGTCCTTTTTATAATGGCTCAGCAGACAGTGACCACTAACACGAGACTTGGTGTTACATGTCAGGTAGATAAAGCCATTAACTTTTCATTAAATTTTTGGGAAGACAGATATCTGATGAGGTGAATCAAGGCCTGGGCCAGGGCTTAAGACCAAAATCAGCTCCATGTTAAAACAACACAAGGACTGTGTTGATGGTTGTGTTGCCTTGAGAGATCTGAAATATGACCCAAAGTTCAGTTGGAGAAACAGATATGTGAATTTCAAGGCTTCACAGATGCAAAAACATGCACATTGATTTATAACACTAAAGCCCCTTTTACACTGCCAGATTTTCAGTGAATGTTGAGTGAATGTTGTTAGACACACAGAGCTGGATTGGCGAGTTGATCCGCCTCGTAGGGTAGTCATATTGGCGGAACCTTTTTGGGTAAAAAAGAATGAGGCGGCCTTCCGCCACTGGAGGGGCTGTTGATGACGCCGCATGTGCGAGCCACTGGCGGTGGATAAACAGGAAACAGCTGATAGCAGGAATTAGCAAGCAGCTTGTAGCAAGAGGGAAACGCAAACCTGACAGACACTGTAAATATGAGCAACTGGGGAGACAAGGAATTGTGTGCCCTCCTTGCCCTCACAAACGAGGAGGCCATTAACCGTCAGATGACGGGTACGGTGATGGACGGGCCGACTTACAAGAGAATCGCCGAAGGACTGACTAGCCGCGACTTCCCTCCCACGTCACTGTTTACGTCACACGCTGAGCTACACGTTTTGTTAACTTGCTAATGCCCCCCATTGCCCTGAAAAAGGTGCATTCTGTATAAACAAAAGTAGGTAGGCGGCATTTTGCTGCACTCCCCGATTTTGCTTTTATACTGCCAATGCTGAAAAAAGACTGATTGGGCTTTCCTGCAAATTTGCACAATTCCTGTTTAAAAAGGGCTTATGAAACAGAATCTTACAACTCTAGAAAGTTATCATGGTGGAAATTACTTAATCTTTTGATTGGACATTTGTGAGTTAAATGGTACAGCTATGGTGTTAAGGTTACAAAGTAAACAAGCATTAATGTGCACTTCCACCTATTTGATTGACCAATGCAGCGCCTCGCTGGATGACGTGTTCTGGGTAAAGTTGAGCCAGAGCACACAGAGCTAAAGCTGGTCTGAATGTGGCCAAGACTTAACTCACTTTTGGTATCAGGAACTTTTCTCTGTTGTGTTTTTCACAATGAATAGAAGCTTCTTAGTAGGGCTGGGTATTGTTTAAAAAATTATGATACCAATACCAATACCCTTAAAGGGCAACCAATACCTCTTTTTGGAACCACTGCAGAGTTGGTAATAATTTTGCTTTCAGCCATGCTTCTTGTTGCTGTGCATAACAGTATGACATCAATATGTCAACAGGCCGAAATACTGCGAGTATCATGATATTAATTTTTATATGATATTAAAAAAATACACCAGTGTTATCGTGAACAAGATGATATGACACCCTCCTTGTGGTAACATGTATTAAAAAACTAACCGGATTGCAATAACAAGTGGAGTAAATATACAAATTCAATTCTTGATTTTAAAACTCCAAAAACAGTTTGCACATAAAAAGTGGGTCTTTCTGTAGATATAAGAGCTGAAGAATGTCAGTACTAAAACATCGGCCCATTTAGTGAAACGTTTCATTCAGGACTGAACTGAAATGATTCATTTTAGTTCCAAACAAAGTTCAGCAAACACTTTGCAAAGTAGTCTGTTCAGAGATGGCAGTCACTCATCATCCCACTCACTGGCACTCAATGTCACAATAGACAGTGCACACTAGCCTCAACAAGACTTATAAGTTTGAATGAGAGGCAGGTAAGTAGATTTTCCAGGCAGGTGAGCTGCAACTAAAGCTTCATGATCTCACATCACTGAGAGGGACACTGGCCTTCACTTCTTAAATGAGCCCTCTAACCTCACACTGTCAGGATGAATGATATACCATCTTAGCGCTGGATCTCACTCAAGGTAAGGTGTCCAATGATGGCACCTTATGTGTCTTGCTTTTATGCATCTCAAAATTGCACCATATTCTTCTCTAGATTGTTTTACTTTTCATAAAGTCGTATCATTTTTCATTCCAAAACCTTTTCCCTCGAAATCACCATTTCATCGCTTCCTTTTTTTTAAGTCACGCATCAGCTTCAATTTATGAGCTGCCATTTTTGACCTAGTAAGTGACCCCACACCTTAAACACATTCCAATGGAGCCAACACGTTTATTTGGCAGATAAATCATTGCTTACCAAATGCTGGTGGTGTGCAAGGTCAAAGTTGTGGAAGGGGATAAAAATGAAATCACAGAGACAGTGGGTCAAGCTGAGTGCCAACATGAATGTCCTACAGTGTTGGTGCTTACACACAATTTCAGTAGAGATTTGAGACAGCCATTGTTTGCATGCATTTATCTAAATGAGGTGCATATGGAGCGGGTCACGGTCAGTATCCTCTTATGTGATACAGCTTTATACAATAAAGAGCTCCAGTATTTATCATAATGTGTTCACAAGCAGGAAAATATCTTGACTCAACAGATGTTGGTCAGTTAAATAATCCTCTCCCCTCAAGTATGATCAGTTCTCTCTTCTCCATCACGCAATAATTAGAGCAAGAGTTGCACAGATCGAACATGTTGGTGAACCAAGCTTTCTTTGGCCTGTTCACACTAAAGTGAAATATGATATACGATGTTTGTTACCTGCCACCGTGCTCTTGAAAGCTGGCACAGAAAAGGCACAAGAGTAGCACCCAGCGCCCGACCTCACGTTTTTCAGGCGGTTAAAGACATGGCATGTGTATGGCCTCTAAGTCACTGGGCTGGTACCCGCGGTTATTCCACAGGCTAGTTAATAATATGTCGGGCAGGAAATCCCAAATGTGGGATCATTTTGAGGACGTGAAGGACGAACTTAAGGTGATATGTACCTTGGGGTCTTTGCTGCAGCTCTCCCTACCTTAGGCTTTCCATGTAGGCGCATGGATGGGCAGGGAGGTCCCAAAACAGAGCTGCACTGCCAAATATGAAACTGATAATAGATATGAAGTTGTTGGTTTTTTTTTTGACTAAAGCGGTCCCGACTGTTTTGCAATAAAGTTGCAGTGATTCGACAAAACTGCAAGGTCACACAGACTTCAGGGAGATGGGCTGAATTTCCGTCAGTTGTTATTTCAACATCCTGGAGGGACTGAATGTGTCTGTAACTCCTCATATCAGCGGCATTAATGAAACAAAACAGATACTTCCTTCATAAATTAGCTCGTGGTTATTGTGCAGAGCTCTTAAATTGTTTCATTCTTCTTCAAAACCATGGCAGCATTGGCAGATTGCGAGTTCAATTCTTTTTTTAACTTTATGAGTAGATGATAATGTTCTAAGAAAGTGTGAGAAAGAGAAACAAACAAAACATCCATTCATTGTTTATTACCCCCAAATTGTTTTAAGAATTCTGGCTTTTGACAATATCTGTGCATGGTTGCAGAAAGATTGCTGTCATTACAAATAAAATATAGTTAAGCCAGGGTTAGGGTTGAGCAATTAAACCACTTAGTTAAGGTTAAGATTAATACAAAGTTTAATTTTAGTTGCAGGTATCTGACAGGACATGAACTCCAGTCTTGGAAAGTTAGATGTGCTGCCAGCCCATCCTCCACCCAACCTCCACACCCTTACTCTCTGAGTCACCAAACAGAGGGCACGCTACGTCTTGCTTCAGCACTGAGCGTTGGCACTGGACATAAATTCTGAGGCGTGTAATTGTCCAGTGTGGATGTAATTCCTAGGATGTTGGGCTAAGAGGGGGGTACACCCTGGACAGGTAGTCCAGTTTATCACAGGTCTGACATGTAAAGGCAGACAGAGACAGAGTCATGCAATGTAGACTCATGAATGAAATTAGTTGCATGTCTTTAGAGTGTGTGAGAAAAATGGAACAGACACGTGAAGGAAACACAAACTACTTTTTTTTTTTAACATATTTTTATTTTTATTGTTTTTATAACAGCATATAAACTGCTATACAGCATTGTAAAAGAAAAACAGTCAAATGAAAAACACACACACACCCATGTACACAAATATACAGATACCTACATACATACAGAAACTTTAAAGGACCAGGCAGTTGCATGAGATAAAGGCCCAATCAGGGCCTCAAACTCCCCTTCTTGACAGCAAGAAAATATGTGGCCCTCTGAAGTATACATGACCCATGATGCTCCTCGTCCTGGTGGCCAGGGACTACTCTTGCATGTTTGCCTCTCTCTTTCTCTCCATTCATCTAAACAAGAGTGAGTGAGCGAGCAGTTACAGCTGGAGCTGTCAGATCTACATGCTTGTCTGACAACATTTCCTTTTGGTGTTATTTTGAAGGAAGTCATTACTTCATCATGAGCACATCACTGCTTTAGGCTGTATAAAAATAACACATAGCCTCGGTGGCGTCCCCTGTTGGTGTGTGGACTCCTGTTTTGAAGCCTCGAGTCTGGCATTTTGGTCATTGCTGTCATGGAAATTTGGAGCCTGAAGTGACTGTAGTAAGACGAGGGGTGGAGCTGTACTATAAATAACCTTAAGCTTTAAAATGTAAACGTAAAGTTGTGTAAAGATTCATCCCCAGTATAGTTGTCATGAGTGTTTATAAGCTATAGAGACCAAAACCGTTTTGTGTACCAGGTTGTAAGCATGTTATCTTCTGCTGTAGAGTAGGCCATTTTAACATGGGTGTTTATGAGAATTGTAAAGTGGCCATTTGAGGACGAGCAGTTTTGGCATTTCTGCTTTGGCCTAATTTTTTTAGCGCTTAATCAGAACCCATGACAGTGACTACTTGCATATTAATTAAGCAGTTAACATTATTTTTTCCTGCCCTGTGTTGTGGTGTGGTTAAGTAAGCGTATTCAGACACTGGTAGAATAAAATGATCATCTTCCACACAATGACAAAAATGTAAAAGCACAGAAGAACTTCAAACACTGTGAACACCCCACAGCATTTACACCTGTGTGATATCTGAACTGTAGGGTCTAATTGTTCACTTCTCTACATATCCACAGTTTAAATACCTCCAGGATGAATCAAATGAAATGTGCAGCCACCTCATCTAATTCTTCATGGGTGGCGGTTTAGGAGGGGATCACTGGCGGGATGCTAATTTGATTTGTCTGACCAATCGTCCAATAGGACGGCTTATCCATGACCTCTGAAACTGTGAGTTTTCCAGTTAGCTGATCAGGGCGGGAACCTTCACTTGACCCCCCTCAGCCTGTATGGTAATGTCATTTAGGAGGGGGAGGGGCACTGATCAGGGGGAAAGATGTTGAGCGGGACCATGCAGCAGGAGCTCAAGGCCAGTGGTCTCTCTGCATTTTGTCATGTCAAACATGTAACTTATGTCCATGAAAGAAAAGCTAGCAAACAGAAATCTGATGGAAACCTCTTACTGCATATAATTTCACACATATATGTGCATCAGTTGAAAAACAATTTTGCTTTCATCATTCCTAAAATATAAATATATCTATAAACTGTATGTATAATAAATCAAAGTAGATAGCCATGTCGGCTGCATGGCTCTACATTGTAGGGATAGCAATGTTGGTTTGTCCACTGCTTTTGGATGGTTTGCTTTGAAACTATACAAATATTCACGGTGGATGAATCCTAGTAACATTGATGGTCCCTTGACTCTCACATTGAGCCACCAGCAGGTTTAAGCTTTCACTTCACAACGAAGTGAACATCTACTGGATGGATCGGCTTAAAATTTTAAGCAGACATTGATTGTTCTCAAGTGATGAAACCCACTGATTTTGATGATCCCCTGACTTTTCATGTAGCACCACCATGAGGTCGACATTTGTGGTTTTGACCTAAATGTCTTGATAAATATTTGATGGACTGCTGTGAAATTTGGTACAGATATTAATTTCTCCACAGGAGGAACTGTAATGACTTTGGAGATCCTCTGACTTTTCGTGTAGTGTCATCATCAAGTCACAATTCTTGTTTGTCTGATACTTGCAATCAGCCTTAGTTGTACTTTGTGTTTAGTCCTAATAAGCAAACAATAGCATGCTAACATGCAAAACTATAATGATCAAAATGATGCGTACTACCTGCTAAACATCAGCATGTTAACATTGTCACTGATATGTTAGCATGTCAGTGTTAGCATCTAGTGCAAGGCTCAGCTGTGCCAAAGCCTTTCACATTTGCTAGTATGCTAGCATGTAGACTTTAAGGGCTCTATATTACACCTTATGTGAACCCGTGCACAGCGCAGTGTCACTGTCATTGCTAGTTTCAGATCAACACAGTTGTCATTTTCACGGCCAGCGCCGATCTGTGCGCCCATGAGCTTGTAGGTCTTAAAAGATGTGTTTCCAGGCACATAGTTGGCGCAATGCTACTTTGAGGCAGCAGGTTTTCTCTAACAAAGCCTGGTCTAAAGTCAGAATAGTGCAGTATTTTACTGCCATTTACAGGGCGCATTATTTAGATAGTAAGATGCCCCCATGTTGGTGGGATCACAACTCGTGTACTCTGCTTGTTACACACACAGGGACGCACAGATGGTCTGTGGGTGCGTGGAATAATACATCAATAATAAGGAAAATATTAATTACATTCTCTAAAATGTGAACATAGCAGAGAGCAGAGCTGCAGTCTGTTCTCTCTCATTAAGAGAGACACTGTGCGCATTTATGCCCAAGATGCCATTATATCCCCATGATAAATCCGACACACTGGACCTTTAAAGTATCAAAGTAAAAGTTCTAGTTATGCAAAATGACCCATTTCAGAATATTGTATATGATTGGATTATATTGATGCATTAATGTTTGTATCACTATATATCAAAAGGCACACACATGTGTCATAGGATGTGGATAATCCCGTGCCAGGTATCACTGATAATACCAGGTAGACAGTAAAAGGGATTTCCTGGTCCGACTCCAAAGCCCTGTGAAAGCACGCGGGGCTTTGCTTGGAAGTGCTGCGATCAGAGCACTGGAGCTCAATTAGCTACTGTTGTGGGTGGGGGCGGAGAGTGAGCAGAGGTCCAAATCCTCTCTTACAGGCCCAGCTGGGGGGATTAAGAATGGTTCCTGTCCCGTGGCTGACCTCTTCAAAGCCTGCGCAGATGTCCTGATCCCCCTCCACACACCCACTGATCACCAGCACACACTCAAATACCTCCTCTCCTCAAACCCTCTCTTGACCCCACAACCAAAACAAAGCACTCAGGTGACATTTCTTATCACAAGAGCACTCACCCGCTCTTTGAATTGGTATCTCTGGTATCTCATCTGCTCTGCAGTACATCTTTTTCACTCTTTCTTGGTCCTTCTGTCTTCCTTCTGGTCCTGAGAGGGCTCCTTCCCGGCATCGGCTGTCGTTTGACACCGAGCATGGTCAGATTTCTGAATGACCTTAGCATGGAAATTAGCCTGTCACTCTCAATACTCTGCTGCCCTTTGGTTGCACTGGGTTTTCAAATAGGAAACCAAGGTCAAGAGGCGCCGGCTACGACACTGAGCGTGAGATTTTGAATGACACATCTAAATCAAAATAGGAAATAAACGCTTTATATGGAGATTGCTAAGAGGTCCTCTGAGGTCGGTGGTGGTCCTTTAAGGTTGTGACCCTTTTTTCAGGGCTATAAGTCACGTCTTGGTCAAAGTAATGACCACCCAATTGGAGCTTCATTTAAGGCTAAAGGGGACACGATGGACAATGAATGGATTAAATCACTCTAGGGGGCACAATCCAAGATTACTTTCAATCAGTAAAGACCCTCACAGATCTTCTGAGAATAATCCAAATGTGAGATTAGGTGTTTAGATAATTATTTTCTGTATTAGTGCCTTCTTTGGTGGGCTGAGGCTTCATGTTCTCCCCAGAAGATGAGATCCGTCTTACAGGAAGTTGTCACATTAGAGACAACGCATAAAGTTGTAGAGGAGCAGAATACTTAAGTTTGTAAAAAGTCAATATTCTAGACTTGTTCTGGACCTCTGGATCCAGTCTGATTATCAGACTACCGAGTTCCAGCCTGTTTCTTGTTGATTATTGTCTAATTTGTCTGTTAATTTTTCAGTAACTTTCAGAAACAAGTATTTTCCATGGCTTTCGTATGAAAGCCTCTAAATGCTGCAATTCCTTGGTCAAAGATGGACATCATCGAGTCAAAGGTCTCTGAATGCCTCTTTAGCAGCGAGCAGATGGCGTCAGAGGCACATAGAGTAGAATAAGTACGTTTGTTTCTTGTGGTCATCAGAACAAAGTGCTGCATATAGATGAAGCCTGTATGTTTTGAGAGCCTGTCTGTCCTTTCAAACGTCTGCTCCACATCCGCTCCTCATCTCTCCGGCTCATCCTTTCCAATCTGTCCATCTTCAATTTCCACTGTCACGTCTACATTCATCGCCTCTGCAGCTCCATCCCTCGATCTCTGCGCCCTTCCTCATTCCTTCCATCTCTCCCTCCCCTCCCTCATTACCCCCCACCTCAGCGCAAGGCTGTCAGAGTTTTAGGGATCCGGTGAGCTGTGAAATCGCACAAATTGCTGTTGCTTTGCGTCTGGCCCAGCAACAGAGGGGGGAGATAGACAGAGAAAGAGAGAGAGAGAGAGATTTTATGCTTCAACACTTCTGAACCTGAACCCCCCACCCCCCCCACCACCACCACCACCCTCCATCCCTCCCTCGCTGCCCCTTCCTCCCCTTATTCACTCAGACATGGACAAGCACACGCACAGCTGCAGGACTGCATATCTACCCACTACAACCCCAAATACCTTCCCCCGGCACACATGCACACACACACACACACTCATACTCAACTTCTCACCCCCACCATCACCACCACCTCCGAACATGTGACCGCACCACCGCCCTCGCCACCCTCACGGTAAAGACACCTCCACCACTTTGCTTCAGTGTGCGGGTCACTACACAGAACAACTCAACGAGAGCCTGCAGCCCTTGAGAGGGATAAAAACCCCTTCTCGACCTGAGGAGAGCTGTTTCAGCCACCTCTACTAAAAAGAGCAAAGCCCCCCACCCCCAACACCCACCAACACCATGCCCCCAAGAACACCCTCTGAG
The DNA here is from genome assembly GCF_006386435.1 of Epinephelus moara. Taxonomy (NCBI): domain Eukaryota; kingdom Metazoa; phylum Chordata; class Actinopteri; order Perciformes; family Serranidae; genus Epinephelus; species Epinephelus moara. The sequence goes on along the minus strand of NC_065511.1, from coordinate 35,905,457 downwards.
GTATGACAAAAACTGGCAAAAGGTCACAAGAATACATGTTAAAACTGTTTTTGCACGTATAATTAGTGTTTTTATTGTTCTATTGTTCTACAGCAGCTAACAAGTAGGTGCCACACGGGGTGGATTATTGCATAACTTCTACTGCACTGCTGTGTCACATTTCTCCCTGTAAATATACAGCATGTCCACCTTTGAGGAGCCTTTCTAGAAGCCAAAGATCTTTAGCTGCACAGCTGAGAGCTGGTATTCTTCGTCTGGCTGTTGAGGTTGGGTGATTCGACAATATTCAGAAAGAAAAAGAAGTTGAGATTTGGCTAAAATGGAAAGAGAGTCCCATTTCCTTTTATACTGTACAAACTATGATGACTTAAAGGGAGAGTTCAGATTTTTTTAAGTAGGGTTGTATGAGGTACTTATCCATAGCCAGCGTATGACATATAGTAGATGTCAGTCAGCATGCCCCCATGTGGAGAATCAGGCAAGTGCTGTAACATGTCCATGTTTCCCCCCAGGTATTGGTGAAGTATTTCTGATTCTGTACCTGAGTAAAATTTTAAATGCAGGACTTTTACCTGTGTTACCTCATTTAACTAATTGATCAAGGCAGCAGTAGACCAGCAGCTCTTGTGTTCAATGACCCACAATTACTGTTTTTAATCAATGGAGTCTGGTGGCTGTGACGAGAGCATAGATGGGGAACTTAAGCCATTAACAGTAACTGTTGGAACAAGTTCTCTGACAGAAAGGTAAGGTGGTGAAATTACTTTGTATGTAGTGTACACTTAAACTGCCACTGATATTTTTTAGGTGGCTAAAATACACTTTATTGCTGACCCCATTCACAGCAGTATGTTGCTTAGCTTCCGTGTCGGACTCCTGCCTGTTGCTCCAAACTTTCTTTCTCGTGTCTTGTAAGCCTATGCGGGCTGGGCATATGTTTGCAAGACAGTATTAAATAGAATAATGAATTTATTCTAATGTTTTAAAGCAATATAATTTTAAACGTGGTATTGAGTTTTCTTGCATATTACACGTTTTTATTTTCACATAAGACACATTATAGTGAAGGTACCACAGTACAAACTCGGAGTGCAGGGATGTCTCCCAAGACTTACTGGACTAACTTGTCAAGTGGCTCATGGTATAAATTTAATAGGGCTGTCAGGCGATTAAAAAGATTAATCTAATTAATTACATGCTCTGTGATTAGTACGTTTTGCTGTGAAAGTATTTTTAAAAATTCAATTCAAATGAATTTTGTAAAGCTGCTGGATTTTGGACACAATTGTCCCCCTATCCGCTACCACCAAAACTGGTCTGCAGTCCATTTTGCGAGGGATTTAGTTAGTCAGTCACAGGTAGACTTACTCAGTTTGTGTCTGAACGCCTGGTCGGGTGTGGCTTGACGAGACTGGCTGCTAGCGTTAGCTTGGACCTCCGGGCGCACTGCTAAATGCTTTGCCTTGAGGTTATATTTCAGGCTTGCAGTACTCAGATGGTACAAAAAATCCTTACTGCAGAAACTGCAGAATAAAGTGCTCCTATCAACAGTTCCATCTGGGTGTTTTTAAATGTAAATTTTCCATGCACAGGGTCGAGCAGCGTCATCTCGTCTGCCTCCATCATGTTACAAAGCCACTGTGGCCTTCAGTGATGCATCAGGTCAAAGGGCACCATGGAACACAATTACTCAGCGTGAATTTTTTAATGCCTTATTTTTTCTGTGATTAATTGATTAAAAATGAATGCTTTATTTTGACAGCCCTAAAATTTAACTTTATGTCAAAGACGTCACAGCGAAGACGTGGGGCTCAATAATAAAACGAAAAATGAATACAAAGACAAACTGAGACTGAGAAAAGTTGTTCTGACATTGTTTGTTAGTTGCAATCTATTTAATTAAAATGGCTGAAGTGCTAAAGGAACTGCATCACAAACGTTATGCATTACTCACTAAAGATAAGTCATGTGTTTGGTATCCAGTTATTGAAAGCACATTTTTGCAACGCACTGGGTTCCACAGCTCACTGAAGTACAGCAAAACTACAGGTCATTCACTGATATAAACACATACCAAATCACTAGAGGGTCAAAAGTACTGATGCACAGTGCAAAGAAACAAACAAAAAAATTAGAGACTTGCTACTCTACTCTACATATATACAAATCAGGACCAATGAGGCTGAACAAAGACATGCATGTTTGTGCTTTACATGAAGCAAACCCATCTGTACTGCCCTCCGGTGGTGCAGGTCAGCTATTGTCACACTGAGAAGCTCTGCAGTGCAGCCTCACAAAACTGAAGATCAAAATTTTTATTTTATTTTGTGTAGTGTATCTACAGTTGTGTAGAATGTAAGTGGAATGGAGATATTATTTTATTTATTTGTATTTATTTTGTTACTATTTTATTATTATATATTAAAATATAATATATATTTAATATATAAATATAATATAAAAATATATTATTTTTATATTTAAGCATGGCCCTTGAGTGCACCTGACTTTTGTTGTGTTTGTACAGAAGACATGATGATGCATGAATAGAAAAAATACAAAAACAAACACAAGCTTATCTTTGTGTTTAAAAGTTCATGTCCCAGACTTTTGTTTTTTTTAAAATACAGATATTAATTTTGAATAACACTTCTAAAACCACCAAGTAATCAAAAAGCTACAAAGATAATTTGATTTTTAGAGTAATGTGAATCCATACTGTGTTGAAACATAAATAATTTACTACTTTTTAGACACCTGTATAAGCACATCGGCAGTTAACTCAAAGCTCAATAATAAAATGAAAATGAATACAAAATACAAAGACAAACAGACTGAGAAAAGTTGTTCTGACATTGTTTGTTAGTTGAAATCTGTTAAATTGAAATGAACTTGATGTCTTGCTGGCATTCGAATGCACAGCGAGTTTTGATGCAAAGAAGCAAAATGACACGAGTGACTCCAGCTACTTTTTGACATGATAAACACCATGATGGAGCACATTAATCTGAGTATGCACTGCTGCATGTAAACAGGAATATTAGTGGAATATTTCATTTCATTAGCCGTGTTTAGCTTAGTAGGAATATTGTCTTTTTTGGAATAAGGGCGAAAACTGGAATATTTTGTGCATGTAAAAATAGCCATTGTCAACTTATTGCCTCCAAACCATATGTGTTTAGGTTGCATTGTGTTTTTGGCTGCTTCTCCACCCTCTAAAATCACTGTAACAATGGGGCTTTGTTTGTTTGCACCAGTGAGAAAGGTTAACCTTTAACTACATCCTCTGTGTAGGATCAGTTCCTTGATCGGTCTGAGCAATGAGAGCTGCAGTCAGGAGAACACAGCTTCCTCTGTGATCTGCCTTCAACTCTAAGTATTGTATTATGACTACTCCATATGCTGTGTTGAAATTTAATTTAGTTTTTGAGTATTTATATTTCAGCTTTCTGCATCTTCACAGAGATTAAGTTGCAGTACCGCGATAAGTCCACACGTCGGCGCTGTGGGTTTACAACGTCTCTGAGCACAAATTCAGACAAAAACGTACATGAAGAAGAAGTCGGTGGTGCTTGTGGCCCTATGCTTGTGGCAGTTGAGGGGTTTCACTTTTGATTTGTCTCTGAGTTGCGAAAGAAAATAGTAAAAAATAGATAATTAATTGCGTAGAAATATCCAGTCAATGCAAAGAAAGGGTGCTACGCTAAAATTTAGCTAGCTAGCTAGCAGTTATTAGCCGGTTGACAGACTTTAAGCTAGCTAACGGTTATTTGGAAATGAACTAACGGTTATTTAAAAATGAATTACTCTTCAGTTGAGTATGGCGCCACACTGAAGGAGGCTGTTGATTTTAATGCAGTAAAAATTGAAATAATAACTGTACTACACCCTAAAGGTGAGGCCAAATTAGTACATGAGCATCACCGGATCTCACACTTTGATGGAGTTATAACCGAGGACTGTGTAACTGAGTCACATCACGAGAGACCACGGTGTGAAAACGAAACGAGCAGCACTTAATGGAGTTCCCCTGTGAGTACATGGCTGGCTGGTGCTGTGCTTCATCTCTACTGTATATTCCCGTTACTGAAATTAGGTCTGGGTGTCAGTCATTAGGGTGTAACAGTGTTGATTTTGAAGGCCAGTAGTAATAGTGATATTCTCTTGGGGGCACTGTTTTTATTTTACATTTTAAAAAATCCCCGAAAAAAAATCCAGAATATTCCCCCCAGTTTAATCTTGTCAGGGGATGCACCCCTCAAAAGATGAAATCTTGCACATATTTGCTCTGCTGTGAATCTTTTCACATCCCCTGCTTAATATCTTTGCACATCTTACACATCTGGTATTTGATATTAATTTCGAGCATGTAAAAAATAAAAAGTAATGAACATACAAACCAGCAGACAGACAGTAATGTTTACAAATAATGAAAAGCTTAATGAAATGCAATTGTCAGTGTATAGTTAGTTTGATGAATGGATGACTGACTTTGTTTCTAACCAAGTAAAACCCCTTACATTTTTTCGTTTAATGCATATAATATTTAAACAAATTACCAAATTTATCTACAACTAATATGCAACTATCCAGAGTCGGTTTACCACCCAATTTTTATGTAATTGGGTGGTAAACAGACTCTAAATAGCTCAAAAAGTGCTCTACAAATAAAGGCAGTACTATTCCTTTCTTTCTTTTTATTAATGTGTTTAATTAAAACACTCAAGAACATAAATGCAGAATAGAAAACTTACAAAATAAATATGGCAAAGATACTTTTTACAGTCCAAGTGCCACCCACTGTTACAAAATAAATATGAACCCCCCCCCCCCCCCAACACAACCTTTCCTCATCTATAAATCTGCCAAAAATATCTTTTTTGTATAGTTTTTGAAATTGATTTATATATGTGCTCTCTTTCAACTCATCATGCAGCCCATTCAACAAGTCCACCCCACACACTGAAATACACAAACTCCTCTTAGTCATACAGACACATTGTATTTTAAAATTAAATTCTCCTCTTAAATTATAACCTCCCTCCCGGTCATGAAACATTTTTTGAATGTTTCCCAGAAGTGAATTATTTCTCCCTTCAAACATGGTTATTGCAGTTTTAAATTTGACCAGGTCTAAACATTTCAATGCACGTGACTTTAAAAACAGTGTGTTGGTGTGTTCCCTGTACCCCACACTGTGTACTGTCCTGATTGCTCTCTTCTGAAGGATCTATAACGGTTGTAAGTTGCTTTTGTAAGTGTTGCCCCAAACTTCCATACAGTAAGTCAATTATGGTCGTACACATTGGAAAAGGAGTGGGAGGAAGTATAAACTTATTAAATCCCACCTCTTCTCCCTAAAGTCATTGAGTGAAATGAAACAGACAGCTTCCTTATATGAGATAAACCTATACCCAAGACTAAATATTCCTTTATTACTTTTTTAACACTGTCAAACATAACCCATGTATATGATAATAATAATAACCAAATATATATATTACAAAAACCTATTTTGGTATATAATATGAATTACCAATTATCTGTTACTTAAAAGTATAAACCAGTCTAAATGCACATGCAGTACTTTGCCTGTCTTAGTATGTTTATTGTATGTTTAATGTATGCACTGAAAAAACAAAGGCAAGGCAGCTGTATTTACAGAGCACATTTAATTACAAATATCACAATGTGTTTTACGTTAAGATAAAAAAGAGAGGAATAATGATAACTTTTTGAGCTGAAATCACCAACTGCTTTCCAAGGTGAAGAAAATACAAAACAAAAGTGACATTAATAAAACATAAGCACATACATACACCTACGTATACACTTAAACACATATATACCTGTGAGCATGCATACATACACACCCACACACACAATAAGGATGTCAGCAGTCAGGAAAGGCCGTTCTGTGAAAGTATGTTTTGAGACGAGATTCAAAGACGTGAACAGAGTCAGCTGATCTGACGCTCAGTGGGAGGCTGTTCAAAAGCCAAGGATCAAGAACTGAAAATGCTCAATCACGCTTTGTTTTGAACCTGGGGCCGGTTGCACAAAACACCTTAAGTTAAGATTTTTCTTAAAGTTCTAGGTAAAATTTCCTCATAATAAAGTTAGTTGCACAAAACACCCTTACGTGTTCTCCTTAAGGTTTCCTTAAAATATTCATTTAAGTATTTATGGTTTTCTCCTTGTCGGTGTCTCATACTTAAGGAATCCCTAGACTGTTACATGAAAGACCTTAGCAGCTAAAGCAAGGTTGAAAAAAAAGGTACTTAAGGTACCTTTGACTCCATCGTAACTGCAACATGACTGAATTTATGGTGATGAATGAAAACACTAACACACCCCAAGAAGAGTGTTCTACGACCAGGAGATGTCGAGACCAGTGGATACGCTTTTGATTTTACACTATAGATTTGACTGAATTAATTTTCATTGCAATTTCTTCCGACAATCATTTTCTGCTTTCTGGTATTTGGGGATCAAGTTTACTTTGTAGTTTGTGCGTTCTAGGATTGTATTTCTCCAGAAGTGTAATCTTTTCCTCCCCTGACCAATGTCTTCATGTCGAAAGGGGTCAATTGGGCGCTCCTTTTAGAGGTAGTCTGGGCACGTCCAACTGGTAGGAGGCCCCGGGGCAGATCCAGGACACGTTGGAGGGATTACATATCTTAGCTGTCCTGGGAACGCCTTGGGGTCCTCCAGGAGGAGCTGGAAAGAGTTGCTGGGGAGAGGGAGGTTTGGAATACTTTGCTCAGACTGCTGCCCCTGCGACCCGGCTTTGGATAAGCGGTTGAAAACGGATAGACGGATGGATGGATGGATCACAAGCATGAGTCCAAGCAAACAAACAATTTCCATGGAACCTTGTACCGCTGTAAAATCTCTTTCAAGGCAGCAATAAATGAGTTAAAGTTTTTCATAACCAAAGAAAACCTCTTAAGAGATCCTGTGCAGCTGTGTACGTCCCTTAGCTAAGGAATGGTTAAGCCTTAAGTGTCATACTTATGAAGAAAACTTTAGGTGTTTTGTGCAGCTGGTCTCAGAAGACCCAGCTAGCAGATCTGAGGGGCCTGTTTGGACGGTACGGTGTGAGAAGAGAAAGGAACATAAAAAGAACATCAAGCAAATGTCACACAATAGCATACAAAAAAAAAGAAAATAACATAAGAATACATACCCATAATACCCAAACACCCATACACCCATGCACTCTTCTGTTCACAGGTCTGTGAAAATGGTTAACACATACTAGGTTTGCACGCACACACATACCACAACACTAACACTTAGGGTAGACCTGAGAAAACAGGATTGTTTGTTTTGATCTTAGCTTTTAATGCAGATACAGTATTCACAGATTGCAGCTCATTTGGCAACTCACTTCAGAGGGCAGGTCTGCAGTAACTACAAGCACCTTTACCTGATCTTATTCAGGGTACAACCAGGAAGCCATTGTCTAAAGACCTGAGAGGTTGGATGAGGATGTAGTCAGTGAGCGGGTCAGAAATATACTGTGGAGCTAAACCATGTAGTGTCTTAAAGACCAAAGCAAATTCCTTGTAAGTGAAAACCTACTCAGCATAAATCCTTTTCTGATTCTGTTTCTGATTACTCCACCGGAAGATAATTTAAAATCAAATTAATTTAACACAGTTTATTGTCATTTTTGTTTTTATGTGGTAGGCAGATTTAAGGTTTCATTGCTTGTTTGTGACACCTTTGCCTCCACCCTGTTGAATACAGTGAGTAATATCACCTTATCTGATGTGGAATCATTCACACTTTGACATTTAGTTTACAGAAAGCCTACTTCCCCCTCACATGAAGACACAGTTCTCTCTTTAATCACAAACACGATCTCTCTCTTTGCTATGAAACAGCCAACGCCTCCATCAATCTCTGCAGAAGATGGTATCTCTGCAACGTTGTCAATTCATGTGGTGCTATGAGTCCATAGTGGATGTTCTGGTAAGGTCACCAGCCCTGTGAAGGAGGAGTAACCTGCCACTGTCTTCACCAGATGGGACAGTGAGAAGAGGATCTCAAAAACAAAGGTAGATCATCACCTACACAGCATCGCTTTTCCTTGTCGCTAACACAGTGTCTATCATGTATTACCATTGTGCTTTGTCACTCTGCATTTGACAACTCTGCACACAAGTGACACTAAATGACAAGAAGGTAACTTTAGGAAGAAGAGAGACATTGTCATGATTTCATTATGCTGCAGTCTTAAAAGTGAAGGCTGGTGCACACTTTTAGTTTGTTGTAGACAGGCGCGTGGGAGAAAATGTCATCAGGGATGAGACAAAGAATTCCTGCATATTGTCCTTTAACTTGCAGATAACTTTTTTGCAAGTTAAAGTTTCAGCATAATGTCTTCTAACTTGCAATAAACTTTTTAGGAAGTTGTGCATGAATTCTCTCCTCTCTTCATTATACTGCACTCAGCACACTCAGGTTAATTTACCAGGCCTGTATTTGCTGAGCTTTTACCAAAACACACAAGGCAAAACAACTAGTGTTAAAGGTTTCTAACATTTCAATAATCATTAAAAAAAACAGAGGTAAATGTTCTCAGCAATTAAACAGCCTAAATAAGATCTCTAGTTGGACCTTTTATATGTCAAACAATACATTTATCTGTATAATTGTCATTGGCAGATGGACAGATGTATGATTGCACAATGTTACATTAGTTTTTCACATAATGAGAGAGATCCATAATAATGGTCGTGGTGAAAATAACCTAAAACGACATAGAGCAATAGAGATGTCCCCTCCGACAGAGATACACTCCACATTATGGTCTTAAACCTCAGCCGCAGTTTGACACACACAGATCCAGCTTTGAGAACAGGTGACACATGACACACAAAAGTGTGCTCCAGTTTGCAAAACAGTAAAAACAGGATCCAGAAGGTGCTGTGTTGTCAAAACACTTCATACAGTCACTAAAATTACATCCTGTTGTCGGTAGAGAAAAGGCTGCAACAAAAATCTCCTCAGTCACGACAGACAACCTATTTTCAACACAGAATCAAATCACAAGTTCATATCTGCAGTCATTTAGTGGAAATGCACCAAAGACGAAGAGAAAATAAAATATTTTAGGCAGTAGGGATTTGGTATCCGAACTCAGTACCTTTAGGGTCTCGACTGAAATAACCCAGGTAGTATTGAAACTTCTCCAGTCAAACAATACCTGCATTCGATTATTTTTGTACCAAGATCTAGAACAAAAAAGACAATTTGTATGGTTTTGCTCACAGCCAATCACAGCAAGCGCTCTTCGATTTAATGCGACATGTGATTGGCCCACTACCTCAGCAGGCACAACTCATTCAGTCTGGGGTATGGTGAAGTTGAGCGCGGTCTATTTGACAGTTTGCAGTTTCAAACGTATTGATATACCACAAGGCTTTGGCTCTGGTGGCATTTTAGGCAAGCGAATGCTTCCAATCACATTGACTGGTCTCAAATTAAGTACTCTATTGGTTGCAGTATGGTATCACAAAATTTAGATTTAGACTCATCCACGTCACACCCAAGAGAGAGCCACCTAATTCCCCACAGCCTTACATCCCAGCTTTATTTTCTGCTCTGTCTGCTTCCTTTTTTCGTACAAACTTAAAGTAACCAACCTGGCATGTCCCTTAACATGTGACTACATACTCAGTGTGTCCAACACAACAAAAACTGATTTCTCTTATCTGGGAACAAGGTCTTAGAACATTGTGAGCAGAAGAATGTTAGGTGAAGTCTGCATTTAGTTTCTGCACTTGTTTTAAATGTTATGCCATACTTTCCACTCCATGTGGTAGGCATGTTAAAAGTGAAAATAACTGAACTAGAAATCATTAAATGTTAAGTAAATGCACTGGTGGTCTACTCTGTAGTTGGTCAGAACAATAGAGAGGGACCTGACCTGCAGCAGGTTCAAGTTAAACCTCATTTACAGTGACCTCTAGTGGCAGTAAAGTGTTTGTACAAGCCATTGGCTGTATGCTCTGTAGACACATCTTGGACATTAACCTTATGGGAACACAGCAATTCAGATTGAGACCACTGGACTTGACTTTAACCCATCCTAACCAGCAAACACACTGCAGCAGGGATATAAAACATCAGAAAACAATGAGAAATGTCTGTGAATGCCTGCCAGTCAAAAAAAAAAAGACCTCAAGGTGAAATCATCAAAGTTGTTTTGTTTCCAGCAGCAGTCCAAAACCCAGAAATATTTAGTTCATTATAATGTAAGATGACAACAAACAGACAGTTCTCTGTGTAAGAAGCTGGAGTCGTCAGATGTTTGGCATTTTGCTTGAAAAATAACTTGAGGGCTCAGAGGGCTTTACAGCATACGATATCAAAAATGGTAGAAACCTCAGGAAGAGTAACTGAGGAGGGATCCCTGTTCCAGGACGGACAGATGTGCAATAGATGTCGTACAGAACAGATCAACATGATACATTTGCAGTAATCCATATGACAAAATGATGCATAAAGAGAGACAGTATATGTATGTGATAATAATAATCATATGTGTATAATAACAGTAGAAGTATGACTAATAATAACAGCAGCAGTAGGAGGCATCGGGCAGGACCACGGCAGCAGCGTAACCATGACACACGATCCAGGCGTAGCTGCGATACGAAGGAACCTGGGAGACAGTGGAGCACAAAGGCTCCAGAGAAGAAGCCGAGTTAGGGATATGCAGTAATAGGACGTGAATGTTAGCAAGTGAAGAAAAACCAACCTTTCGGAAACTGACGAGAGAGAGAGAAGGAGAGAAAGGGCTCAGTGTATCACAGGAGTCCCCCTGCAGACTAGGCCTATTAGCCTAACTAGGGGCTGGTCCAAAACAAGCCTGAGCCAGCCCACAAGCCAATGTATTTTTTGGCACTACAGGTAGCCTGTCATCGACTGATTGCTGCAGCTCCGCAGTGCAGTCACCTCATACTTTTGTCCCGTACCACTAACCTGCTTCAAAGCTACAGGTGCTCAGCTTTGTGTGTTTTTTGTGTGAGAAATGACTTCTGGCTTTGACTCATATTGGTATTGTGACATTAAGTGAGACGGGTCTGCACACCTACACAGTAATTTGAATACCAAAGAGGCCCACCCATTGTACAAAACAAAAACCGTTATTGTTCTGTGATATAGTTTAGATGGCACGTTATATACACATGAACCATGATTCTTATGTTTCAACTCCGGGTGCAGGACGTGTACATCAGAGTGCTCAGAGGTAATAATATTTGGAGCTAATTTAATTATTGAAAGTAAGCTGTGCGCCGAGGGGCTCCACAGCTGAATTATGACTCATTTAGCTTCACACAAAACACAGTCTGGTGGAAAATACTGAAAACCCCTGTCAAACTGTTTTTGTAGACATGTAGGTGTATGATAAGGGTCTTTTGAAAGGTATCAAAAAGCATCTCTGGGGTTCATGTTCAGAATCATCTCAGTACTGAAACATGTATTAGTTGTGTTCTGACTGAATGTTGAAAATGATTTGAGCAAGTAGGTGTGTTGTGATAATTAAGACATTTTATGGCAGACAGTGGAACAAAAAATATTTTTTCACTTATCTAAAAAAAACCCTACTATTTGTCTTACTTTATTGAGGTGACATAAATGTGATGACTAAATTTTTTTGTAGAAGATAATTTCAGTTTCCTGTTGACATTTTTTTTTTTTTGCTCTCTGGTTAAGTATTGCATATTCATAGCAGCAGAGTGGATGTGGTGGGAAGGCACCACACAGACACCGCTCAAAAAGGTCTGAAACCACATCCTGAGTCACGCCACCGATGATGATGCCTTTGCAGTGTCAAAGCGGAACATTGTTCCACTAAATGTTCTCACACAGACGTCAGTGCGTCGGGGACTCTGTTGCCTTGTGGACTGATTAAGAGGCAGAATTTTAAACTGAGAGAAGGTAAGATGAGTTATTCTTTAAATTTATTTAACATGAGAAAAGAAATCGTTCATGAAAAATGTTCTGTTTTACGAAGTTTAGATAGTTTGAGAGATTTTTTTATTAATTTAATTACCCTTAATTCTGACAAGTACACAGTGATGCTCCTTTATAAATGTATTTAATTATTGATTAATGGTTAATGCTAATAATGATGTTAATTGTAGTCAGATTTGTGAGCCTCTGTGAATTTAATAATTAACTAACCTGTTTTACCAGCGAATATCACAAAAAAAACCCAACTTTTTATTTAATGTTTTTTTACAAAACACATTTCTAACGAGTATCTGTATTTAGTTTCAGCTGCTGTGTTTCCTTCTGTCTAACCCGCGGCTGATAACGGTGGGTTGTTCCCATGGCTCTCAAACCCGCTCTCTTATTGTTGCTGTGGGACCTCACTTTCTTTGTTCACGGTGGTAAGTTGTCTTATCTTCTCTGAGTCTTTTTCTTTTATTCATGTGAATTTCTGGAGTTAATTCCCCACGTTAATGTACTTTATTTAAGATGAACTTAGTATTTTACTCTACGTTGCTGTGTGTTTGTCCTGATGCTGCGGGCTTTGCCAAGTTTCCCTTGAAAAAAGTTTCCTAACTTCTGTGGTTGCCAAATAATTTAAAGGGTCAGGCGTTTGTAGAGCATGAATGTTAAATATAATAAATACAATGTTAACTGATCTGAGTGTTCTTGTGTGCTGCAGTCACAGCTTTGTGCAATGTCACCTGCTCAACGAACTACAAGGATACACTGAACTGTTCGTGCTCAGACCCTCTGCCGACATCTCCTGTCCTCGTCAAAGTCATATGCAGGTACAAGCTGTGTGCAGTGTCGCTGTTAATGAATATGCTTTACATTGGTGTGTGTTACAGTGTGTGTCTTCATTGTGGCATCAGTGGCTTTTACTCAAATGTAGTCTGGAAGCTGAAATACAGGATCCCCAAGTTAGAATAACGTGCTCTTAGTAATATTGGTAGCATTTTTTTTTAGGGATTTTATGTCTTCTTTTGTTACTATTGCCCTGTGAGCAACTTGAAAATGAAAATGGAGTTTCTTCTGATTAGTGGCTTTGATATAATGGAAACATGTAAGGGTGCTGAACAGATTTTTGACCCCAGCAATGGTTTTATTGCCCCTTCTCACAGCATTTCCTAAAGAAATTTCAGTGTGAACATTCTTCTTGGATGTTATCTCATGTTTTATTTTCAGTTAGGTGGTGGGCGATATGGCTGAAAAGTATATCACGATATAGCCGGTTCATATTGATCGATGATGATAATAATCGATAATTTTTTTTTTAATAACCTATTTAAAATAAGGACCAGGAGAAAATAAATACATTTTAACACATTTATTTTAAACTCAATAGCTTTCTCCTGATTTCAATCACAGTCATCAGTCAAGGCACACGGAGGAAAATGTAATGTCAACACACTACTCGAGTATTTCCTCGCTATCCACACTCATTCTTGCTACTTCCTACACGCTGTGTTGTCTTCAGTGTTGCCAGATCTTGGGAGAAATACATTATACCTACTGCCCTTGAACTCTACTAACCCAACTAGCCGACCATAAACGTGCAAAGAATAAATGAATGAATGAAAATAAAAGTAAAGAAGTTCCATATAACGAGCCATTTTACTTTCACTGTAACAGTGCTGGTATGCTGAACAAGATCTGAATGATGAATACATATTTCACACAGAATCTGAATCTGCACACTGCCTTTGAAATGTCCCCCTCTTGAAGTCGAATCTTTTAATCCTCTCTCTTTCTACAAATCTTGATTGCATTCTTTCCATAATTCGCCCACTTGTTAGCGAAATAGTTAAAGAACCGCGATTTAAATGTGAAAAGTCTCATTGACTGACCGTCGGGGGGAGGGGGCGGAGCTGTGGAAACTTCCTGCAGTCCGACATACTATCATGCATTTAAATAACTCATTGGACGGATATATATAGAGAAAGGCGATGTTTAGAGAGCAAGCCCAAATAAGCAACTCCACTTTAGAAACAAGCCCAAAAAACGCTATCTGCAACCACACAATGATGGCTCAACCAAACATGACGTTGTTCGCTGTTTGCGTGACACCGTTGCTAGGTTACCAGGGAACAAGTGAGTGTGTTCATGCAACCAAATTTGCACAGGCTCCGAGGGTAACTTGCTCGGCTTTCCTCGTGTTTTTTCCCGATGGAGTAACATTATCGAACGTTATATCGAATGTTTTTTCTATCGACTGTGCATAAGTGTTTATCGCGAGACGATATGTTAGCGTTTTATCGCCCACCACTATTGTCAGTGGGGTAAAGAGTGGAGCCCAACTGATGTTGTTGTTTGAGAGGTTTGGAAAAAAAAAATCAATAATGGGCAACATTTGATGCTGTTGATTGTTTTTCCTTCACGTTTACATACAACATAAACAAACATTTTTTTACAGTAACGATTGCTTAAATTTGGTTCTTTAAAGCTTATGACCAAGTATGTACAGCCCAGTCGTCAGAGGGAATTGTTGGCATTGTACATTTCTGCAAACCACGAATATGTAACATTTGCACGTTACTTTCATATCATACAGCAATTCTAAAGTGACGCAGCATATAAGCTGACTTGTGTGTTTTGTGGTGCTGTTTTTCCAGCGTGAAGCAGCCACGAAAACACTGTAACAGTAACATAACTGCTTTTCCAGCAGGGATTGTGCCTCCAACACCGGTCATCTTAAGCCAAAGTTTGATCTTTTTCTTACAATAACCAAGTGGTTTTTAGATCTCAACCAAACCACATTAACCACAGCATTGTTGAAACATGAAGTTTCAGTGTATCCGCTACATCATAACGTCAAAGAGTAACATGTACATGGTTTGCAGAATGTGCAATGCCAACATTTTTCCTGACAAATGGGTTGGTTTGACATTTTTTCTGTTGGTGGACAGACTAGGTTATGAGGGTGTTGTTTCTGAACCACTGCAAAGACTTAACTAGGAGCTGTTTTGATCATTTGTGGCTTTAATTGTTGAAGCAATATATGTAGACAAAAGAATCATTCAGTAATTGAGAAAATAATCAGCAGAAATAAATAGCAAGCAAAGCAAAATAATCAATAATGGGAAAAGAATGTTGCAGCTGGTTGATTTTTATGATTCAGGCCCTATCAGAGCTTTTAGCAGCTGTGTACATGGAGAAGGGCTTATGCTTAAATGAACCACACAAATGAGGAGCATGACCACCGGATATTTACTGTTCTTTCTATGAAACAAGAGGACAGGTAAACAAGGCTAGGTTTTTCTTATGTCTGTCTGTTGGATTACTTCTCAAATGAGACATTAATAATGTCAACTCAAGCTTTTCACATCCAAGCTCTGCATCAGTCCTGCTCATAAACAATCACATGGAAACCGCAACCTTTAGTTCTGACATGCCAGCTGATGTCACAAGACATTACTAATTGTAACACACTGTTTATCTGTTGTAGTGATGAAGAACTTGAGATTACTGGTAGCTGTGAAGTCAAACCACCTCAGTCCTGGTGCGTAATGACTCCGCACGGCCTCTTTAGTGCTGCAGCTGTTGGAACCATGTGCACTGCAACGGCCAGTCAACAGGATGATCAAATATTGATAAATGCTGATGAGTCACCGAGCTGGGCACTATGTGATGTGGGTGAGTTCATCTGATAATAACTGCATGATATGACATTTCAGTCTTCGTCATTTCTGCTGAACAGATAGGAGGATGACACAGAAATGAAAAAAGGTCACAGACAACAGCAGTAACATCCCTCATGACATGTTCAGAGGCATCAAGATATGTGTGTAAAAATGTGTATGAAGTTTAGTGTTTAATCCTCTTAATTCTCCTCACATGAACTTTTCTTTTTACACATATTAGACGCTTTTTAAACACTCCAAACATTTTTGCTCTTGTTAAACACAGCCGCCATATCACTGTGTATTAAACCTCTTTGTTTGAAAGTTCAGAAAATTCAGAGATGACAGGAATCATACTGGCAAATTTCCAAACTTACCCTAAACGTTGTTTGCCAGCAAACGCCTACCCACCTGTGTTACTCTCCAGATTAAGACAAAAGTTAAAAATAATGTTCAACTGCCACTTGTGGTCTGTTGTTGGCTTCTGCACATTTTCAATAACATAATATTCCCCTGGTTCCCTGTGGGCTTTACTTTCACAGTGAAAGCTACGCCTCCTGTCAGTGTTACAGTGACAAGCACTGACGGATGCTACAATGTCTCTTGGGACCATGACAACAAAGAGGACACTCTCATATACAGGGTGCGCGTGAGAGAAAGCAAAGACTTGTCAAAGGTAATATGTGAACCAAAACACCCAAACAAAGCCTCACGTTTGCCTTGAGAGGCTGTTTAAGTATTTTATCATTGATTGTGTCTGCGAACGACCCCCATGCCAAGCTGGCTCTGTTTTATTCCTCTCTTACAGGCTCCAGTACATTTCCTTGAAGTGGAAGAAAAATACAACCTGTTAGACTGTAAGAAGCTGCAGCCATATGTCAGCTATGTTGTGGATGTTCAGGCCAAAATGTCTCCCAATAATCTCTATTTGGGTCCGTGGAGCGAGTGGAGTTCCACTGCAGAGTGGAGAAATGGTAGGTAGAAGAGAACCTTCCAGCCTGGAGCCACGATATAATTAACTTTGTCTCATGCTAAATCAGGCTGTTGTGGCCCCTCACAGGTGGTGGTGTGTTTTCATGATTCAAACCATCATAGACGTGTATGTTTCAGGGCAGAACAATGCAGTGTGTGTGTGTGTGTGTGTGTGTGTGTGTATTGATCTATACAAACATATCATAAACAGGAAGTGTGCAGTTTATCATACCATTTCTGTCAGTACATATTTTAATTGTTATATCTCCTTTACAGGAACGAATGAATGGTGGTGGTACGCCACCCCGCCTGTCGTCGTTCTCATTCTCCTGTTGCTGGGTTATTTACAAAAACCGTGAGTACTGCAAACACTGGAGCTACTGTCAGTTTCTCCAAAATATGAGAATTTAACCTCAGTCCTTTTTTAAGAATGTTTTGGATTTGGACCTTGATGCTGCTAAAACTTTATAACTTTTAAAAATGTATCTTCAAAAGCCTGGTTCGCAGTGTTTAGTGGTTGGCTTGCTGAAAACAACTCGTATCATTATCAAAATAGAATGTTCCCATTGCATTAAAGCTCAGACTTCCTTTTGGATTTACACTTAACCGAGTCTGCATTCATTGCACAGAACAAGAACTTAGCAAAGTGAAAGCAAATTAAGGCTTAAAGCCAGCAACCCTTTCTCTTCCAGTAAATCATTAGCAAAGGTTCTCACTGCTTCGATCTACACTTTCCTGGCATCACCTCCCACATGTAGAGAAACCACTGCAGAGCTGTACGTGCAGAGGCACATTGCACTGAAATGGCTAGCAGACATAGGAAGTCATGCAGAGCATCAGTGTCAGAGAACTGAGAACACCTCGCTTATTATGGGCCCACAGTGACATGTAAAAACACAAGCTTAAAAAAGTCAGTAAACGTAGCGCTTGCACTATTTTCTATTTGTTTGGTTCCATTTTAGAAGATAATATAGGATGATATATTCTGTGAGCTGTTATAATTAAGATTGTTGC
This sequence comes from Epinephelus moara, assembly GCF_006386435.1. Lineage (NCBI taxonomy): Eukaryota > Metazoa > Chordata > Actinopteri > Perciformes > Serranidae > Epinephelus > Epinephelus moara. The sequence goes on along the minus strand of NC_065511.1, from coordinate 35,887,836 downwards.
AAAGTCTGCATTTGCTTTGCAGACATCTGTGATACTCAGTCAGTTACCAGTTTGTGAGGCACACTGAGCTAAAACTCATCCTGCCTTCATCAAGCTTGTAATGTTCAGTCTTTGTTTAAACTGATTTAGAGTGATGTTGATTCAAATTTGTGGTCATTTTTGAGCCTGTAGTTTGTGGGGCTGTTAAATTAATTCGTACAATACAATACAATAAGAGCATGGATGTATTACTGAACAGGCCTACCCAGCCTAGGCCGAGGCACCCTAGAGCTTAGGTGGCTCCTGAGCCATAACCCCTGTGTGAAGTCACTGTTTTGCATTTCTTATAAAATGGCCTCGTCAGTCATGTCAATAACAAAGCCCCTCCTAAAAAGATCCTATAAATAAGAAAAACTTAAGGAATAACCTAAACACTCACTTTGAAGTCGTCACGAGAAAGAGCCATTGTGATATATTTCAAGGAAGTGTTTCTGTCCCCTCAGTTTATCTGTAAGTCTTCACATAGGCTGAGTGCTCTGTGCAATATGGGCCCTTGAAGACATGCATAACTTAAGGCAATCCAAAGTAAGAGGAGAGCAGAGCACCATGATAAAAAGTGTACAAACATCAACTGCAGTAATATGTGACATCAGCATCAACATGTTCATGGACACCACAATTACCACAATCGTCAGTACAAGCAGCAACAGCGTCATTGCCAAATCACCATTATCATCTTCAACAGTTACAGTCACAGTTTCTAAACTTCATGACAGCAGTCACAGGACTTCCTTACTCTCTCTGAGGAGCACCTGCACATTACAAGGCTGTCACTTAAAAAGCTCTTCAGCTTGTTTAACACATTGAACATTGGATGATCCTCATTTTGCATAACTCTCACTTGTTCTTTGCTCCATGATCACTTTTAACAATGGGTCAAGCCAGTAGTGGATCATGCCTGCCTGAGCAGTTTGTTGATCCTTTGAGTTCAAAGGTCTTATGTGTGAGAGTTAGGGGCATCTATCAGCAGAAAGGGTGTATAATATTCCTAACTATGTTTCCTTTAGTGAGACAATAACATCAAATTATGTAGCGTGAGGATGATGTTAGTGCTGCTTGTTTGTTATATTGATACACATGATAAAAAAGGATTGCTTATGTGTCTTTATGTTTGACACATGTACTCTGCAATGTTACCTGTAGGGATTATCTTGAATTCAGGGCTGAGAAGATGTTCAGTGTCATTACCAGTAACACCCCATTAAAAGGTTTTTTTGGGGAGTTTTTCCTTATCCGCTGTGAGGGTCCAAAGGATAGAGGGATGTCATATGCGTTAAAGCCCTCTGAGGCAAATTGTGATTTGTGATATTGAATTGAGACACAGCTTCACTGTAGACAAATTATTATAATATTATACAGTGCCCAATGTTTTTTTTGTGGCAACCTAAAATTTCCGCCCGCTGTTCTAAGGACACTAGTGACCTTGTTTTTGTTTGCCACAGTCAGGCTGATTGACCCAAATTAACCTAAAATCTTTTAGGTTTTTTTTAGTGATAATCTGACTAGCTTCCCTAAAAAAGTATTTCACTGCTGGACAGATTGTCTTTTCACAAGTTTAGGCTGTCTGTGCAGTGGAAAGACACATATACTTTTGAAAATCGGTGCTACATGACCAGAGAAATCGGAGGAAGAGGGCTGTGGCATTTGCTTTTGCTCAGGAGGTAGAAAATCTATCACTACCAGAATGCATGGCGAAGCGCTGGGACAAAAAACGCTCCCACTGGTGAGTGACATAATGCGAACTGGTTTTGGTTGGCTCATCCGAGAGCAATATGGGACAGGTCTGTCTCTCGATCCACTTCCATACTCTTTGTGTCTATGGTGGCGGGTATAAAAAAATGAAGAAGTTCAATCTGTAGTTTGAGCAACAGCCCATGAGCCAGCGAAAAAATGATGATCAGGGAGATATTGGTGACGGCAAGATGGAGGGAAGTTTTACATATTCAATTTACAAATACTATCCACATTGTTATGATACAAAGCTAATTGAAAATCTGCAAAGTATCCCTTTAAATTTCACATCAACGTTTGCAGCGGGCCTATTGCTTGGCCTCCAGTATTTTTCCGATATTTCTCAGTTACTTTCCAGTCTCTCTTGAGAACGGTTCATCTAAACAACTTAGTACTCAACTCTGCTTTGGGTCCTGAGCGGTAGACCTGCCACAACATATTTTTGTCCCCTTGAAAGTTATAGTATACTTATCATTTGATAACATGGGACCAGACTATTTGCAGAAACAAAAGCCTTCATTCCAAAAGTTACGTCTCTGATGTTTGAAAGGTTCGAGTTTGACTTCTCTGGCCTGTGTTTCTCCTTCTGTTCTCATTATACTACACAGTGTGTACATAAGGCATGACTACTAAATACATCCTGTAGATCTCAAGAGCTTGCAGTCGACACAGCACTTCCTGGGCTCTCAGCAATACATGCCAAGTGTGAAGTTGATCAAATGAGAAAATCAACCAGACATACAGATACTGCTTCCATTTTAGTTAGATAAACTGAGTGTATACTTTTGACTTACTGATATGACACTCAAAACTATCTTTTTCTTGCCATTTGAGTAAAATAGGTAAAAACTAAGACTGAAATTAGCACATAATTGTCACAGTGTGAGCATGACACATAGACAGTTTTTATCTGAATTAACTTTCAGGTGTAACCCAAACTTTAGTGACTTCAGCTTTGTGCTGTGTAATAATTCCCATGAAAGCCTTTCTGTGCGGTCAGCTTCACAGGTTATGAGTTAGAAAGCTGTTGCATTTTGTCACTTACCAAAAATCGCCTGACCAAAAGTGACACATCACAGTTGAATTATAGATGTCAAGTTATTTTACTTTCCATTTCAATTCTTTTCTAAAGTCATTTCATATTTGTTTCAGGTGGTGGCAAAAAACAATCCGGCAGTTTATACACTTCCCCAGGCCAAATGAGTTCTTCAAGCCCCTCGACCACATCTATGGAGGCAACTTTAAGGTAAGAGAAAGCAAAACAAACTTTAGGATTTGTATGTAGTTTCCAAATTGGCCCAGCAGGTGTTGCCATAGATGGGACTTTCGGCACATCTGGACCCCAGTCGATGGGACTTTCCCTTGACTTCTTATGTAAGGGCCTTCAGCATGTGAATGACTCAGTGTGCAGGGGCTTCAAGAGGCTTTTCGCTTTTCATGTGTCTGACGTGCTGTGGGTAGATATTTGTGTATGACAGCCCGACCTGTTCCACCCCGGTGGAAAATACCCCTGGTGGAGATCTTTGATGTGTCACTGTGACAGGCTAAAAAAAGCCTGTTTTTCACTTGTAGGGGCAAAAGGTGAGAATGTGGGGTTTATTTTGTATTGGCTCACTGATGTTTTTGTGATTATCTTTTCCATCACCTTATTATATTTTCCCTCGAATGTAAATTCTCTTTCCAATCTTTGAACACCCATAGATTTTGTTTCTTATTTTCTGCCTCGTGTTTGCTAATTTAATACCAAGGCTAGAGTGCAGACTATATATCTGAAGGACTGTGTAGCTAAAAGGGCCTCAAAATTACCAAATTTCCCTCTTACATCACAAAAGAAACTTGAAACACACCCAAAATGTCTTGCCTAAAAGTACCTAGAAATATGCATGGTTTGCAGTAATGCTAAAGTAATATAAAAAAAAATGACATGGCACAAATATCCAGTAAAGAAAAGGCTGATGAGAAGTTGAAAACCAGGAAACTAGATCAGATGATCTGGCTTTCACATTGACTAAAAAGACGTTCAACCATAGATTTGAGTTTCTTAAAGGAATACTTCACCCACAAAAGTACAAATCATGTATTTATTAGTCATGCCGTGTTACCTCGAATTCATATAGAAAACTGTTTTCTGTGCATGCCTCCATAGAAAACAGCAAACATATTGATTTATTGATTGATTGGGGACCACATTTAACAACAGCAAAACTATATTAAAACATATGTTTAGAATCTCCCACACAACTCGTGCAGTATAATCCAAGTCTCATTTATCAAGTCTTGTGCTCAGTACTTCCCAAACAACAGGGTTTTAGCGAAAATGCCTGTTTGTGAAGTACTGAACTTCATGAATTCAAGGTAACACGGCATGACTAATTGATTTACAAATGGTAATTTTGTGGGTAAAGTATTCCTTTAAAACACCTTACAGGCACTTTTCTGAACTTATCAGACGGTTTTAGCCGAGCAAAAAGAACAATGTCATTTCTAGGGCTGCCCCCGACTAAGAATTTTCCTAGTTGACCAATAGGCGTCATTTAGAGCCATAGGTCGACTTGTCGGCCGCATTTATACGATAATAATTAAACTATTGAATCATATATTTTGGGCGGGGCAACACTGTGGTTTGAGTTGAAGGTGTGAGAAAGAATAGTATCAGTAACATTGTTAACACTGTGCTACATTANCCGCAGGTACCAGCCCTGGAAATTAACCTGACTCCTGTCTGACTGCTGAGCGTGGACACTTCCTCTGTCTGACCTTTCAAATTAAATTCCCACATGGTCCAGTCATATAGGATTTGATTTATTTTGACAAGGTGCCGCTCCTAACAGAGTTTAACTTTTTTTTCTTTTTCTTTTTTTTATTCTGCGACTAATGAAGTCTTGGCGACTAATGACCTTTCTGGTCAACTAAGATTTGGTCAACTGTTAGGGGGCAGCCCCAGTAATTTCCCTCTAGTGTTATCTGTGTCATCATCATGTCCCCATTACTTATGATCACGCTGAGTTTTGTTGTGTTTAAATATTGTATCTTTTAAAAACACGGGTGGTCATGCTCACGGTTTCATCACATCTGTACTGGAGTATTCTTTAAAAAATATTGTCATGTTTGATGTAATCATTGCTCCTGTACAGACTGTTACCTCAAGCTCGATCAACCCATGAACTGGAGACCTGTGAGCAGTTGCAAATGTTACCCAGCAGAGTGCGCTGCTGCAGCAAATAACAAAGTGAACCTCCTCTGAGAGAGGAAGGGAGATGATGAAATAGTTAGTCTGTATATAGCACCGCTTTCCTGTACTTTCCTTCACTATACTACATGTGCTAAACTGAGGAGGGACATTGTGTGCTATAATTAGACTAAATTCAAAAGTACTTTGTACCTGAAGGAGCAAGGCAAAGCATAAAAACACATCAAAATTTCAGTCAAAATATGCCAGTGGAAACACATATGATAAAATGAGATCATGTCTGTGGAATGAAGGTACAGTGTGTCAGAAAGTGCAGGTTTATTCTGTCTGGCTTTTCAGAGAATTAACTGATCTCTTTTACCTTGTCTGTTCACGAATCTCAGAGCACCTGGAAGAAAATTATACTTGTTTTCAATTTGTTTTACATGCACACAATATAAAACACATAGCTGATGACATTAGTCGTTTGAGGATGTGGAGAACCGTGGGTCCTGACCTCCACTAGGGGTCACCAAAGCTTCATGGGGAGTCGTGAGGCCTTCTTGATTTTAAGTTCAAGACAGACTTTTTAAAAACAGTATGCAAATCTTTGAAACAAACTTCCTGCAGTTATTGCGTTCACTGTTTGGGTTTGCAGTTCATCAGTTATTCTCTTCTTGTTATGCATTGAATATATTATGACATGATGTTAAACATGTCACATAGTCAGGGGGGTCAGTTTACTCAGTGATAGAGATGGTGTCCCTCAAGTAAAAAGGTTGGGAACCACTGACGTCGAGAACATTTGTGTGGTCGTTGATCACTGTGTTAGCCTTTTTTGAGGACTTAAAGTCAACTTAGGAGCAATTAAAGAGGTAAAAGATGTTGGAAGGAATCTCTTGTCTTTCGTTTAGTTTAAGAGGACAGTAAAGATGCTGCTAAGTGTTTATTTTTGTTTTGTTTTGTTACAGTTTTCACTGATCTTCCATCTGTCATCAAATAGTGTTCATGTACTGATGACATGTTTGAGATTTAGGCCCCAACGTGTAGTCCCAAATACACCAGAAGCCATTTAATTTTCCCTCAGTCACCCGTGTTTTTGGATTGTCTGTCCATCAGTCCGTCCCATTCTTGTCATATCTCAGGAGCGCCTTGAGGAAAATCAAATTTGGCACAAACGTCAACTTGGACTCAACGATGAACTGGTTAGATTTTGTCGGTCAAAGGTGACCTCACAAAACATGTATTTGGCCATAACTCAAGAATTCATATGCTAATTATGACAAAGTTACATATAGATGTCTAATGGAACAAGATGATGAAGTGATGACACTTTGTATCCAAAAGGTCAAAGGTCAACTTGACTGTTTCAAATGTTTCTTGGCCATTATTCAGTGTCATATCTCAGGAACAGAAGGGGAGACATTTGGTCAGATGCTGAATTGGTGACACTTATCTTGAGCGTCCACCATGAAACTGTGATGATTGTATAGATTTTCTGTGTCGGGTTGAAGACGTGTGTAGAGCTTCTACGTTTTAGAATATGTGGCGTCTTTGTGGCAACATCCATATTTAAAGCATTGTCTACTGTAGCTACAGATGAGTCTGGACAGACATGGATTTAAACTGCAGTAGTCAGTTGGCGGAGGCATACAACCACGAGGCAGTAATCCTAGTTTATGAAATATAGTGTGATAGTTTGTGAATATTGAACTCTCAGATTCATCAGACTGGATTCAAATGTAGTTATTTAACATATGACATACATGCAACCACTTACATTTCATAATTGTAAACCTGGAGCAAAAATAAGTGACAGTGTCAAAGTGTGAGAGTGAAACAACATCTCTGCAGTGTGTGGAGCTTTGTGACAGGTGTGACGCTCCTCACATGTAATCCACACGCATCATCTGCTGTAGTGTTGCACGGTATACCGGTACTAAAATAGTACCGCGGTACTAGAGTATTCCAAACGGTACTATACTGCGTTTGGAAAATACCGGTACTTTGAAATTGATTCAATTCATTAATTTAGTTAATTTATTTTACTCATTTATGCACACAAACGCCTTTCTTGTTCCTATTGGAGCACAGATTGCACAAGTGGTGTGTATGCCAACAGCTGTATCAACATTCGCAGCTGGCGCACGTGAAAAAAGGCAAGAGAAAGTCTGAATCGCAAAGGGAGACAACACGAGACAACACAAACTTGGTGGAACATTTGAGTTACCAAACCATGACGTCCGTACCGAGGTACTTACCGAACCATGATTTTTTTTGGTACCGTTACACCCCTACTATTTATTGTTCTAAAGGTTTGTATCCAAAAGGACTTTTCCTTAGGAAAAGTACCGAAGAGTATCGAAAAGTATCGAAATTCATATTGGTATTGGTACCGAAACAAAGATTTTGGTATCGTGACAACACTAATCTGCTGTATTGGCACATTATCACATCTTCAGGATCACCGTGACGGACTGAACCAGCTCGTTTGGAAATCATTGCTCTAGTTCCACTTCACTATCTCACTCTTGTGGTGCAGACTGCTGCGCTCTCTCAGCAGATCTGAGAAGGTTCAGTGTTGCTGATGAGTTCTGTACCTCAGGATGTGGTGGCCTCTGCATGAAGAAACTGATTCATGCTTATCTGGCTCGCTGAATGGGGACTACATGCGGCTGCAGAAGGTTTATATTTTTGGTATAATGTATGTGTTGATGCAAAGCCAAGTAGAGTTGTGGGGAGAGTGGTGCATTAAAAGTGCATCACAGTAAAAATCACAGTTACATATACGCACATTATTATTTATTAATGAAGCACAACACAGAAAATGTGCTCCTTTCATTATGGAGTGAACACCTGCAGTCTGTCCATGTGAAAACTGTATTGTTATTCAAATAATAAACACAAGACAAAAGTTTAAAGCCATGACATATTTTTCTTAAATGTCATGTTATGTCTGTACAGGGCTGATTATTAGATGTGTATGGATCTCTACAGTTAAAGTCAGATGTATCCTGCTGAACACTGTGAAATCCCCAAGTGACAAATATGTTTAGGTACTTGCCCGGATGTCTCAAACTTCAGACAAGCAGCATTAGTGGTTAGATAATAGATAAAGAGTGAGTCGTCTGCTTTGGCAAGGTGTATGATGCAGAGAGTCCTCGTGCACTTCATTATTAGGAAAGGGTATTTTTTTTTATTAATGCACTCATGTTTGTCTTTTGTTTTGTTGTCTGTGTGCTTAAAGTGAAGCTGCAGGCACTTGGCTTAGTTTAACTTAGAGACTGGATGCAGGGGAAAGGGCTAGCTTGTTCAAAGGCTAAAAATAATCCTCTTCTAGTGCCTCTAAAGTTCAGTAATTAACACACTGTATCTGACTTGTTTAGTTCATAGTTAGACTGAAGTGTAAAAATGACAAGTTGTGGTTTCACTGGGAGTTAGGTGCGAAAACCAAGGCTGCTTTCACACCACACCTGCCGTTGGGTTCATTTGAATGTTGTTAAGACATCTTTTCTTGTTTCTACAAGATTAATGTTTATTTGTGCATTGTCCCTGTTTTAAATAAATAAATTTCCAATTCCAAGTAATGCGTCTAGGCTGCGGCGATGGCCAAACACGTAACCCGTAATCAGACTGGGAAGACGGCCACAGTTAATGAGAGCAAGAAATAAGCTACAGTCTCATTCTCTCTCTCTCTCTCTCTTATCACGACATAAGACATCAAAAATAAGAAAAAATAAGACAGGGAGCTTTCTACTGACAATTTATTTTCCTCTTTTCGTTTGGTGGAAGGTCGTCTTTGCTGGTGTTTTGTTGTAATTTGCTCTGTAAAATAATGCGATCCATTGTCCCACTCACAGCTTTCTCCTTTTAAATGTTATCATCCCTCACACTGGCTGCCAATCAGGGCTTTTGATGTGTCTCACACTTATAATTCCTAAGCACAAACTGCGACAAATAGGTCCTCCGTGAAGGTTTTTTAAATTTAATTACATTAAATTACAAAATATGTATTGACAGCTTGTGTGTGCTGTTGTACAAAAAGAGAGCACTGGCTTTGTTTGTGTGTTGGCACACGTGTGTCTTTTATGGCAGTGAAAATGCTACAGTCATGGTTATCAAAAGGAATTCTACAGATCGTTTCAAAATAAACAAACTTACTGAAGACAAATACTCAGTTGCTGCGATGGAGGGTTTGACTTTATCTCCACCTTTCTCTCCCCTACAAATGGGCCATTTTAGTGACACTCCCGCACCCATGCAACACAAGATTTGGTGTGAATGCATCCTAAAGGACACCCAGACTGTATTTCACATATGTGCACACTGAGTCAGATGAGTTTTATTGTTGTTACCGTTGTAAAAATTTGCAGTAGGAGACAAAATAGAAAGACATGTCTGCTTCCCTCTCTCCACTGGAGGCACCTCCCTGGCTGTTGCCACTTGCTGGACATGTCTTGCATTTGAAACCATGGCTACCTGAAGAGGCTGAGCTGTCCTTCCTCTCTGTCTCCACACTGTTGCTCTCTCCCTGTCTGTGTGAAGTCACCATTCACTATAACATCCTCCTCTTCTCCATCGTTATCCACCTGAATGTTACCTGTTGAAAGAAGTAGTGAGTTTTGAAATGATACTGTGCCTCTTCTTGGTCAAACAACTCTCTAAAGGTTTTGACAGATGTGAAAAACACAGAAAATTGAACCTGTTCTGAAAACGTCGATGAAGGGCAAAAGTTTTGGAGTCCGTGTGTCAGTCTTGTGACACGGAGCCAGGCTAACAGTTCCTCCCTGCTTCCTGTCTTTATGCTAAATCCCAGCTTCATTTTTACCGTACACAAATTAAAGTGTTACCATTTATTTAGGCCGCTATTCCAAATTAATGTTTTCCATTTCTTCCGTTGCAGGAGTGGGTGAAGCCTTTATTCAACGAGTACGATTACCTCAGGATCAACCCGCACACTCAGATGCTAAGCGAGAAGCAGCACGACGTCCTTCAGTGGAATAACGAGAAACAAAGCTACGGCGAGGACGAGATGAAACAAGGTAGTCATGTCCTCCACATGCTGCAGCCTCACAGCAACTCGCTGCTGTTCTTCCAGGATGGCGGCAGTTCACAGGGCACCGGCCACTCAACCGGACACATCTCCATCCATACTGTAACCCTGTCTGGAGAAGAAGAGTTTGAGGAGGAAGTCGTGTCACAGAGCTCCATAAACACCCTGAGAAGTTACCAAGACGGAGAAAGCTTCGGTTCATTCGAGGAAGACAACAGAGAACACGCCAGCTATGATTTAGAGGAACCTCGTAGGCAAAGCGGGATGTTACCACAGCATGACAACCAAATACCTAACGAACTATCAGTGGTAAATATGAACTTTCAGCCACGTGTCCACATTGATGAACCAGAGAGGGTATCACTCGACTCATTCGTCTCAAACGAGCAGTCAGAAGACGGCTACCCTCACGTGGACTTGGACACCATCGACAGTGGCTTTGGAGAGTGCGGCAGCCCTGGAGCCTCAGACTCAAACGTAGCAGAGCAGCGGGACTCTGATTTATTTCAGGAGCACAAAAGTTCCAATTCGAACTACGTCAAGCAGTGGATGATCTGTAGCACTACTCAAGGAGACTCCAACAACTTAGAGAGCGAACTTCCCGAAACACAGTGATGAGCACCGCTGATTTGCTGCCACTATCACAGTTTGTAGTGCTGTGGGACACGTATTTAAAGGATGGATATTATCACTTACATTTCCAGAGTATACACTTTGTTTAAAAGTAAATTTGAAGCAACCACTGACCTTATAATGCTGTATATTCTGTCATCACGTTTTTTTTAAATTGTGCACTTTTTTCTCTGTATATAGTCTTGTTTCTTTGTTTTCAGAGTATTGGTTATTGTGTTTGATTTTGCTTTTAAAAGAGTTTAAAGAGACGGGAGAAGAGAGAAATGGGGAGTAAGCACATGGAGACTGGTGTTCGCCAACATCATTATATTTTTCAGTGCTGATTTTTTTTCAAGTCAGGAGAGGACGGCAGAAGAAATACCCGCACACCAATTCAACTAAGCCACAAAAAAGGTTGACAGGCTGAGATAAGTGCCAAAAAATGTTGATTTATTCAGAACATCCATGCACAAAAAGAAGGGTGCTCAGAGTGCAAAAAATAAGAATAAAATGTGATAAAAACAGCAGCGAACATTTTTCAGTCCTTGACGATCATCTCTGCAGTGCAACGTTTGCTGTTTTTTTTAAAAAAATTTATCACTTTTATCACGACTGCTGCTTCTTTATGTGCACAGATGTGACCCTTTCTTGTGGCTTAGTTGAATTGGTGTGCGGGTATTTCTTTTGCCATCCTCTCTTGATCGTCCATCGTACCGACACACCCAAGATAAAGTTTTTTGTTGCCTAAGTAGGCGCAGTTTCACAGCAGCCCTAAGACTTTATATTCAGATTAGTTCATCATTTATTCCTTGATCATTCAAAAGAAATCTTTTCAGACATCTTGTAATAGTTTAATTTTATTGCATAATTTTAATGCAAATGTAAAGTTTGCGTTTGTAAATGTATCTATTTAATAATAGATCACAATACAGCATAAAGAAAGTCATTATGATTGGGGCACTCCAGACTTAATAGACATGCAGCAAGGGATCAAAATGTTGCATAGTGCTTTGATTTATTCCGCAGGAGGATGTTTTCTTTATTCATTTTTATCACTGTATATACAGCTTTATGTGTTCATGGTCATGCACGCCTCATTAGCTTGTACTGTCGCACCAGCATGCATGCCGCCTTATCAAGATCTCTGATAATGTCTGCTTTTTCTCGCACATGCATTTTCTCAGTAACCACTGTAACCATCCGTGCTGGGTTTTGCAAGTCAGTTAAAAGAGCAAACTTGGAGCAAATTTTTATCATCTGTGAACAGCATGACTTTTCTCTGGCCTTGACCTAATTCAGCAGCAGGAAGTGGAGGAAAACAAGCTTTGACAATCTGTTCTTTCACCTTTCGTTGTATCGATAATTGCGGAGTTTATTTGTTCACATTTTTATAATAACTGCACATACAAGACTGTATTAGTATTTTATGTTTCTACTAGGAAAAATGATCACAAAAACACGTTAATACAAGCAAAATTCATATTCTCTGGACCCATGTGTATTTTTCCTTTTCTCTGCAAAGCATGTCTCAGGTTTTGGTAAACATCATAAATTGATCATATCTAACGATGTAAGAAGATTTTTCCAACTGAAAGTGCACCTCATGGTAGCTGTAGTGGGAGGGGGAAGTGTGGCTCATTTACTTTCCAAGTCCAAAAGTTTATTGTTGTTGAAGTCTGTTTCTTTACCGGACGCCAAGCTGCTTGTTCCTGTCTACACTTTCCACAACCTTTTAACCCAATAACTATTAACAGTTTCATATAAATAAAATCTTTTCCCACACTGAGAGTAGTCTTTATACAGTGACGTGCAGACAAGGCAAATATCAGGTTGCCAAAGACTGGAAAAACAATTCTGACAAGTTTAGGAAGCGAAAAAAGTGTCTCACTGACTCTCAATCTCGTGTCTGCTTCCTCCTTTTGTTGTTTATCTGGTGCTTTGGCTTCTGATTTAGTGTGAAAACAACAGAGTGTCAAACTCAGTGTATAAAACAGTCTGCACAGCGACTGTCAAACATCCAAGTGATAAAAAACAAGCAAAACACTTATTTTCTTTTCACTATTAGGCCTATGCATTGACGGATATGTGCTAAGATGCTTATGATACTCGGCTTTGAGTTGCCACATACAGCTGTGGCTAATATAATCTTATTTTGTGGTTTTTGCATATCAAGGATGAAGAAATAATTGTGCATATCAGCACTGATCTGCCTTCTGCAGCTCGCCAGATTCTCACAGATTCAATCTTCAAACTCTTCATGTTGCCCTGAAAGAATTTCAGAGGTCAAGTTGATGGTATCTAACCCTTTAAGTCTTAAAGTGTGAGATACCTTTGATGGCAATGGAACTACCTTAACTTAAAGGACAACTTCGGTATTTTTCAACCTGGGCCCTATTTCCCCATGTGTATGTGTGCGTATGATCCATGGGTACAACTCGTTCTAAAATTGGTTCAGTATTGAGGGAGGC